>NW_026521001.1:40000-342500 GCF_024256425.1 Clarias gariepinus | reverse complement strand
TTTTCTCAATCCAATTATTAAAAAATAGAGATTTTCTCTTATATACAATGTCTTGATTGTTCCAGATGAAATACCGATGAGGAGAGAAGTTATGTTTAAAAATTAAAGACCATGCAAGTAATGGCCATTTTGGGATGTTTTCTGGTCCAGCAGCTTTACGTGGGTTGACTCTGTCCTCACCTCAGCTGTAGTGAGACACAGTACCTGGTCGTTCGGAGGAGGGGTGGTCTTTCTCGCCGCCACATCGTTCTGCCTGTCAAACCGAGCATAGAAGTTGTTCAGCGCATCTGGGAGGGAGCTGTCACTGTCACAGGCAGGTGATGTCGTCCTGTAGTTTGTGATGGCTTGTTAGCCCTGCCACATGCGCCATGTGTCGCCACTGTCCCTGAAGTGATTGTGGATTCTCTGGGCGTGTGCACGCTTTGCCTCTTGGATGGCCCGAGAAAGTTTGGCCCTTGCTGTTCTGAGGGCCACCTTGTCTCCCGCTTTGAAGGCAGAGTCTCTGGTCCTCAGAAGTGCACGCACTTCCGCAGTAATCCACGGTTTCTGGTTGGGTCGTGAGATAATGCTCTTGGAGACAGTGACGTCATCGGTGCACTTGTTGATGTAGCTGGTCACTGATGACGTGTACTCCTCCAAGTCAGTGAAGTCGCCGTAAGTTGCAGCCTCCCTAAACATGTTCCAGTCAGTGCTCTCGAAACAGTCCTGAAGAGCAGAGATGGCTCCTGCTGGCCAGGTTTTCACCTGCTTCAGAACCGGTTTTGAGCGCCTGACAAGTGGTCTGTATGCAGGAATTAGCATAACAGAGATGTGGTCTGAGTAGCCGAGGTGGGGGCGGGGCTCTGCCCGATATGGGCAGAGCCCCGCCTCTGCCCGGGGATGTTTGTGTAAACAAGATCCAGCGTGTTTTTCCCTCTCGTTGCAAAGTCCACATACTGATGGAATCTAGGAAGCACTGACTTCAGATTTGCATGGTTGAAATCTCCAGCAACAATAAACAGTCCATCCGGGTGTGTATTTTGCAGTTCACTGATCTTTGTATACAGTTCCCATAGCGCTTCCTTAGCATTAGCGCTAGGTGGAATCTACACTCCGATAATGAAAACAGTGGTGAATTCTTGTGGTAAACATATCCCCGAAACCAAATTTTCCTAATGAATCAATAATAAACTGATGCTCTAAAGAATCAAAGGCCTTATAAAAGTCTAAGAAAAGAATAAAACTATCCTCCTGAATCAAGTCTGAATAATCTAGTAAATCAAGAATCAATCTTACATTCTTTACAATGTGTCTTTTGTTCAAAAAACCAGATTGAGTCTTGTCTATTATAGAGCTCAGTACAGATTTTACTAATCTTTTAGCAAAAATAAGTGCTAAAATTTTATAATCACTGTTAAGCAGAGAAACAGGCCGCCAATTGTCAATTAAAAGTACATCTTTTTTGGGTTTAGGAATTAAAGTAATTAAACCTTGAGTGAGAGTCGGGGGGAGAGTTTCATTCTGTATGCTTTCTTCAAACACCTTAATTAAAAAAGGAGACAATTCTTTAAAGAACTGTTTATAAAACTCAGTGAGCCCGTCCGTTCCCGGAGATTTATTGTTTTTAAGTTCAAGAATTGAGTTACTTACTTCAGATAAAGTAATTTCACTGTCACAAAAATTTTCTGTCATCTCTTGTAATAGTCTTACAATTTTTTATGGAATCTAGAAAAGTACGGGCTGCCTCTTCAAAATATTTTTTTTTTCATAAAGATTACTATAAAATCTTGCACAGAAATGTGCAATTAGCTGAGGGTTATTAGTGGTTTCCCCCTCGATTTTAAGATTTTGGATTAGTGAAGTATTAGAGCGACTCTGTTGTAATCTAAAAAAATATGCAGTGTTACATTCTCCCTCCTCCATCTATTTCTGTCTGGATCTAATGTAGGCACCCTGTGCCCTGTAAGTGTACATTTCATCTAATTTCAATTGCAGATCAGCATACTCAAGCTTATCTGATTCAGAAAGTAACTCCGGGGGTTTAGAGGAAAGTATAAAAATTTTGGACACCACCTTGTTTTCTTCTGCTTTCTTAAGTTTAGCTAAATTACTACCAAATCTTCTAAAGTATTTCCCAATTTCAAATTTCAACAACTCCCACTGGAAACAAAATTAATTTGACACTAACGCTCTTCTCCAGTACTGCTCGATTAGTAATGTAATATTCTTCTTAGCATCCTCATAAATGAGAAGAGAATTATTCAATTCCCAGTAAGAAGGAGAGGAGTAAAACAAAGTATTATACTGTTGCTCTTATTTTTTTAAATATTTTTTGTAAAATTAAATAATTTAAATAAAAATAAATGTTCTGAGGTCTGGGGTCTGATGTGCGGGGTAAAAGTGGCTCTGCAAGATAGGCCTGCATCTCCATCATTGTATGTGCAGTATGGGAAATGGTGGCAGGAATTGGCCTCATGCTCAATAAATTCAACTTTGCCAAACCTTCTGTTTATTTCAGCCATGAGGGTGTCCACTAATTTGTTAACAGGTCCTAGACAGGATGGATTTCTCTGAAACCTGACAACAATCTGTCTCACAAACCTATAAAGATGAACAATTATATTTAATATAATTTCTTATAACTTGTAGTTATTATTTTATATAAAAAGGAGTTATTTATACAATCCTGCTCATAGATCTAATATAACGAAGTAAATCTTTCCTGCTGCTGTTCTGTTCTGATCTGTTCTTAAAGGTGTGAACGCTCCCACGCTCACCTTCCCATTCTCTCTTTTTCTTTCTCTCTTTCTTTCTCTCTGTCTGTCTCCCCCCCCCCCCCCCCCCCCCCAACTCAAGCCAACATCTTGTGATTCATCTCTGGACAGACACCTCTCTGTCTTCCTCTCCTTTGATTCTTCAGGATCTCACCAGAACATTTACAATGGTTCATGTTCTTTGTAATAATATATGTTAATGGCACAGGTGTTTGGTCAAACATATAAAAACCCCATCTTTTGCTATTAATAAACATAGACCTTTCTGACAGACAACGTGTGTGTGTGTTTGACTGAGTCTCTCCTTGCACCAGAAAAGCTTATCGAAGCACTGCAGGCAGACCGAGCAATATATACAGCGTATCTCTGTATCGGTTTATTGTTATTTAAGTTCTGGATTATTTCAGGTAATTTAAACACATTGTTGGGTTGCTCATGTTGGCTCATATGAGATGTAGTTTACAAATGAACACCTGGTTGGGTTATTTTGACCCAACAACTGGTTTATTCATTATTCTTTCCTTTCTCCAAATATCAGCCTGCAGAATGTTTGAAATATTACTGTTTATTGTGTTACAGGTGTAGTTTTAAGAGTTGTTTAGGCAGGAATGCGTGTGTATACAGCTCAAAACCTCCATAAGTTATTAAAGATAGTGGCTATTTAGAAAACATGCCCAGTGATTTCTGAGCTTCAGGAAATCTCCCGGCGCTCTGCACATAACACCAGGCCAACTCATGTCGGAAAGAATTTATAAACGGTTTCTGAACATGGGCTATTGTTTTTTTACTTATAATATTTGTTAATTTAATTTAAATGAGGTTTGGGCTCAGGACTTCGACTCGGCATCGTGATTCTCCTCTTTAATTTACTCCATAGTTTTAATCAGCGCTCAGCCGCATGCATGAAGTTTTCCAGAGCGCACCGGCAGAAGTAGACTAATAATTATAAACGCGTCGGGAAAACGCGTTGTGCAACAACGCGGAAGTGCGGCATGCAAGCAGGGCAAATGGAACGCGCCCCAGGGACTTCAAAGGAGCGAGAGGTGGGAGGGGGGCGGTACGGCCATCCGCAGAGAGCAGAGTCAGCGCGAGCAGACGGATGGCCATTGCACTCACACCGCGTAGTAAAATCCACTGTAACCCAACAAACCCCAATCATCACCAGCTGTGCCTTATTCCGTCATGTCATGTGGGCATTATAAGATTTGTATTGAAAACTTCTAACCAAAAAGTGGCAGCTGGCACGCCTAAAAATAGACGCAGGTTATTTTTTTAATAGTCTAAATAAAAACCCTCCGATTTAATTTCCTATAGTCTAACCAGCGCTCAACCGCACGCATAGTTTTCCCGAGCGCGAGGAATTTTTTTGTGCTAAATAATGTTTATGCAGTATAAGAATTCCTATTAATCCTGGGTTGTTCTTTTAGTGTCACTATAGTGCTTTACAATGCCAGACAACATTCAAATACAAATGATTCACCCTCCCCAGGTGTGAATCGGCTGTTCTCACCTATACATTCAGAGGAACTGAAATGCACCTCTCCCCACTTTAAAAACCTCTTGAATCTGAGGCTCTTCTGGAGACTTTCAGTGATTTCAATTTGTGTAATTTTAATCTCCTGGATTCTAGATTCTAAAGTTGACATTGTTACCTTTTTTAATCATTGGAATGGAAGAACTTGTTATTTTCTTTATGATAGCATAAATTGCATTACTTTTAATCAGTCTATACACAATAATATTCTTTGGTATTTATTTATTTATTTATTTTTAAACGGGTATGGGGGCTATCTTGGTTCATTAATCTCCGTGCCTGGTTTAGGTTTAGTATTCAGTGCGCATCTGTTATATTACAACTATCATAACACTCAAATACCTTTTATTGGGGGTTAAGTGACTGATGTGCCTAACATTTTTCAGCTGAGCCTTTGTTTCACTGAAAACGACCGCGACACCCCTCTCTCTCTCACACACACACACACACAGAGCCGACCAAATCATTAGCACGTCCCTCCCCCAAACAGCACAGACATTTACTTTCTATCCATTTACTTACACCTGAACTGAGTTGTTTGAGTAACATGGGTCGAACCCGTTACAAATCATAACAGTCTACTGCATTTCATTCTTATAATAACGCAAAAACACAAGCGGGGCTGAAAGACCGACATCTGCTGACGCAGTAGAACGTCCTAACACTGTTTTAATTTTATGGTCATCTATTTCAGTTAATAAATCTACTATAAATTTAAAGAACACAAGAAATAAGATACAAATCCATACACGTTTTTTTTCTAAATACAAGTGATAAAATCAAAAGGCTCACTGTGTTAACATTTATTGTGCTTAAATTTGATCCTAATAAGATTTGATTTAATTTGAATTTTAGAACAGTGGCAGCTGGAACACCTAAAACAGATGCAGGATTATTTTTTTATAATCTAAATAAAAATGCTTTTTTAAAACGTGGGCTATTGTTATTTACATTTGTTAATTTAATTTAAATGGGGTTTGGTCTCCGGAATGTTGAGCATCAGAATCCTCTTCTTTACTTTCCTACGTAGAATCAGCGCTTAATCGCACGCATTAAGTTTTGTAAATTCGTTTAATGTTTAATACTAAATAATGACCCCCGTTGCGCTGTACCACCGCTCGGAAACCTTATGAAATACTATTTTAGGACAATTATGATGATCTGCCACGGCGTGCGCATGTGATGGGTGTACGCCCAAATCTACTATAACTACTCCCTCACTCCGTAGGCTCCCTGAATAGGCGGCAAAGAGGACGGAGCCGCCTATTCGTGCCGGCTGGCGATAATTAACGTTAATATGATCTCGGGCTTGCTCCGCATTATAAAAGCAAGGCGCGGAGGTTTGTCTGAGGTCTGGGAAGTACGTGATGTAATGGAGAATATAAAAAAAAGCATGTCAGTGGGGAGATGTGACGCGCCCCAGGGACTTTAAACAAGGACACTAGAATTCCGCCCTTTAATCTCCGCGCTGAGGACAGCGCGAGAAAGAGCTGCGCGAGCTCCCGCGGCATCTTCACTCCCGCACCGTGCCCGCCCTCGCAGCCCCGCTGCCGAAGAAGAAAAGTGTGGTTTGGTTTTTGCGTCAGCGAGAACTCGCGCCGGCCATCGGCAGCGGGAGAAGTGCCGTCACGAGGGAGTGTGCAGGAGCGCTGCCTCCGCGTGCTCAGTTCTGCCACTTGCACCAACACTTAGCATCAGCTGTGTGCCCGCATGCCAGTGTGGTACAGGCCCCGGAACTGCACATGCACAACCTTTATCCCATTCTTTCCTTTCTCCCTCCTTCAACACTTTCCTTTCCCATTTTACCTAAATAAATTACCCTTTTCCCGTAAGACCTCGCCTCGTGTCCGTGCTTTATGGTGTCGCCCGTGCAACATGGGTCGAATCCGTTACAGATCATAACAGTCTACTGCATTTCATTCTTATATATATTCTATTCCATTCTTATATATATATATATATATATATATATATATATATATTCTTAACGCACAAACACAAGCGGGGCTGAATGACCAACATCAGCTGATAGCAGTAGAACGTCCTGACAATGTTATAATTTTTATGGTCATTTATTTTAGTTAAGAAATCTACTATAAATTTAAAGAACACAAGATATAAGACGACACAAAACCCTTTCTAATTACACGTGATAAAATTTAAAGGCTCACTGTGTTAACATTTATTTTGTTTAAATTTGATCCTAATAAGATTTAAATTAATTTAAATTCCACATTTGTATCGTCATTTTAGTTCTGTGATTATAAATTTGTTTAACTACAATGTTTTACTTGATTTTATCCGCTACTACGTGCAGTTCTAAAACTCCGTGTCTCATTAATCCAGCAGAGAATGAACTAAGGCATGAGGCGTCAGCCTGTAGTTATATAGCGCCACTCAACAGTAAAAGCCAGCAAACGCACAAAGCCAAACGGTACCGCCGAGCGCGGCGACGGTAGGACCTACATTCCGATTGATTAACCACTGTAAACGTACAACATGTAGTGTAGATATGAAGGAACGTGAGCGTGTAATTGTCCATAGTGATCATGGATGTAAAAAGATTGATAGATTTGATCAATTATGAAAAGATTGTGTTAGTTCTGCATAGTGGTGTGGTTGTGGTTGAGAGACCTTATCGCCTGCGGGAAGAAGCTCCTCCTCAGTCTCTCTCTGTTGGCCTTTAAGGAGCGGAATCGCTTCCCAGACCGCAACAGAGTAAACAGTCCGTTATTGGGGTGGCTGAGGTCCTTCACGATCTTCCTGGCCTTGGTCAAGCACCGCTTGCTGTAGATCGAGTGCAGGTCAGGGAGCTCGATGCGGATGATGCGCTCAGCTGATCGCACCACCCTCTGTAAAGCTCGTCTGTCCTGCATGGTGCTGTTCCCGAACCAGGTCGTGATATTTCCCGTCAGGATGCTCTCTATGGTGCAGGAGTAGAAATTCCTGAGCATCTTGAAGGGCAGTCTAAAGTCTCTCAAGCATCTGAGGTGGTAGAGACGCTGCCGGGCCTTTTTTACCACGGTGTTGATGTGACAGGACCATGCCAGGTCCTGCGTGATGTGAACACCGAGGTATCTGAAGCTGGCCACTCTCTCCACTGGGCTCCTGTTGATGACGGGGGTCTGGTAGTTCCTCACCTGCTTTGTACTGAAGTCCACTATCAGCTCTTTTGTCTTACTGACGTTCAGGAGGAGATTGTTTCTCTGGCACCAGTTCTCCAGATTTCCAACCTCCTCCAGGTAGGCCACTTCATCGTTGTTCGTGATCAGGCCCACCACAACAGTGTTGTCAGCAAACTTGATGATGGTGGTGGAGCTGGTAGTGGCCACGCAGTCGTGGGTGTACAGAGAGTACAGCAGGGGGCTCAGAACACAACCCTGGGGGCTCCAGTGCTGAGAGTGAGGGAGGCTGAGACATGTCCGCCCATCCTTACTGCCTGTGGTCTGCCAGTCAGAAAATTGGAGATCCACTGACACATTGATGAGCTGAGTCCCAGGTGCTCCAGCTTGGTGGTAAGTGTGGAGGGAATTATGGTATTAAATGCAGAACTGTAGTCGATAAAGAGCATTTTCACATAATATCCCCTCCGAGTGGCCAGGTGAGTGAGAGATGTATGGAGGAGATGAGAGATTGCATCGTCCGTGGAACGGTTTGGACGATAAGCGAACTGTAGTGGGTCGAGTGTGTCTGGTAGTGAAGAGATGATAAAGTCTCTGACCAGGCGTTCAAAGCACTTCATCACTACTGAGGTGAGGGCTACAGGGCGATAGTCATTGAGGGAAGCAGGATGAGGTTTCTTTGGGACAGGAACAATGATGGACTCTTTGAAGCATGTGGGGATCACCGACTGAGATAAAGAGATGTTGAATATATCAGGTGCTAGCTGGTCTGCGCAGGCTCTGAGAATGCGGCCTGAGATGCCGTCTGGTCCTGCTGCTTTCCTGGTGTTCACTCTCTTGAAGGCTCTCCTCACGTCATGCTCGGTGATGATGAACGCGCTTCCGGTGCTGGCAGTGACTTCCTGTCTGCAGCCGTTAGCGCCGCTAGCATTAGCATCGCTAGCGTCTTTAGCTGCAGCCTCGAAGCGAGCATAGAAAGTGTTCGGCTCATCTGCCAGAGACACGTCTGCGTTTATCATGCCGGATGTTGGTGCTTTATAATCCGTTATTGTCCTTAATCCCTGCCACAGGCTCCTAGAGTCATTCTGTTGGAGTTGTGACTCTAGTTTCCTTCCTTCCGGACGCTGTATGACGCAGCCTTGTACGGTTCCATGTCCCCCGACGCGAGTCCCGTGTTGTAGGCAGCGGTGCAAGATCTCAGAGCGTCACGGATGGTTTTATCCACCCACGGCTTCTGGTTGGGAAACGTTTTAATAGTCTTTTTTTCTACGGTATCGTCCGCTAGTTTCCCGATGAATCCCACAACCGCTTCCGTAAACACGCTGACGTCATCATCGGAGCTGTTTCTGAACATGTCCCAGTCTGCGTCATCGAGTGCGTCCTGTAACGCGGCCACCGATTGGTCCGTCCAGCGCGCGACCTCCCTCTGAACCGGAACTTCCTGTTTCAGCCTTTGTTTGTATTTTGGCATGAGGAAGATGGCGGCGTGGTCGGATTTACCAAACGGTGGACAAGATTGTGTCTTGTAGCCGTCCTTGACCGTTGTATAGCAGTGGTCCAGTGTCCTTTCGCCCCTGGTGGGGCAGGTGATGTGCTGATAAAAGTTCGGCGCTGCGCGTTTGAGGTTGGCACTGTTAAAATCCCCCGCCACAATAAGCGCAGCGTCCCGGTGTTGTGTTTGTTGTTGTGTGAGTGCCTCATGCAGCTCGCATAAGGCAGTGTCCGTGTCCGCTTGTGGTGGAATATAAACGGCGCTGATTATGACCGATGTAAACTCCCGAGGAAGGTAAAAAGGACGACACATGATGGACAGTAGTTCCAGATTTGGTGTGCAGGAGCGTGTGAGAGGAACAACGCTCGCGCTGTTGCACCAGCTGCTGTTCACCATTAAACACACGCCGCCTCGCCTTGACTTCCCCGAGCTTGTTTTCCAGTGACTGGACGTTGGCGAGCAGGATGCTAGGCAGAGGTGTGCGGTGTGCACGGGCTGTCAGCCTGTTCCTGACGCCGGCTTGTTTCCCTCGGGGCCGCCGCTTCGCGTCGCGTCCTTTGTTGTCCCTCAGGATCTCACTCGGCCAGCTCGGATCCGGGGTTAAAAACGTCGAATTGTGAGTACATTGTATACCAATAGAAACAAGAGTGTCTCTATCATAACTAATGTACCCCATGGTGGTAATTTTGCCGGTTTTAAAACGCTGTAAACTAACTTAAAGAACAAAAACAAAGAAAAGGTGGTCGGAGCAGTCGTGACGGCAGCCGACCTCACCGGCGCCATCTTGAACCATATTAACAATGGTTAATATGGTGTTCTTACCCTCTAAAACCGACTGGCCTGTGATGAAATCCAGGGCGATGTGGGTCCAGGGCCGTCAAGGAACTGGAAGTGGTTGGAGTTCTCCCGGAGTTGGATGGTTTGTGTCCTTTGCCCTGGCACACACCGGGCACACCTGAACGAACTCGAGAATGTCTCTCCTCAAGGAGGGCCACCAGAACGCCTGTCGGATGAATGATAGGGTTCGTCGGGCTCCAGAATGTCTGGCGATAATGGACGAATGCCCCCATTGGAGAACCTCCGCTCGCAGATGTTGGGGTACGTAGAGTCGTCCAGATGGCACACCTGCCGGTTCGGTCTCTGCCGCCTGTGCCTGGCGGACCCTGGTCTCCAAATCCCAGTGGAGGGGTGCGATGATTCGAGATGGAGGGATGACAGGCACGGGTTCCGCCCGGGGGAGATCGTCCTCATATTGGCGTGATAGGGCGTCGGCTTTGGTGTTCTTCGACCCCGGGCGGTAAGAAAGCCAATCCAGTGACGCCATTCCTCCAAAGCCCACTTTATGCCCAACAGCTCGCAGTCCCCTACCGGTATCGCTGCTGAGTGGGGTCAAATTTTTTGGAGAAGACACTGCAAGGGTGCAGTTTTTGGTCTGGACCTCGCTGGGAGAGAACTGCGCCGGCGCCCACATCCGACGCATCCACCTCCACAACGAAGGGTTTGCTGGCATCGGGATGAAGAAGAATCGGGGCGGTGGTGAAGCGATGGCAGAGTTCCTTAAAGGCTGAGATGGCAGCTGGGTTGAGCTAAAATGGGTGAGATGAGGGCCTGGTCAATGTGGTTAATGGTGCTGCCACTGTACTGTAGCCCCGGATAAAGCGACGATAGAAATTCGCAAACCCGAGAAACCGCTGAAGCTGTTTGAGTGTCCTGGGTAGGGGCCAGTGACGTACAGCTTCTATGGCCACACCCTAGGGCGAGATGACAAAACCCAGGAACGTGGTGGAGTGCTGGTGAAAAGCACATTTTTCCAGCTTGCAGTACAGTTGGTGAGCAAGCAATCTCTTTAAAACAGCACGTACGTGTTGGATGTGTTCTTCCAGGTGGCGGGAGTAAATGAGGATGTCATCCAGGTAGACGAACACCCATCGTCCTAGGATGTCTTGGAGGACGTCATTAATTTTTTGTTGGAAGGCCGAGGATGCGTTGCAGAGTCCGAATGGTATGACCAGGCTCTCATAATGTCCGGTGGGTGTGATGAATGCAGTCTTCCACTCATCACCCTTTCTGATGCGCACCAAGTTGTAGGCGCTCCGGAGGTCCAACTTGGTGAACACGGTGGCACCAGAGAGGGTGTCCAGGGCTGAGTTGGTGAGTGGTAGTGGATGTCTGTTCTTAATTGTGATGTTGTTTAGCCTCCGATAGTCGACACATGGGCGAAGTTCGCCCCCCCTTTCTTCTTGACAAAGAAGAACCGTGCGGCGGCAGGCGAGGTGGAGGGCCGAATGGTCCCCTGACGGAGGACATTGGTGACGTATTCCTCCATCGCCTGCTTCTCCGAGGTGGATAACGAGTAGAGATGGCCGCGGGGAGGGACGGAACCCGGCTGAAGTTCTATCGCCAGGTCGTATAGGTGATGAGGTGTGAGGTGGGTAGCTCGTCTCTTACAAAAAACTTCAGCCAAGTCCCGATAGGCAACAGGGATGGCGTTGGTGTCGACGTCGGGGGCCTCGGACTCCCTGGAACACGTCCCAGTCCGTGCCTGTAGGCAGAGTTCGGTGCAGGTCGGCCCCCACTGGAGGATCCGGTTCCGGGTCCACGAAATGATCGGATCGTGCTGCAACAGCCAGGGATAGCCGAGGATGATGGGCGGTGATGAGATGGACGTGAGGTGGAATTGGACCTGCTCCTGGTGCTGGTCTATGGCAAGCGTGATGGGTTGGGTCTGATGGGTGATAGGGCTGGATGATAAGGGCTGACCGTCGACCGAAGTGATTTTTACCGGCTGGGATAATGCCTCAATTTTCACCTCCAAATCTTTGGCATAATTAGAGTCAATGATGTTACCAGCAGAGTCAATGAACGAGGTGCTTCGAACTCGTTTGTGGCCAATTTGGAGGTTTACCTGCACTGTGAAACGTGAGATGGTGGTGTCGGTTGTGGTGGAGAGGTGGAGGGGGCCCGGTGAGTCTTTCCTTGCACTCACCGGGGCTGCGCGTTTCCCGGGCGAATTGGGCAGATTGCCCGGTGGTGCGCCGCCGACCCACAGTAGGCACACAGACCCCCTCGATACCGTCGTTCGCGTTCCGCCACGGTCAGGGAGGCGCGTCCTAATTGCATGGGTTCCCCGGCTCCGGTGTCAACCACGGCAGGAGGTGGAGATCCGACAGATCCAGTAGTTGGGGTGGTCGTAGGTGTGGTGTAGGAGAAGGTGGGTGCAGGCGGCAGGGTCCTAGGGGCTGGCTTCGGGCGAGAGAGGATGCGCTGATGGATACGGAGGGCGAGCTGGATCATTCCCTCCAGGGTAGCAGGAAGCTCTCGCCCGGCAAGCTCGTCTTTGATTCGTGGAGCCAGTGCCTTGTAGAAGGATGTCCGGAGCGCGGCATCTCCCCAGTCAGTCTGCACAGCGAGGGTCCGGAACTTAGCAGCGTACTGGCTCACGGACGATCCTCCCTGCCGCAGATGGTAGAGTTTGGTGTCGGCCGAGACGGGAGACCGGCTAGCCGCGCCATCCACAGCCGCCCGGAGATCCGCGTACTCCTGCTGGAGCTCCGCAACCTCGTGGCGCAAGGCCGCGACATCTTGGAGGTCCCGGCGCAGATTAGCTATCTCCCCAGTTAGCGTGTTGATAAGCTTGGCGTGCTGATCTACCACATCGCAGAGGTGCGTGTAATCCGCTGGGTTTACCGCGGATGGCTCAGTCATTCTGTCAAGAACTAACCTGGGATGACCAGAAGACATAGCTTTAGCGGTTAGCCCTTTGTAGCGTGAATGGTAAACCCAAACGCAGAAGAACACGAGTAGGCAGGATAATCACGCTTTTTGGTCTAAGGACTCTCACAAATGGGGAGTAAGGGAAAGACACAATCTAACCCGAGTCCTATAAATACACACTCGATCAGGAAATTAAACCAAGAAGGTGAGTACTCACAGTTCGGTGAAGGATTCCGACGTAGCATGACTGAGCGAGGTGCTATGGTTTGTTTACCTCTTTTATACTTCCTGGTTCGCGACCGCTTAACTTCCGGGTCCTAGTGCCGGTCGCGTTCCGAGTGTGCATGACAATTTTTGACCTCTTTCAGTGCAGTTTTGACAATGAGGTTTAACATATGAGCAAAGCATGGTATGTGGTCCCAGAGGAGGTGTTCTCTCAGAGCTGAAACAATATTGCTGGCATTGTCAGTTACACAAGCTACAATTTTGTTATTCACATCCCATTCATTAGTAACTCTGGACAGCTCTCTTGCCAGGTGAGAGGCAGTGTGTCTTTCTGTCAAAACAAAGCAGTCATAAAGATAGGATGTCATCTGAAAATCTTCTATGAAATGACAAGTCACAGCCATATAACTTGTGGCATTCACAGAAGTCCAGCAGTCTGTTGTGAGACATACAGCAGAAAACCCTTGATTTTATCCTTTATTTCTGCCCTTAGCTTGTTATAGGCATAGGCAGTATGGTTTTTGACAAAGTTTTTCTACTTGGTAGAATGTATGATGGGTCCAAAAGATTAAAAAATTCTTTAAAGCCCTTATCCTCAACAACTGAAAATGGTAAAAAGTCACGAGCAATCATTTTGACCAAGGCCTCATCAAGTTTGCTCTTAATGGGTTCATCAGTCTCGTTATAAAACTGCCCATTAAGGTTTGATGATGTGGTCTCCGTGCCCGAACTGATTCTCGGATGGTGGTGGGTGCTGCGGGTAAATTGACAGGTGTGGACGCGGTCGATAAGTCAGTTGAGGGTCTGGCTGAGGTAATGCTGCTGGAAACCGTTCCAGCTGTAAAAGGACCACTCTCTGTTCTTACTTGTGCTAACAGCACAGTTGGGTGAATAGATTTCAGGTGTCTCCTCAAATTGGAAGTCCTTCCTCCTTTTGTGGAAAAAGTTTTCTTGCATAAATTACACTTTCCCTCTGTGGCTGAAGTTGCCAGAAAATGTGTCCAAATGTCACTCCTTTTTCTTCTGGCCAATATTTAGGTGACATTTGTTTGACCCAATCATTTCTAGTATTCAAATCTATGTTATTTAATTTTATATGACGGTGTCCCTTACAATTTTTTTTACAAAATTCAAATTCAAAAATATGAAGCAAACGTTATAAAGCAAATGTTTAGTTATTTGTAACGGTTAACCCCTAGAGGGCGCCAAAGCGCCTGGGTTTGTTTTGTTTTATGTTAGTTAGTGTTTTAGTTGGACTGCATGTCCCAGACTGCACCTCGGTCAGGTGACGTGGGAATTCACCTGAACCGAGGTGAGATAATTAAGTTGATTATAAAGAGCCTGACTGGAGCACAGTCAGGCGTCTAGCTTTTGTTGTCCTTATAGTTATTTTCCTTTGAGGTAACTTATGCCTGTGTTTATTTTATGTGCTTTATAAATAAAAGCCAATTACTAAACCGCCAGCTCGCCTCCTGCACATTATGCCACGCACACACAGACATCAGAGGAAGGTTCGTGACATTATTAATAGTATTATTATTTGCAACTAATTACTGTTTTCACCTAATACTATAACAAAGCACGTTTACACATTTTCCAAAATAAATAAATAAATAAATAAATAAATACTTTCTGGGTACATTGTATTTGTATAATATTTTTTAATAAATGCAAAAGTATACATCATTGACATCATTGACAAGAACATACACTCGATACACTTACTGTCATTTTTTTTGTGTGCTTTTTTTATTAGATCATGATAAACAATAATATCAATATTTGGAAAAAACCTGGGGCGTGTTTCAGAAAGGAGGTTAAGTAAAAACTCAGAGTTTGGTAACCCTGAGATAAGAGAAAGTCTGAGTTTTCCGTTTCAAAAAGGCAGGTTTGTCAAACCTGCGAAAGCAGGGTAACTCAAGCCTGTTTCTGAAAGAGAGGTTACTATTACTCAGAGTCAGTTACCATGGTAACTTACTCTGTGAACCTAACCTGGTTGGGATCAGGTTTTATTCTCTGAACTCGGAGTTTCTGTCGGTCTCCTCCCCTTTTTTAAAGACGCAGCGGTATTTCTCGCCGTAGCCTTAGTCATTCCTTGACCACATTTCGGACACAAACCGAGAAGACAGTCAGGAGAATGGCTTGTCCTTTTTTGGAGGATCCCATAGATAAGGAGGCTGCATTAATTTGAAGAGAATTACATTTACGTCGGGCAAGGATTTTGAGACCCAGAGTGGATTTTTTGTCTTTTCCCCATACATTTTGGTTTGAGCGTTACTGTTTTTGACCACCACAAAAAAAAATAAAAAATAAATGAAATAAACACAAGTCACAACACTTTATTTGGTCTTCTTTATTTCCTAAAAATTAAAAAGCAACTGGTAAATTGTTATATTCTTTAAAAACTTTTATATAATCCACAAATCACAATACACACCTTACCTGTAGCTTGTGTTTCAGGATCTCTATCTCTATATCGGACTTTAGGATCTGTCGATCCAAGTATATAATTTCTTTATTGTTTTTTTTAATCTGCTTAAGTAGATGCAGTCTATATAACTCCTTTACGGGTAACTGAAAATACAGTAGTTTAGGGTTACATCATGTTTTACATTAAATAAAACTCTGGCATTTACTGTACATCACTGAACTGTGTTCATCTGTGCAGAAGAAGTTGATGGACCCTCCTCCTCCACACTCTGGAGGGTGGTGATGGGGGAAGACAAGAATACGTTTATACTTGGATATACTTACATTCTATAGGTTACTGGACACAAAAATGTAAGGATTGCTTTATGTCTACAGACATAACATTAACTCTATAGGCCTCTCTGTATCAGCAGAAATAGTGTCATCATCCCCTACATCCTGAGAAGAAGAGCATTTGGTTGAGCACACTTTATAATATTACTTAGCCTACTCAATAGACCAGAAATTAGGACACTTACAACTGCCGGGGGTTCTGATAAGACAGGATGCTCCAAAACGCAGATATTGCCATCAGAATCTATTGACACCAATTTAAAAATAAAAGATATATATATATATATATATATATATATATATATATATATATATGTGTGTGTGTAGCCCTCATACAGTTTATGTAGTATGTAGGCACTTGTGTCCTGTGGAGTGACTGGCTCTGATGAACACCCTGCAGGAATTCCCTCAGCCACTGGCCTTCCAGTGTTCAAATTCAGGGCAATCTCCTCAGCATTTGTGAGTGGTGGTGGTGCAGGGCCTCCCCCGGTCTTGCGAGACTCTGCCTTCTTTCTGTTGGCTGAAGAGACGTCAAATAAAACAAAAAAGAGCACTGTAAAACAGCATTACACATGTATTGTCATGTACATACTAAATGTCATTTGTAAAGAAAAACTACATTAATCACATGCTCAAACCTTACCTGATTGAATTATGTTTTTATATTTCATTTTCAGCTGCTGCCATGTTCTTTTAATATCTGCAGGATTGCACCTACATGACAATTACAATTAGATTCAATAACAGTTTAGGTTGTACCTTTGATATAACTGAAAAAAAAAAATCTAAATTCACTGACCTTCAACAGGAACATGTACTGTAACTAGAGTAATAGGATTATTACTTGTTCTAAAAACTATTTTTTAGAACTGCTAATATTTTAAAGGTTATATGTTATATGCAGTCATATGCTATTTGTTTTTTCAAATTTGTTGTAGAAACTATGTAGTACCCTATTTTATGTAATTTAATGCAATTTCATCTGAAATTACTTTACAGTTATGGCCAGTTCCCAACATTTTCAAGTGAAAAGTCAATAAACATCACACATTACTTATTATCTATTATACTGAAATATTTAAATACTTTAAATGTAAACCTACGCATTAACTTTTTTCTGCTGTTGCCATGGTGACTCGTAATATCTGCGCTCCACTAATAATGGCTTTTTATAGTCGCGGTGTACACGCTTAACTCTGAGTTAGTCCACTCAGAGTTGATGACCTTACTCAGATCAGCTGTTCTGAAACCGAAAAGTTTTTAATCTCTGAGTCAATTAACTCAGAGTTCAAGTTTAAACTCCGAGTCGTTTGAACCTCCTTTCTGAAACAGGCCCCTGATATATTTCACTGCATAGAGCCTATGGGAGTCACGTGACAAAAGAACGAACGGTTCGGATCGGAAGATATGAGAGATGAGCTGCTTATTCTGTTTATCACATGTTTTTAGCTGCATTGTAATATTTTAATTACTGAGACTATAGCCAAATTGTGTGTACGTAGTTGTGTTCGGGGTCTGTTTATTGAAAATTTACCATGTTATATTTTGTTTTCTGATCAAAAGAACGAAATTAACTAAATGACTCAAAAAAAGATTCGTTCATTTTGATGAACGAGATTCAAAGAACCGAACTTCCCATCACTAGTACAAATAGTGCTTTTCTCCTTGAGGTGGTGGGCGTGACTAAACACATGACTAAACAGTAGTAATGGGAAGTTTAAATCATTTTAGTGACTCAGTTCTTTGAATCTCATTTATCAAAATGAACGAATCTTTTTTGAGTCATTTAGTTCATTTCGCTCTATATATTAATAATATAAAATGTTGCATTTTCAATAAACAGATCCCTAAAATGTCTACATACACAAATTTAGTCTATAGTTCCAATAATGAAAATATTACAATGTAGCTACTCTACCGTTTAAAAGTTTGGGGTCAATTGCAAATTTCTTTTTGTTTAGTGATTTATTTTCTACATTCTACAACAATACTAGGGATTTCAAAACTAAAAAATAACACATATGGGATTGTTGTGTAACAACAAGAAAAACAACAGTTAGTTGTTATTTTAAGACACAGAGGTCAGCCTTTCTGTAATAGTTCTTGCAAGAACAGTATTGTCAAGTGCATTTGCAAAGTCTGTCAAGCAATCAACCAATCAACATTTATTTATATAGCACTTTACAGCAACCTAAGTTGAACCAAAGTGCTTCACAGCACTAAAAATGACAATAAAATAGCAATAAAAATAGAAATAAAAATACAGGACCAAAAAAATACATATAGTTATAAATAAATAACTATATGTTGTAACACCTGTACCACCACGGTCCCGGGGAATAAGATCAGGTTCTCCGGATTACTGAGCCGCCGCTTTGTCTCCCCCTAATGTGTCTACATTGTTATATGTCTCACGAAAACACTAAATCAAGTTTACCTGTGTCATTCCCTGTGTGTCTATTTAAACCAGCCGAACCCATAGCTGCCTGTCCGTGCACTGTGATTTTCGTTGGTTTGAAAGGTGTTCTAATCCCCACTCTCTCTTTGTTTTGCTCAGGACTGAACGGTGTCTGCAGGGGTGAGGTCGGAATAGTATCCCATCCGTAAAGGTTGGAGTTCATTGCTGAGGAGTCCTCAGCTCGTTTGTTGCTGAGGCGCTGTTTGTAATTCTTTCGTTAAGCTCGCTTTTTTGTTTGTTACACCGACCACCTGCAGACCTAGTCTGAACACCTTTTTAAGTTGTGTTATTTTAAATAAAGCCTTGTTTAAAGCACCTCCTGCATCTGCGTCTGTCTCCTAGCACAGGAAATCATGACATATGTTATTTATTTTACTATAAATAAATTTATAGTAAAAGTAATAACAATAATAATAAAAATAAATAAAACAAAATGATAAAATTACAAAAAAGCATAAAATTATAAAATATTAAAAGCCATTTTAGATAAGTGGGTCTTTAGTTGTGCTTTAAACAAAGGGAGGTTCGTAATTTTGCGTAACTCCGGTGGAATGAAGTTCCAGAGTTTAGGACCAGCGACTGCAAAGGAGCGATCACCCCATTGTTTGCTGAGAAAAAGCGCCCCTGAGTGCAGCCAAATAGCCCGTCATGTACTGTTGCTAGGGTAAATTAATAAATATGCGGCCAATCAGGTTCTCAGAATTTTATGGTCTTGGGGCGCTGAAAATTCTGCCCCAAGCAGCAGAAAATACCGCGAGATTTAAGTTTTTTTTCTTTTAAAGCGCGGTCAATCAGAGTAATGATGGCGAACTTAACGAGCGAAGAGCAGTTTCCACCAAATTCGGTGAGATCCTTAATATACCCGTTTTAGACTGTTGTGTTAAATTGCATTTTTAAAACTGTTTTTCTTTGTGTGAACCACTTTGAGATGCAACTTTGCTTGAAAGGTGATCCAGCTGATCATACCCTTTGATGTTGATTATTGTATTTGATACTCTCTTAAGCATGCATGGCGTATTATACAATGGAAATTTGTTCATTTACTTTATCTGTGAAACTGGTGATTTTGAGAAGGAGATTAAATCATTACTGTTAATTGTAATCATCGTCTGACTGTTGATTTTAATTCTTATATTGGACTAAGCAAAGAAATATTTTGTCACATCAGCCCCACCAGGAAAAATTTTCACCAGCCGCCACTGACTAGCAGGTTTTGGTTTGCAGAACGTAAGGCTCTACTTTGGTGATAAAAGCTTATTGTCTCACACAAGTAGGACGGAGCCAGACCATTAATCACATTAAAAACAAACATCAAAAGTTTAAACTGAATCCGGAACTGTACCGGAAGCCAGTGAAGGGAATACAAGATTGGTGTGATGTGATCATTTTTACGATTATTGGTCAGCATACGAGCCGCAGCATTCTGCATAAGTTGCAGATGATGTAAACGAGCTTGAGTGATTCCCACATAAAGTGCGTTGCAGTAGTCTACCCGTGAATTAATGAA
Organism: Clarias gariepinus; assembly: GCF_024256425.1. NCBI lineage: Eukaryota > Metazoa > Chordata > Actinopteri > Siluriformes > Clariidae > Clarias > Clarias gariepinus. Next base: position 322,932 of record NW_026521001.1, on the reverse strand, counting down.
AGCATAAATGGCTTTCTCCAGGTCCCTCCGATTCAGAAAGGGTTTGACCTTTGCAATGAGACGAAGATGAAAAAATCCTGCCCTGACAACAGAGTCAATGTGAGTCTGAAAGTTTAAACTGCTGTCTAAAGTAACCCCCAAATTTTTGACTGCATGGCTCAAATGAGGAACTGGAGAATCGAGACCAGCAGTGATAAAACTAGAAAAATTTGGGGTCCCAAACATAATACATTCTGTTTTACTCTCATTCACATAGAGATAGTTTTGTGACAGCCAGAGTTTGTTGTCGTACTGTCACGAACTAGGTGTAGTGGCAGGTGTTGATCGCCGTGGGCAGAGAAAGCAGGCATAGAGGCAGGGGCAACAAACTCAAACAATACTTAATAGCTTGGTGCTAACAGGGGCTCTCTGGCAGGACACAGGCAGAGGGACACACGACACGCCCTGTGGCGAGACACAGGCAGAGGGACACACGACACGCCCTGTGGCAATACACAGGCAGAGGGACACATGACACGCCCTGTGGCGAGACACAGGCAGAGGGACACACGACACGCCCTGTGACGAGACACAGGCAGAAGGAGGACAAACACATAACAGGACACACAACCTATGCGTGGAGCTGAAACTGGACACTAGACGAAGACAGGAGACAGGAGACACTAGAGGGCGACAGGAGACACTAGAGGGCGACAGGAGACACTAGAGGGCGACAGGAGACACTAGAGGGCGACAGGAGACACTAGAGGGAGACACGAGACACTAGAGGGAGACACGTGACACTAGAGGGAGACACGTGACACTAGAGGGAGACACGTAACGACTAGACACCGGAGAGGGACGGGACTAGGGCTAAAGACATGGCAATCAGCTAGGCATGGCTTTTAGCTAAACATGGTTAAGCTGGACTTAACCATGGCAGCTAGCTACACATACACCTAGCTAAGCATGTCTTTAGCCCCAACATGCACTAAGCTACACTTACCTAATAGCTCGACACACATTAGGGAATGGGGGCACAGAAACACAGACAGAGGATACCCAGTGGTTAGGCGAGGCGGCCCTCCCAGGCTAGGCGAGGCGGCACTCTAATGCTAAGCGAGGCGGCACTAACAAGTTAGGCGGCACTCCAAAGCTAGGAGAGGCGGCACTCTAAGGCTAGGCGAGGCGGCACTCTACAGCTAATCGCACTGGGACACTAGGGGGATGGGAAACACAGAACAGCTAGAGACAGAAAGGGGCTATGGCTAGAAGCATGCTAGTTACTGTAACTCAACATAGATTTTAGCTAAACAGGCTCCTAGCCAAACACACACCTAACTACTTACCTGTCTCTAGCTAAACACACCAGAACACGGGAGGACAACAACCACAGTACTTACATAAATTTAGGACAGGACTGAATCAGCTCCACTAACACAGACACGGAACATACACAGAAACATTGCCAATAAGAGAGCCCAAGTCAACACAACTAAAATCAAAATACAAAAAAAACAAAGAACAAAACAGAAGAAAATGCCCACACAACTGACAGTGGTAAAACCAAAAATGCTCGACCCAGTTTCCCAGTCTAAACAGCTACTTATAGATGGATTGATGGCTACCTCGGTTCAGGTGTGCACTCGCATCACCTGACCGAGGTGCCTGCTGGGAAACTGAGTCAGCCAACAAAAACTACAAATAAAAAATAGTGACCTCTGGTAGTGGGCCCTTACACATACAGACAACTGTGAATTGATTTAAGTGCTTCATAAGAATTTGGCATACTTGGCAGATAGATTTGTAAATCGTCTGCATATAGATGAAAAGAAACATTGTGCTTTGAAATGATCGACTCTAATGGCAGCATGTACAAGGAAAATAAAGAAGCGCCCAAAATGGAACCCTGTGAAACACCAAAGGTCAAAGGGGCTGAGGAGGAAGAGAGATCATCAATCATGACTGAGAAAGTCCTATTTGTTAAATATAACCTAAACCATTGTAGTACAGAACCTTGAAGGCCAACTTCTTGAGCCAGACGTGTCAGGAGAGTTGAGTGATCAACAGTGTCAAAGGCTGCAGTGAGGTCCAACATCACAAGCAGCACAGGCTTTTTGGAATCAAGGGATAGGAGAATATCATTCTCTACCTTCAGGAAAGCGGATTCAGTGCTGTGACGAGTTCTAAAACCGGATTGACATTTCTCAAGAACATGATTTTTTTCTAGAAAGGACCGCAATGGATACAGACAACTTTTTCTAAGACCTCAGATAAAAAGGATAAATGAGATACAGATGTGGCCATTAAGACTGTGTGTGTTTTCCCGCGAGATGCCGCAATTTAGCATGCGGCGTGCCGCAACTTGCCGTAAGCAACATTCGGGAATTTAAATAAATGTGTTGTGCTTCACTGAATGTCCGCCGGATGGCGCATGGAAGAACTTTATCTAAAAGCCGGACCAAGTACTGTACAACAAAGAACTGTGTATAATTACTTATATACTTATTTATATATACTTTATGTATACTTATATACTTATTTATATATACTTTATGTATAATTACTTACTTACTTATTATAGCCTAAAACAATATTGTTTCCAATGCTGAAGCAAACATTAATTTTATTTTGTTTTACAACAGATCTTTTATGATGAATGTGTATATGTGCTTCATATTATTTTCACAATGATGAAATGAGATGCCCAAATTCGTGCTTTAAAAGTTTCTTATATAGTTTTTGTAATGTCTTAACAGGGACAAAACAGTAAAAAACATGGCAATGCCTTGGTTTAGATGGTGTTGAAATTAATTTAATTTCCTGATAGTGTTAACTATGCGAATGTCCTGATTCGTGAATATGCCAACATATCTTATTTGAAACGTAAAAATGTGTCGACATCATTAGAAAACATGACTAAACATATATATATATATATATATATATATATATATATTATCATAGTATGTAAATATTATTTTATGAATGTCACATCTGTGCCACCACAGTCCGGGGGAGTGAGATCCGGTTCCCCGGACTATTGAGCTGAAGCTTTCTCTCCCCCTAGTGTGTCTACGTTGGTATGTCTTCACTTAATCACAAATCATGTGCACCTGTGTCTCTCCCCTGTGTGTCCTTATTTAAGCCAGCCGAACCCGTAGTGTCTTGTCCGTTCACTGTTGTTCACGTTTATTTTTGTACGTGTTGTTCCCACCTCACCGCTTTCTCCTATCTCCTCCTCAGGAATAGACCGAGTCTGCAGGATCGGGGTAAGGCCTGTAGTGAACAGGCAGCAGGGCCAAGGTCACGGTTAAGTCGCCAGCCAAGCGCAGCACAGGACCCACGTGACAGTGCTATTAGTTTATAAATCTCAGTTTTGGTGTGTTCGTGCCCGCCTGCAGACCCAGCCTGAGGAGGCTGTCTTTTGTTGGTTTGTGTTTTATGTTTACTTTGTTTTGTTTCTATCTTCCTCACATAAGAAGAGATCGACATAAGTGGGAAAACTTTACCCCCAAAAGATAAAAATAAAAGACTCACGTGTGTTTTTAACTTATACCTGCATTTGCGTCCAATTCCTTGTCTAGAGATCATGACAGATGAACGGACCCGTCAGGACGCAGCAGGAGTTCCCCTGCCCGACGAAAACGCTCATCTGCATAGCTACCTGCGAGACCAGCAGCAGGAAATCGGGAGCCTGGCACGTGCCGTCCATGACCTCGCGTGCAGCGTTAGCCAGCTTGCAACGGCGAGAGTGCCCCCAGCTGCTCCCCAGCCACCTGTGGCATCATTGCTCCCGCGCCCCGCTCCTCCGGAGAGGTATGGAGGAGATCCGGAGGGCTGCCGACGGTTTCTGCTCGCCTGCGAGTTGTACTTAGCGGACTTTCCAAACATGACGGATCCGCAAAAGGTGAGCTTCGTCACTCAGCATCTCACAGGGCGCGCACTCGACTGGGCTACAGCCATATGGAGCACCAGGGGCACCATCACCACTCGCTACCGCCGCTACATCGAGGCCCTTCGCGCCGTCTTTGATCACCCCGACCAGGGAAGAACTGGTGAGCAGCAGCTGTTGAGGCTCAGGCAGGGAAACACACCGGTGGCGGAATATGCGGTGAAGTTTCAGGTGTTAGCGGCTGAAAGCGGTTGGTGTAAAAAAAAAAGGCTGCTGGCAAGATTTCGAGATGAACTCGCCCCGGACATCCAACTGGAGCTGGCGTGCCGAGACGCTGATTTGTCGCTCGAGGAATGCATCGCGCTAGCTGTCAAGCTGGACCAACACCTGCGCAGCCAGCAGCGCCGGCCGCTACTCCGACTGCCGAAACGTCCAGAGCCGCGCCGCAAAATGAGCCCTCATCAGCTGCAGCCAGCCGAGCATGAGGGGTCCTCCACCGAGGCCATTAACGTGGATTCATCACGTCTCCCCGCATCCGAGAAAACCCGGCGACTGACTGCGGGGCTGTGTTTGTACTGTGGGGGGGAAAAACATCGAGTCAGCTCCTGCCCTCTGCTGAAAGTAACTTGCCGCACCCCTCCACACACACACACACCTTTTTGTTTGCCAGCACAAATTTCATTTAATAATAACACTTTGTCTGTTTTACCCCTAATAGATTCCGGGTCGGCTGGTAATTTCATCTCAGCCTCTGTCCTTTCCATGCTGCAAGCTCCCGTGTCGAAGCTTCCGTGCCCGATATCTATTAAAGCTCTGGACGGTCATGCCCTCACCCACTCGCCACTTAAACTAATTACAGCGCCCCTCTGTTTAACTTTCCCCGGTCACTCTGAGGAGATAAAATTTTTTGTGCTTCCTCAGACAACCCATTCCATCGTACTGGGTCTGCCCTGGCTCAGTTTTCACAATCCTAATTTTGATTGGGCGAATGCGCGCATCCTCTCTTGGTCCCCACGATGCACCACACATTGTAAAACATTAGCTTTAACGGTCCAAACCACTACTATTGAGAGCCTGAGTCATAAAGTGTCCTGTAGTGTGCCGCCAGAGTACGCGGAATTTAAGGATGTGTTTAGTGTTAGGGCAGCAGCGAGACTTCCTCCCCATCGTCCGTGGGACTGTGCGATAGAGTTATTGCCGGGGAAAACACCGCCTTACTCACGTATTTATCCGTTGTCCCTGGAAGAAACCAGGGCAATGGAAGAATACGTGGATGAGGCTCTCAAGCAGGGACTTATCAGCAGGTCCATGTCGCCAGCTTCGGGCAGGTTTCTTTTTTATTGAAAAAAAAGGCGGAGGCTTAAGACCCTGTATTGATTATAGGGGACTCAATGCAGTCACAATAAAGTATAAGCACCCCCTGCCACTGGTTCCGGCCGCTATCGACCAACTCCGAGGTGCCTCCATCTTTACAAAACTCGACCTCCGCAGCGCTTACAACCTCGTTCGTGTGCGCAAGGGCGATGAGTGGAAGACGGCGTTTAGCACCTCATCTGGTCATTATCAGTACAACGTAATGTCATATGGGCTGGTAAACGCACATGCGGTGTTTCAGGGATTCATGAATGACGTGTTTCGGAAAATGTTTAACCGTTGTGTCATAGTATATTTAGATGACATTCTGATATACTCAAGGTCATATTCTGAGCATGTTAAGCATGTAATCGCCGTCCTGCATCGCCTGCGCGCACACAGGCTCTATGCGAAGGCTGAGAAATGCAAATTTCACCAACGTGAGATCGCATTCCTGGGCTATCGCATAGGGCCACAGGGGGTCGAGATGGAGAAGGCCAAGGTGGAGGCGGTAACTCAATGGCCAGTACCGAGGTCAGTGAAGGCACTACAAAGTTTTCTTGGGTTCGCCAACTTTTACCGCCGTTTCATTAGAAACTTTAGTGCGGTGGCGGCGCCTCTCACTTCGTTGCTGAAAGGCAAACCAAAGAGACTCAGCTAAAACTCAAAACAGCTTTCACCACAGCTCCTGTCTTACGGCTTCCCGATCCAGAGAAGCCGTTTGTAGTCGAAGTGGACGCTTCCGAGGTAGGGATAGGGGCGGTGCTGTCGCAGCGCCACGGTCAACCTGAGAAGCTCCATCCTTGCGCGGTTTTTTCACGTAAACTGACACCTGCCGAACAAAATTATGATATTGGCAATAGGGAGCTGCTGGCAGTTAAAGCGGCGTTAGGGGAGTGGAGACACTGGCTAGAGGGAGCCAAGCACCCTTTCGTAGTTCTTACCGATCACAAAAATTTAGAATACATCCAACAGGCGAAGAGGTTAAACACTAGACAAGCCCGATGGGCACTGTTTTTTACACGGTTCGCTTTCATATCACGTATCGGCCGGGATCTAAGAATAAAAAAGCAGATGCGTTGTCTCGGTTCTATCCGGCATCGATTCCCATTGAGAACCCTGAGCCCATTTTACCCGCGCCGCTCGTAGTCGCTCCGGTGATGTGGGACGTTGACACGGAGATCACTCAGTGGGCGCGACACAACTCCGTGCCCGGTGAGTGCCCTCCGGGGCAAACTTATGTCCCCGAAGCATTACGCAAACGGCTCACGATTGAAGCTCACACTAATCGGTCCTCAGGGCATCTGGGCGTGGCCCGCACGTATAAAATACTCGTGGCCGCGTATGAAGGAAACCGTAAAGACAGTAGTTTTATCTTGTGCCGTCTGCGCGAGTACGAAAAATCTGCGCAGTCTACCGGTTGGTAAATTAATGCCCCTACCGACGCCGAACAGACCGTGGTCACACATAGCAGTGGACTTCGTTACGGACCTGCCGGTGTCAAACGGGTACACTACTATTCTGGTCGTAGTAGATCGGTTCTCGAAGGGGTGTCGTTTCCTTCTGTTTGGCTCTCTCCCGTCAGCATTTCAAGTGGCCGAAGCCCTTTTTGAATCTGTGTTCCGATACTACGGCATACCCGAAGATATAGTTTCTGATCGTGGTCCCCAATTTATCGCCAAAGTCTGGAAAGCGTTCTTCCAGAAATCAGGAACCACTGTGAGCCTAACGTCGGGCTACCACCCCGAGTCTAATGGGCAGGCAGAGCGGACTGTCCAAGAACTCGGCAGATATCTTCGAGCATATTGTAGCAGTCAACAGCACGACTGGGCTCTCTGCCTACTATGGGCAGAATATGCCCAAAATTTATTAACCCAGTGTGTGCTAGGTTGTCAACCTCCGCTTTGTCCCTGGGATGACATGTTTTTCACCTTTCTCTGCTAAGGCCGGTGGTCCGGGGACCCCTTGACGAGGGCACGAGCGAACCCTCGCTCCCTGGGGCTGTGGAGATAGAGGGCGCCCCAGCGTTTAAGGTAACCAGGTTATTGGACTCACGGAGGAGAGGGGGGTCTCTCCAATATCTGGTCGACTGGGAGGGATACGGCCCAGAGGAAAGGAGTTGGGTGCCAGCTAAAGACATCTTAAGCCCCGAACTCGTCACAACTTTCCACAGGGAGCGGCCGGATCGCCCAGCGCCCCGACCTCCGGGCCGCCCCGCTCAGCGACCAACCCACCCAGGCCACAGGGCCCCCCTCCAGACTAATGACTAGTATACTTGAAGTTTGCTACTAATTTTGTACTAAGTTTATTTAAGTTGTAATTAAGTTGTACAAAAGTACAATTTTAAGTATATTAAGTATACTTTTTGTCACATCTGTGCCACCACAGTCCGGGGGAGTGAGATCCGGTTCCCCGGACTATTGAGCCGAAGCTTTGTCTCCCCCTAGTGTGTCTACGTTGGTATGTCTTCACTTAATCACAAATCATGTACACCTGTGTCTCTCCCCTGTGTGTCGTTATTTAAGCCAGCCGAACCCGTAGTGTCTTGTCCGTTCACTGTTGTTCACATGTTTATTTTTGTATGTGTTGTTCCCACCTCACCGCTTTCTCCTATCTCCTCCTCAGGAATAGACCGAGTCTGCAGGATCGGGGTAAGGCCTGTAGTGAACAGGCAGCAGGGCCAAGGTCACAGTTAAGTCGCCAGCCAAGCGCAACGCAGGACCCACGTGACAGTGCTATTAGTTTATAAATCTCAGTTTTGGTGTGTTCGTGCCCGCCTGCAGACCCAGCCTGAGAAGGCTGTCTTTTGTTGGTTTGTGTTTTATGTTTACTTTGTTTTGTTTCTATCTTCCTCACATAAGAAGAGATCGACATAAGTGGGAAAACTTTACCCCCAAAAGATAAAAATAAAAGACTCACGTGTGTTTTCAACTTATACCTGCATTTGCGTCTAATTCCTTGTCTAGAGATCATGACACTTTTGTGTGCTAAAGTGGAACAACTTTAAGTATACTTAGTACACTTAAAGTATATGCCTGTGTGTGTACTAATGTACATACCTGACAGTAATTAATACTATTTAAGTATATATTTAATATATTATAAGTACATTACAGCTATTTTACTGTGTTACAATACATGATTAATATACTATGAGTATATATTTTTATTACAGCAGTAGCTGTTATACTTCTGGTCAATTACAAATACTAAAAAAGTACACTTTGCGGTTAATACAAATATACTTTATTGTATCATACAGTACATAAAACCTTCTATATTACAGTATTGCAAATGTATTACCAGTACACTAAAGGTGTTTAGGATAATTTACAAATGCTGAATGTATTTTCTACACTATAACAGGTTTTTGAAACACATTACATTAGTACAGTAATTATGAGGGAGATTTGATTTATGAGTTCAACAGATTTAATTTGCACAAGGTTACAAAAAACAGTCCTATAGTTTATTTGTATTTAACAAACACACAAACTAAAAATTAAACTGTAGTCTGCAGACAGACATTAGTATTAGAGTATGCAGGTACAGTATTAGTTTAAACCTGGTGTGTGGACACAGACAGACATTAGTATTAGAGTATACAGGTACAGTATTGGTTTAAACCTGGTGTGTTGATTCTAGCTGTTACACGGAGACTGAAAACAGGCCAAGAGCTACGGAGCCATTATACCACAAGCAAAGTACATGAGATTTAGCAACAACACATTAGACAATACATTCCATAATTTAAAGTATGTACTTAATTACAAATTACCTAACAAAAAACGTTAAATTTACCTTATGCCAATGAAAATAAAATAATAACGATACGAACTAACGCACGCGATGATGCAGCTTTCAGCCGTTAATTCAAACTAGAAGTGGAGGACTGGGGAGCCAATGGTGGGGCGCCGAGTACTAGTCTATGGTTGGCTGGAATAGATACAAAGATATGTGTCACTATATCTGTGTGTGTCACTTCATTCTGTGAGCGCACAGAAGTGTGAGAGAGTGCAAACAAATTATCTTGAACAGGAAAAATTTTTTTTCAGCGCACAAAAACAAGTTTAACATCGCGCGCGCGAGAGAGAGATTCAGCGTGCAAAAATGAGTCTAAAAGCACGAGAGAGTAGTGCACTAAATATAAGTACATTTAAATTTAACTGATAATATACTGAGACTACCGAATATTAAAAATTGTATTCTAATGTATACTTTCTGTACATTTGTACAATGATTATTTCGAGCATATTTTTTAAAAATATACCAAAAATACATTGAAAAACAAGTTTAAATAAGTATACTTTGGAAATTAGACCAACATTTCACTTATATACAAGTATATTTTCCAATAATATATATTTTTGAAAAGTGTACTATAATACAATTATTTTTAAGTATATTAAAAATTTAATTACAAAATTTGGTAAAAGCATGATGTTAGTATACTTTTTATATATTAACTGATGGTACAATTTTTTGTTAGTATATTTGCTATACTTATATGTATATTTATATTTTAGTATATATGTACTATAGAGGATTTCAATATATTTGTAATAGACTAAAGTGTATTTTTTTTTCACTGGGGAAGTTGAAGGAAATAGGTGTCACATCTGGGCCACCTCAGTCCTGGGGAGTAAGATCGGGCTCACCGGATTACTGAGCCGTGGCTTTTGTCTCCCCCTAATGTGTCTGTGGCGGTATTGTTCCCCCATTGAGTTAATCAAACACTAAACAGATATCACCTGTGTCTACCTCCTGTGTCACAATATTTAACCCAGCCGAACCCATACCACCTCGTCTGGTCACTGATGTGCACGTTAAGTTTGTTTCTCACCCCGTTGTGTGTTTTCGCTCTCTCTCCCAGGACTGAGTGGCGTCTGCAGGAGGTGGCGGTGGAAAAGAAAGGACCTGCATTAAGGTTATACGTATGTTTTTGGAAAGTGATTCCGCTTTGTGGTTTATCTCCCGTGAAAGAAGGGAGTACACGCATTCTCAAGTGCGCTTTACACAGCCCCCTGCAGACCCAGCCTGGGAAAACGGTTGCTGAGCCGTTCAGATTTTCATTTTGTTTGGTTCTGTTTTAGTTTGTGCTTTTGTGTTCTTTTTTCCTCAAATAAACATCTGTTCTTCCTTAAACCTGCACCTGTGTTCGTCTCCTCCCTATGGAAGTCATGACAGATGACCAGACCTTTCAGAACGCAGCAGGGACCCCCCTCCCAGAAGATGAAGTCCCTATCCTTGATTACATCCGCCGGCAACAGGGGCAGATGGACAGTTTGGCCAGGGCAGTAAGCGACTTGGCTTGCAGCGTGCGAGACATCGCTGTCAACCGCCTTGCCCCTGCCTCTCCTCCACGGCGCTCCACACCATCACCACCTAGAGACACCCCCCTGGAACGATACGCCGGAGACCTGGAGGGATGCAAAAAGTTCCTCATGGCCTGTGAGCTGTACCTCGCTGACTACCCCGACCCATCAGATCAGAAAAAAATCAGCTTCATTATACAACAGCTCACCGGGCCAGCGATGGACTGGGCCACCACTGTGTGGAGCGCAGGTGGGATGGTGACGTCCCACTACGGCCCGTTCCTCCCCTTTCTAAAGGCGTAGGGGGAAATCCGACTTTTCACACAGGGACAGCCTCAATAAAACCCCCGTCGAACCGCGTGAGGGGAACGCGGTCGAAGCCATGGACATCAGCACCTCTCGCCTGTCGGCCCAGGAGAGACGCCGGAGGATTTCGTCAGGACTTTGTCTTTACTGCGGAGGGGGCACGCACCTCCTTAAGAACTGTCCCCTAATTCGAGTAACTGCACAAACACCCCCACGCACACATCATGCTTTTTGTTTACGTGCATCACTCTCATATCATAACCACTCTGTTTCTGTTTTCCCTTTAATAGATTCCGGTTCGGCTGGGAATTTCATTTCTTCTTCTCTCCTTTCCACGCTGCGAGCTCCTTTGTTGAAGCTTCCAAACCTGATTCAAATCAAAGCTCTAGATGGCAAACCATTAAAACAATCGCCAGTTAAACTTCTGTCCGTGCCCCTGCGGTTAACCTTCCCCGGTCACTCTGAGGAATTAAAATTCTTTGTAATTTCGCGGATGGACCAAGCCGTCGTGCTGGGTCTCCCAGGGCTCCCACAATCTAAATTTTGATTGGGCAGGTTCACGCATCATTTCTTGGTCCCCCAGGTGCGCAAAATTCTGTAAACCTTCCACGTTGAAGGTCCAAACTACCACCATTGAAAGCCCTATCGCCCTAATGTCTACCACGGTGCCATCTGAGTACGATAGTTTCAGTGACGTGTTTAGTATTAGGGCAGCTGCACGACTTCCTCCTCACCGTCCGTGGCACTGCGCGATTGAGCTCCTGCCGGGGAAAACACCACATTTATCCATTGTCTGTAGCAGAAACACGGGCAATGGAGGAATTTGTGAGTGAAGCTCTCTGGCAGGGACTCATCAGCAAGTTCATGTCTCCGGCGTTGGCAGGTTTTTTTTTTATCGAGAAAAAAGGGGGGGTCTTCGACCTTGTATTGATTATAGGGGACTCAATACTATTACAGTAAAATATAAGCACCCACTGCCCTTGGTACCGGCCGCTATTGACCAGCTCTGCGGCGCGTCCATCTTCACGAAACTCGACATCTGCAGCGCTTATAACCTCGTTCGTGTTCGCAAGGGCGTTGAGTGGAAGACTGCGTTTAGCACGACATCAGGTCATTACCAATATAACGTAATGGCTTATGGACTGGTAAACGCACCTGCGGTGTTTCAGGGGTTCATGAATGACGTGTTTCGTCATTTGTTAAACCGGTTTGTCATAGTATACTTAGATGATATCTTAGTATACTTTCGGTCATATAATGAGCACGTCCATCATGTAACCGCCGTTCTACGTCGACTGCGCGAACATGGGCTCTATGCGAAGGCAGAGAAATGTGAGTTCCATAAAACGGAGATCGCATTTCTCGGCTATCGCATAGGACCACAGGGGGTCGAAATGGACGTCGCCAAGGTAACTGCGGTGCAGTCATGGCCGGAACCCACATCAGTGAAGGCGCTACAGAGCTTCCTTGGGTTTGCTAACTTTTATCGGCGCTTCATTCTGGGCTTTAGTATGCTGGCAGCGCCGCTCACTAACTTGCTAAAGGGAAAACCCCAAAGGCTAGGTGCGCTCACGCTGGAAGCGCGCACCGCATTCCAGCGCCTAAAACGAGCTTTTACCTCCGCGCCTATCTTAAAACTGCCCGACCCCACCAAGCCTTTCGTAGTGGAGGTCGATGCGTCGGAGGTAGGACTTGGAGCGGTGCTGTCACAGCGCCATGGCCACCCAGAGAAACTCCACCCCTGCGCCTTCTTTTCTCGTAAACTAACACCTGCCGAGTGCAATTATGATATCGGTAATCGTGAACTGTTAGCAATAAAAGCGGCGTTAGAGGAGTGGAGGCATTGGTTGGAGGGAGCCGAACACCCTTTCACGGTGCTAACAGATCACCGGAACCTAGAGTACCTCCAACAAGCAAAAAGACTAAACTCTCGTCAAGCCCGATGGGCGCTGTTTTTCACGCGTTTCCACTTCATCATCACTTATCGTCCCGGTTCGAAGAATAAAAAAGCGGACGCGCTTTCCTGCTGCTTTCCCACACCGGACCGAGACCATGATCCGAAGCCGATACTGCCCTCGTCACTCGTAGTGTCTCCGATCGTATGGGACATCGACTCAGAGATCGCGCAGGCTACATGGTCCCAACTCGTGCCGCCTGGCTGCCCTCCGGGCCGAACATACGTACCGGAGACATTACGAGAACTTGGCTTCGGGTCACCCCGGTATATTAAAAACAGGGAAATTGCTAAAATCAAATAGGAGGAAAAGAGCTGTTCCATGGTGGAACGATGAATGTAGTAATTCAATTAAAAACAGAAATAAAGCATTTAGAGTGCCGAAAAAAACATTGACACCAGAAGCTGTAATAGGATATCAGAGGAAGAGAGCAAAAGCTAGAAGAACAATTAAGCAGGCAAAAAAATAAATATTGGAGAGATTATTATGATTCCATAGGGAAGGAAACTGAATTAGGGGAGGTATGGAGTATGTTGAAGAAGATGATTGGAATATATAAAACCAGAAACATGCCAGTAATCTTAGGAGAAGGGAGGAAATATAAGGCAGATATAATAAAGGCAGAAATATAAGTTAAAACCTTTCAGAAAGCTCATAGTAAAGAAAACCTACAGAATGAAAAGACAGAAAATTTTAAATCAAAATCAGGATATTTATCCTAAACGACCTGATGGAAAAGGAGCTTAAGATGCGGACTTTGAAATGTGGGAACTTAAAAGAGTACTACACAGGATAAAACAAACAGCACCTGGACAAGATAGAATTTGTTATATTATGCTTAAAAATGCAAATGATAGAATACTCAAAGTAGTATTAGATTTGTATAATAAGATATGGGTAGAGGGAACAATGCCAAAGTCATGGAAACATGCAATAGTAGTTGCGCTTACATCAAATTTATGTAAGCTGATGGAAAAAATGATTGTAAATAGATTAAATTATGTACTTGAGAGTAAGGGAGTGCTGGCACCTAATCAGTATGGTTTTAGAAAAGGCCGTTCAACATTGGATGCATTAGTAAAAATGGAAACAGATGTAAAGAAAGCTATAGCCGTTAAAGCGGGATTAGTGGCAGTTTATTTTGATATGGAGAAGGCATATGACATGCTATGGAAAGAAGGATTACTTATTAAAATGAAAGGAATTGGGATAGAAGGAAGAATGTTTAATTGGGTTTTAAGTTTTTATTTGACAGAACAATTCAAGTTCAAGTGGGTGGTGTAATGTCTCAAATTTTAAGTGTGGTAAATGGAACGCCTCAGGGAAGCGTGTTTAGTCCTATATTATTTAACATTATGATTAATGATATTTTTAAAGGAGTAGCCCTAGGAATTAACACTGGTTTATATACAGATGATGGAATAATGTGGAAAAGAGGAAGGAATATAACTTTTAATATGGATAAAATTCAAGAAGCTATAGAAGTGGTTGAAAAGTGGTCATTAGAATGGGGATTTAAATTTTCAATATCCAAAACATGTTACCAGATTTTCACGAGAAAAAAAATTAAAGAGAATAAAATGCTAAAATTAAATGGGTCTTCTTTAGAGAAAGTAACAAAATTTAAGTATCCAGGATTGTGGTTTGATGATAAATTAACCTGGAAGGACCATATAGAATATATATTAAAGAAATGTGGAAATTTTTTAAATTTAGGTAGAGCAGTAGCAGGACAAGATTGGGGAGCTGACAAACAGTCTTTAAAGGGCATTTATGTTTATGTTATGAGTCAGCATCATCAACTTTGTTAAAGAAACTAGATGTCATGCAAGCTAAGGCATTAAGACTTATTTCAGGAGCAGTTAGAAATACATCCATTGCAGCTTTGCAAGTGGAAACATCAGAAATGCCATTATTTGGATGGAAACTTATATGGAAACTAGCTATGGCATACTGGATAAACTTAAAGGGACAGAGAGATGATCATCCGGTAAGGGAAGTCTTGAATGACTGCTGGGAAATTTTAAATATACAACAGGTAAAGGCTTTGCATGGGAAATAAAGGGATGGGTTAATGAAGACGGACTAGATTCAATATCATTTATCCCAATAGTGGTATTATCCCCAATTCCACCTTGGATAATAGCTCATCCTGAAATAGACTTAAAATTGCACGAGAACAGAAGGGAAATGGGTGAAGCTGTTAGTTTAATTACATATGTAAACGATTATATTAAAAACTCACATTATTCATTTCTTCAAATATACACAGACGGGTCAAAGAATACAGATACTGGAAGGACAGGGGCTGCATTTTATGTTCCAGAGTTTATGGTGAGAAAGGCTGGAAGGATAACAGATGGTACATCAGTATATACAGGTGAGATGACAGCAATTCTAATCGCACTAGAGTGGGTTTATGAAATTAGACCTGATAAAGTGGTAATATGTTCTGACTCTATGGCAGCCCTTAGAAGTTTACAGTCAATGGAAACAAATAGAACTGATATTTTAACAGAAATCATGATCAGATTATTGTCATGATCGGGGTGTTGTGGCAGGTGTTGAACGCCGTGGGCGGAAGGAGCAGGCATCGAGGCAGAGGGGTTATGTAATCCAAAAGAGTCTATTTAATAATAGTTAAACTAAGTATAAATAAAGACACAAACAAAGGAACAAACAAACTCAAACAATACTTAACTCTGTGCTAACAGGGGCTCTCTGGCAAGACACACGCAGAGGGAGACACATAACACGCCCTGTGGCGAGACACAGGCAGGGGGAGACACATAGCACACCCTGTGGCGAGACACAGGCAGAGGGACAAACACAACAGGAAACACAATCTATGCGTGGAGCTGAGACTGGACACCAGAGGGAGACACCAGAGGGAGACACGTAGAGACACCAGAGGGAGACACGTAGAGACACCAGAGGGAGACACGTAGAGACACCAGAGGGAGACACGTAGAGACACCAGAGGGAGACGCGACGAGGACTAAAGACATGGCAATCAGCTAGGCATGGCTTTTAGCTAAACATGGTTAAGCTGTGCTTAACCATGGCAGTCAGCTACACATACACCTAGCTAAGCATGTCTTTAGTCCCAACATGCACTAAGCTACACTTACCTAATAGCTTAAACACACACTAGGGAATGGGGGCACAGAAACACAGACGAGGGATACCCAGTGGCTAGGCTAGGGGACACTCAAAGGCTAGGCTCACTGGGATCTAGGGAGGCAGGAAACACAGAAAAGCTAGCGAAACAGAGGGGCTATGGCTAGAAGCATGCTAGTTACTATAACTTAACATAGATTTTAGCTAAACAAGCTCCTAGCCAAACACACACCTAACTACTTACCTGCTCTAGCTAAACACAAGAACACAGGAGGACAGGACTGAATCAGCTCCACTAACACAGACACACACAAGATACACAGAAACATTGCCAATAAGAGAGCCCAAGTCAACACAACTAAAATCAAAGTACAAACTAAACAAATAAAACAGAGCAGAACAAAAAGCCCACACAAATGACAGTGGTGTTACCAAAAATGCTCGACCCAGTTTCCCAGTCTAAATAGCTATTTATAGATTGATTGATGGCTACCTCGGTTCAGGTGTGCACTCGCATCACCTGACCGAGGTGCCTGCTGGGAAACTGAGTCGGCCAACAAAAACTACAAAATAAAAACAGTGCCCTCTAGTGGCGGACCCTTACAATTATACAGTTTACAACAAGTGGGAATTATAATTAGATTTATGTGGGTCCTAGCACACGTGGGAATTCAAGGTAATGAGGAAGCAGATAAAATAGCCAAAGAATCATTAAAAATGGAAGAACCAAATATAAACCTTTTACTTAGTAGATTAGAGGGAAAACAGTTAATTTTAAAGGCATATAATAGGAAATGGCAGACATTTTGGGATTCATGTCATACAGGTCGGCACTTTTACAAGGTTAAAAAAACCATAAAGAAAAGCAAAATAGTTCACAACTTAAGTAGAAGAGAACAAGTTATCTTTACACGGTTATGAACTGGACATTCAAATCTAAATATTACTTTACACTTAATAGGGAAGCATAGTACAGGTTTATGTGAAGTCTGCTTGACAGAAGGGTCTATAGAACATGTGTTGAAGGAATGTAAGATATATGAAAAAGAAAGGAGGATTCTTAAGAAAGAATTACAAGCAGTAGGGTGCCAGGAATTCACCATAAACAGTTTTTTAAATGATGGTCTAAATTCTGGAAAACAAATAAATGCAGTCAGGAGATTTATTAAGAATAGTGGGTTATATAATAGGATTTAGAAGGAAGTAGCTCATTCTCTTCACACTCCATCACAGTAGGTGGCGGTATGCACCTTAAAGTTGGTTTGCAGCCCGCCATAAAACCAAAAGAAGAAGAAGAAAAAGAAGGAACTGGGTCAAGCATTATTGGTTTAACCAGTCATTTGTGTGGACATTTTGTTTTGTTCTTTGTTTAATTTATATTTTGATTTAAGTTGTGTTGAGTTGGGTTCTCAGTTTGGCAATGTTTTCTGTAGATGTTCTGTGTGTGTGTGTCATGTTCAGTCATGTCATAGGTGTAGGTATGTATTGTGGTTCTTGTCCCCTTGTTTTCATGTGTGTTTAGCTAGAACAGGTAAGTAGATAGGTGTGTGTTTGGCTAGGAGTGTGTTTAGCTAATACCTATGTTAAACTAACTAACATGCTTCTAGCCATAGCCCCTTTGTGTCTTTAGCTATTCTGTGTTTCCTGCTTCTCTAGTGTCCCAGTGAGCCCAGCCTTTGAGTGTCCCCTAGCCTAGCCACTGGGTATCCCTTGTCTCTGTGTTTCTGTGCCCCAATTCCCTAGTGTGTGTTGAGCTATTAGGTAAGTGTAGCTCAGTGCATGTTGGGGCTAGAGACATGCTTAGCTAGGTGAATGTGTAGCTAACTGCCATGGTTAAGTACAGCTTAACCATGTTTAGCTAAAAGCCATGCCTAGCTGATTGCCATGTCTTTAGCCCTAGTCCTGTGTCTCTCTGTGTCTCTCCGGTCTCTTGTCCCTCTGGTCTCTAGTCTCTTGTCCCTCTGGTCTCTTGTCCCTCCGGTCTCTGGTCTCTTGTCCCTCCGGTCTCTTTTGTTTGTTGAGTCTTTACTTATACTTTTGTGTTTACTGTCATTAAAAGACCTTTTTTTTGGTTACACAACCCCTCTGCCTCTATGCCTGCCCTCTACGCCCACGGCGATCAACACCAGCCATTACACCCCGATCGTGACACCGGGCCAACTCATGTCAGAAAGAATTTATAAACGGTTTCTTTTTTTTTTTTTTTCCCCGGCCTGTCAGTATCACAGATAACACATAGCAGAGAGTATGTGTAGCTGTTCTATCATCATTCACAGCCATTTAAAAAAAAATATATATTTATTTATTTATTTATTTATTTATTTTGTTTGTTTCCCATATTATAACAGACAAGACCGGGGACCAAAAAAAGAGAAGAGAGAGTAAAAAAAATTAAAAAAAAGAATAAAAATAAATAAACAAACACACATTTAAGGGAAAAAAAAAGGAGGGGGGAGAGAATATAGTCAAAATTCGCTTCCGCCCCTCCCGAAGAAAAAGAGAAAAAACAACAGCAGAGAAACCGCAGCCACAACCAACACCTGCACGACTCGCGGCAAACCACAAATCCCAAAACCTGTTGAGCCGCGCACATAATAAAATATTTTGAAATAAACATTTTGTTTTGAAGCAACAGCAAAGACAGTGTGTGTGTGAGCACCTGTTTGTACACCAGTGTGAACGTTTGTGCACACCTGTGTGTGTGAGCACGCTTGTTTTCATAGGGCTCCTCCATGTAAATGTTTAATAGTGTGTGTGGGGGACCACAGTCCCATCCCGCAAAGGCATGGAGCAGATACGGCGGAGACACGGGTCCTAGACATCCAGAGGCCCCCCAGAGCACAGGAGTCTCAGGAGAACCACCGCAGGGACAGCCCCCCCACCCCGAAAGGGGCAGCGGAGAGCCCAGAGGGGGGTCATCTAGCAGCCCCAGTGCAGACGCCCCAGGGGACCGTGGTGACATGACCGCAGGCTCCGCCGGTGGTCGTCCACTCCGAGGCAGTCCGGTCCCTGGGTCCAGATATCCCAGGGCCCCCCCCATCCACCAGCCGGTGCCCCGCCAAGCCAGGAGAGCCAGATCCCGCCCAGCGACCGCCGCGAGTGAGCCAGCGCTCATCCGAGCGCCCCGCCCCGGAGCGAGAAACCAACAACCCACCAGCGGCTGGGGGCACCCCACAGCAGTGCTTTAAAACAAGGGAGGGGCAAGAAACTAACCACCCTCCGGCAGCTCGTGTCAGCTCTGCCCCTCCCAAGAACCCTAAATGTCTACGTGCCACTTAAAATTGGGAAGTGGGCACTGGCACCAGAGGTAAGGCTGATTAAACAGCCCGCCCTCTGGACGCCATTTAGTGTGCCCACCCCCAAGGCCCTATATGTATGTGTAACATGACAGTAAGTAATGAGAGTGTCTAAGATGTGATATAAAATTGAGATGCAGGTGGTCACAAGGAGACAGGAAAGGAAAACCTCCCCTGCATCCCAGCAACACCCCCGCACCCCAAAGCCCTACCTGTATGGTGTTGTGATGGAGCGGGAAGAGGGAAGCATCGGGGATGGGGAGAAAATAATCAGAGGAGGCAAGTACCCCCCCCTTGGGACCAGCTCCCCTACTGACCCCCATAGGCACCCCCGTTGCCCAAAAAACAAAACAAAAAAAAAAACAGGCCCATCCAAACCAGGGCCCATGGCAGCGGCCCCACCGGCCACCGCAGAGCCCGGGGCAGCCCACCAGGCCCCACAACAGAGGGGAAGAAGAAGGAAAAAAAATAAATAAATTAATAAATGAATAAATAAAAAATAAATAAATAAATAAAAAAATACTCCCACCCCCACATTCAGTCGACTCCCAGACTACATAGAACAATAGACACCCAAGTTAGGCCCGTCCTCCTCCTGTAATGGACCCCCCCTGCAAAGAGGACACTTGCAGATGGTAGAAACACACCCACCAGCTGAAGAGGCCCCCCAGCTCCACCGATGCGTCGAAGGTCCCCGCCCAGGGCCGGGCACCAGGGCAAGCACCAACCCACACCCCGGCAGCACACCAGCCAGGACCCAGGCCCCCCAGGCCCAGCCGGAACCCCAGCCCAGAGGAAGAGCGCCCCCAGGACCCCAAACCCCCCCCCGGACCTATCTCGGAGCAGTACGGCCGCCAGGCCGGCAACCTACATCCGCCGACACAGCCCTCCCCAGCAGCGCCGCGTGCGGACGGTAGGGGAGGGGGGGAAGAAAAATAAATAAATAAAATAAATTATAGTAAATAAATAAATAAAAAAAAAACACCGCGCAGGAGCCACCCGCGCCCCCTCCAGGCCAGGACCGCAGCCCCAGCGCCGGACCCCCCAAGAAACCCACCCCGCGAGAACGCCTAGACGCCCCAGGCCAGCATGCCCCCCGCCGCATCAGCAACCAGGACCAAACCGGACAGAACTGCGGCCCCCAGCCACACTAGGTAATGGAGCCGATCAAAGGAGCCCAGAGAGATTAATCTAATGTGGCAGCAGACGCCGTGTCAAGACTAATATAGTCTAACAAACCATCTCTATATTGGTTGATATTAAGATTATTTCTATTTTTCCAGTTCATGAGGACATTCTTCTTAGCAATGCATAAGGCGGTGAAAGCCATGTGGATTGTGTTGACCTCTGTAGTGACACCCTCTAGGTCACCCAACAAGCAAACTGAAGGAGAGACTAGAATGGAACATTTAAGACACTTTGATAAGTCTTCACAAATCTCATACCAGAATTTCTGAACAGGTGGACAGAACCATAGAGCATGTATGTAATTGTCAGGTGTGTTGTTTTGGCAGTGTGAACAGTTGTTAGAAGCTGTAAGACCCATCCGGAACATCCGATGACCTGTGTAGTGCACTCTATGCAGAATTTTGTATTGTATTAATTGTAAACTGGGATTTCTAATCAGTTCAAAAGGTTTTAAACATATCTGAGACCAGAAATTGTGGTCCCAGCTGACTGATAAATCTGCCTCCCATTTTGCAAAAGGAATCGATACTGATTCATCTATTTTGGATAGTGTCCTGTATATTTTAAATAATAATTTGGGGGTCCTGAGGTCAAGGAATTCTGCCACTCTTGGTGGTATTTGTAATTTGATATGATCGGAATTAAATTTCTTTCTTATTATAGATTTAACTTGTTGATATTCTAAAAATTTGTTCTTGTTAATCCCATATTGATTGACCAATATATCAAAAGGAATAAAATCTGTCCCTTCGAATATATGTTCCAAGTATTTAATACCTTTATCACCCCAGTCCCTGAAGTTTATCATATTATTGTTTTGTACTATGTCAGGGTTGTTCCATATGGGAGTGCGTTTGCATGGGATTAGTGAAGACTCAGTCATTTTAAGAAACTCCCACCATGCTGTCAGAGAGGAGCTGATACTGATGCTTTTGAAGCAAACATGTCGTTTGATGTTTGAGCTAATGAATGGTAGATCTGAAATCTCTATATTATTGCATAGTGCCTGTTCTACATCTAGCCAAGGCTCATCTAAGAGGGTGTGTTTTAACCACCCTGATATGTGTTGAAGCCTGTTGGCTAAGAAATAGTGGTAAAAGTTCGGCAGATCTAGTCCTCCTTTGTCCTTGGTCTTTTGTAGTGTTTTTAAGCTAATACGCGGGGGTTTACCTTTCCAAAGGAATTTAGAGATGGAGGAGTCTAGAGATCTAAACCAGTCAGTTGACGGTTTGCTTGGGATCATTGCAAATAGGTAATTAATTCTTGGCAAAACCATCATTTTTATTGAAGCTACCCTTCCCATGAGTGATATGGGTAGAGACTTCCATCTGGTTAGATCATCTTCTATCGTCTTTGAAAGTGGGATGTGGTTTAATTTTGTTAAATCTGCGAGCCTAGGTGAGACATTAATACCTAAATACTTAATATTTCCAGATTGTAGTGGAGTGGAGGAGGAGGACTGAAAGGAGCAGTTAATCGGAAGAACAGTAGATTTTAACCAGTTTATTGAATAATCTGAGATTCTTGAAAAAGAGTTTATTAATGTAATTACCTCAGAGAGAGTGGTTTGTGAATGCTGGAGAAAAAGTAACACATCATCTGCGTAAAGACTAACTTTATGTTCTATATTCTTGCATTTAATGCCTTTAATCGCTATAGTCTGTCTAATAGCTGCTGCTAGTGGTTCAATAAAAATTGCAAAAAGTGAAGGGGAGAGAAGGCATCCCTGCCTGGTGCCCCTCTTAAGATGGAAGCTGGAGGATGTTTGGTCATTTGTACTGACACATGCTGTTGGAGAATTATATAATATTTTTAACCAGTTTATGAAGGAGTTTCCAAAACCAAATTTGTGTAAGGTTGCAAATAAAAAATTCCAATTAACCCTATCAAAAGCCTTTTCTGCATCTAGAGACAATATTGTAATTTGAAGGTTTTTATTACATGAATAGTCTATCAGGTTAAGTAATCTGCGCGTATTTGTTGAGGAGTGCCTTCCTTTTATGAAACCAGTTTGGTCTGGATGGATTATGAGAGGGGTTACCTTCTCTATTCTTTTTGAGAGCGCTTTGCAGATTATTTTAATGTCAACATTAATAAGTGATATTGGACGGTAGCTGTTAGGCAGTACCGGATCTTTACCTGGTTTTAGTAAGAGACTAATGTTAGCAGAATTCATATTTGGCGGGAGTCTACCATTTTCCTTAGATTCCTGCAACATTCTGTTGAATGTTGGTGCCAGAATTGTCCAGAATTCTTTATAGAATTCCGCTGGAAAGCCGTCTGGACCTGGAGCCTTTTTATTGGGCATACTGTTCAAGGCTTCCTGGAGTTTATCTGATGTCAGTGGAGAATCCAATGCCATCGCTTGGTTGTCCGATAATTTCGGAAGAGTTATATGATCAAGAAACTGGTCAACTTCTTCTTTAGACGGGTTCATCTGTGGTGAATAAAGAGATTCATAAAAGTCCCTGAAAGTATTGTTTATTCTTTCAGGGTCATATACTGTGTCCCCAGTTGAGTTTTTAACAGCATATATAGTTGTTTTTTCTTTATTTATTTTTAACTGGTTAGCTAGGAATTTACCAGATTTGTTACCATATTCAAAGTTTTGCCAACGGAGTCTTTGTGCTAAGAACTGAGTATTTTTATCAATAATTTCATTTAATTCTAGTTTTGCTTTACATATTTTCTTCAATATTTCCTTCTCGTGAGAGGATACATAAGCTTCTTCTAGAGATTTGATTGTTCCTTCTAATTCCTGAATATATTTATTTTCTCTTTTCTTTTTATGTGATGAGAATGAGATTATTCTACCTCTCATCACAGCTTTGCCTGCTTCCCAGAAAACAGATGCTGAAGTTCCAGGCTGGTCGTTATAGTCTAGATATAAAGCCCATTCTTTCTTAAAATAATTAATAAAATCTTCATCTTTAAGCAATGATGTATTAAATCTCCAGTTTTTACTTGGTGGAGTGTCCTTCTTGTTTTTTAAAGTTAAAGATACAGGAGCATGGTCACTGACAGCTATGGTGTGTATTTCTGTGTCTGAAATGTCACTCAGCAGTGAGCTGCTGACTAAAAAATAATCCAGACGAGAGTGACTGTGATGAACTTTTGAAAAAAAAGTATATTCTCTACAGTTGGGGTGAAGAGATCGCCATGCATCGCAAAGTCCGTAGTCGCTCATGTACTGTTTAACTATATTAGTGGATTCCCAATTACGCTGAGTTCCAGCTGTGCTAAGCCTGTCCCTTTCTTTATTTAGTCCAAAGTTGAGGTCTCCACCAGGAATCAGTGCACAGTCTAGATGTTCAGAAAGTGCAGTAAAAAAAGTGTGGAAAAAGGAGGGGTCATCAACATTTGGACCATATATACTGGCAATACATAACTTTTTATTAAATATAGATAATTTAATGATTAGATATCTACCCTCTGGGTCTATAACTGTGTTGAGTACTGTAAACGTAACATTTTTATGTAATAAAATTGCTACCCCCCTTTGCCTAGAGTTATAGCAGGCTGCGAACACATTAGGGAACTCAGCTGTTTTAAGTTCATCTATAGCTGTGGCAGGTCTATGAGTCTCTTGTAATAAAACAACGTCTGCTTGTAGTCTTTTAAGTTGGTAGAATATTTTTAATCTCTTCTCTCTGGAGCCAGCTCCATTCACATTCCATGTGACAAGCCTTAGTGCACCCATGGATGTGTGTATGTAGCTAGTATTGCCTGCTGTGTGTGAAGCTTAGATTAATGAAATATGAGCGAGCGTGTATGTGTGTGTGTGTGAATATGTCCTGTATGTCTGTGTGCGCTAAGAGTACGGTGTGGTAGTATTGACGCTGAGTGAATATATATTTGGTCGTGCTGTGCCGATGTGTAAAGTTATAAAGTGCTGTGTGTGTGTGTGTGTGTGTAAATAAGGCGGGTGATCAGTACAGTGAGAGAGGTTAGTATTAAGAAAGACAGCAGAAGAGGGAAAGAAGAAAACAGGAGGGGATGCATGAAAAATACTAAAAAAAAAAAAAAAAGAAAAATAATAATAAATAAAAAAAAAGAATAAGAAACTTGACAGAAAGAAAAATTCAATTCAATTCAATTCAATTTTATTTGTATAGCGCTTTTAGCAATTTTCATTGCCGCAAAGCAGCTTTACATAGTCAAAAGAATTATTTAGGTTTGTATGAAATGTGAATTTGTATGAATCAAAATGGTCAGTTTGTCCCTGGTGAGCAAGCCGAGGGCGACAGTGGCAAGGAAAAACTCCCTGAGATGGTAAGAGGAAGAAACCTTGAGAGGAACCAGACTCAACAGGGAACCCATCCTCATTTGGGTGAAACAAAAAGCAGTAAATGATCTGCATTTATACAGTGTGTAGGGTGGGAGGCAGTTCAGCTATAATAGCTGATGTTAATTGATGTTAATATGGAGTCCAGGTAGTTATTGAAGACCCAGGTAGACTTGTAAGAAGTTCCAGTCATGAACTATCGAACTGTCAAGTCCCCAGAGAAACAGTTGCCAACACCAGTCAAGGCCAGAACCATTTTCTAGGTAGAGAGAATCATTCCCAGACACCAGACGCATCCCAGAGAGACACACGGGGCATCCATGTGACGAGATCTTCAGCCAGAAGCGGGGCACCAGGATGGGTCAGACAGGTCCGGAGGGCAGAGGGAGTCTGGATCACTGGCAGCTCAGGAACGACATGTGTAGCTCGACAGAGAGAGAGAGAAAGAGTGAAAGGGGGGGACAGGAGGAGAGAGGAAAAAGAAAGAGGGGGGGAAAGAGAAGAAGAGGAGAGATGGCAGTTAGGTATGGTCACAGTCACACAATGTATAATGTGAATGTATATTAACTGTAGAGTGCAAGCAGAGACTCCGGCAGGACTAACTATGACATCATAACTAAAAGGGAGAGCCAGAAGGAAACACAAGCATGAGGGCTTCCTGACATGTAAAGCAAACAATCACCTCACCGTCAGCAAACCTGAGTGATCAATGAGAGTGAGGAAGACAGCATCCAAACATACCAGTTCACCATAATACTCTACGTCCATGAATCCCCCAGATCTGCTCCTTTACCTATGGCAAATCTATTTATAAAAATGCTCGGCTAAATAAATAGGTTTTTAGCCTGGACTTAAACACTGAGACTGTGTCTGAGTCCCGAACACTATTTGGAAGACTATTCCATAACTTTGGGGCTTTGTAAGAAAAAGCTCTGCCCCCAGCTGTATTTTTCATAATACGCGGTACTGACAAGCAGCCTGCATCCTTTGATCGAAGTAGGCGTGGCGGATCGTAAGACACTAGCAGTTCGCTCAGGTACTGCGGCGCGAGACCATTTAATGCTTTATATGTCAAGAGTAGTATTTTAAAATCAATGCGAAATTTCACAGGGAGCCAATGGAGTGAAGATAAGATAGGGGTGATGTGCTCATATCTTCTGGTTCTGGTGAGGACTCTCGCTGCTGCATTCTGGACTAGCTGAAGCTTATTTATGCATCTAGCTGAACAACCAGACAGTAAGGCATTACAATAGTCCAACCTAGAGGTGATAAAAGCATGAACTAGTTTTTCTGCGTCGTTTAGCGACAATAAATTTCTTATTCTGGCAATATTTCTGAGGTGAAAGAATGCTATCCTGGTAATATTATCTACATGTGCTTCAAATGAAAGGCTGGAATCAATAATCACACCAAGGTCTTTCACTGTTGCATTTGATGGAACAGAAAGGCCATCTAAAGTTACGGTATGATCTAAAATTTTACTCCTAGCTGTATGCGGTCCTATGACTAGAACTTCTGTCTTATCCGGATTTAGCAGAAGGAAGTTAGTTAGCATCCAATTTCTTATGTCCTGCACACATTGCTCAATTTTAGTAAGCTGTTTTTTCTCATCAGGTTTTGCTGAGACATATAACTGTGTATCATCAGCATAACAATGAAAACTAATACCATGCTTACGGATTATGTTGCCCAGAGGAAGCATGTAAAGGGAAAAAAGCAGTGGACCTAAAACTGAACCCTGCGGAACGCCAAACTCCACTAGAGAACATGCAGAATAATCACCATTTAAGTCTACATACTGATAACGATGGGTCAGATAGGATCTGAGCCAGGAGAGGGCTGTACCCTTAATTCCCACTACATTTTCTAATCTGTGAAGAAGAATAGCGTGATCAACAGTGTCAAAAGCTGCACTGAGGTCAAGTAATACAAGCATAGTTACACAACCCTGATCAGAGGCCAATAGAATGTCATTTACTACTTTAACGAGCGCTGTCTCTGTACTGTGATGAGGCCTAAATCCTGACTGATACAGTTCATGTATGCCATTCCTATGTATATATGAGCATAGCTGCTCCGCTACTATCTTTTCCAGGATCTTAGAGATAAAGGGGAGGTTTGATATTGGTCTGTAACTGGACAGCTGACAGGGGTCGAGGTCAGGTTTCTTAATTATTGGTTTGATAACTGCTAATTTAAAAGATTTTGGAACATATCCAATGCTGAGTGAAGAATTAATTATTCTCAACAGGGGTTCTATTATTGCTGGTACTATCTGTTTAAGAAAATGTGTCGGTACAGGATCTAATATACAGGTTGATGAATTTGAAGAAGAGATGAGTGAAATTAGTTCATTCTCTTCAAGGGGAGTAAAGTATTCTAGGTTCTGGTCTGACATGGCTAGATTAACATCTGCATCAATTACATTGTTCGGTTTCAAAACCTCAATTTTATGCCTAATATTTACAATTTTATTATTAAAAAAGTTCATGAAGTCCTCACTATTGCATGATGTTGTTGTGGAGATTTCTGCAGTGGTCTTATTTCTGGTTAATTTGGCTACAGCATTAAATAAGAATCTAGGATTATTTTTATTTTCTTCTATAAGAGTGGAGAGATATGTTGATCTAGCTACACTAAGAGCTTTTCTATAGTTCAGGATGCTCTCCTTCCATGCTATTTGAAATACTAGTAATTTAGTTTGACGCCATTTACGTTCTAATTTCCGAGCGGTCTGTTTTAAAGTGCGCGTGTGATCGTTATACCAGGGAGCAAGTTTTTTATCTCTAATAATTTTTCTTTTGACTGGAGCTACATTATCTAGGGTATAGCGAAATGTCGACTCTAAATATTCAGTCGCCTGATCGAGTTCTGTGGGGTCAGACGGTGATCTAATCGAAGTTGGGAACTCTGGGAGATTACTGATAAAACTCTGTTTGGTAGTTGATGTGAATGTACGTTTCATACGGTAGCGTGGCGCTGTGTGTACATTATTATTGTGACACACTTGCAATGAGACAAGATAGTGATCTGAGATAACTTCAGATAGTGGTATTGTGAATAAATTTCTTATACTTAATCCAAATAATATTATTAAATCTAAAGTGTGACCTGCTTTATGAGTGGGTCCTACTACACACTGATTTACTCCTACCGAGTCCAGTATAGACATAAATGCAGTTCTCAGAGGGTCTTCTGGGTTTTCAAAATGAATATTAAAATCTCCAGCAATTAACACTTTGTCTACAGAAATGACTAGGTTTGAGAGGAAATCTGCAAATTCACTAAGAAATTCCGAGTACGGCCCTGGAGGTCTGTAAATGACAATTAGCGGGATCGACTGAGCTGACTTAATATAGTTAAATACACTTATGTTACTATAAAGAATTTCAAATGAATTAAATTTGTGTTCGTGTTTTTGTACAATAGTCAAATTATCATTGTGAATAACTGCGACGCCTCCTCCTCTACCAGTTAACCGAGGCTGGTGTATGTAGCTGTATCCAGGAGGACTAGCTTCATTTAGAGCTACATACTCGTCCTGTTTAATCCAGGTTTCTGTTAAACAGAGTATATCACACTCCTGATCTGTGATAATTTCATTAACTATAACTGCTTTAGATGCGAGAGATCTAATATTTAACAGTCCTAGCTTCAGATCAGAGGTGCCGGCTGCGCATTCAGTCTGATCCAAGTTTGTGGTCTTTATGCTAATTAAATTACTAAAACAGACTTTCTGAGTCTTTCTAAATTTGTTTTTAGCTCGGGGAACAGACACAGTCTCAATAGAGTGAACCCTGAGTGACGACTCTATGCAGCTAGCAGACGGTTGGTTTAGCGTAAGGGATCTAATGTTGAGAAGTCCAAACTTTAGAGGTAGACTTCGATTACTTATTTGGGCTTTTTCTGGTTTAATGGTTACCAGATTGTTTCGGCTGGATTTAACGAATTTATTCTTTTTTCTCACTAATCGGGGAATAGACACAGTTTCTATAGTACGAGCTATGTGTGTGCGTCTATTAGTATGGTGAGTTGTATTGTGGCTGATATCTAAAGAATCTGAGGTATGACTTACCGCAAGTCAGATGGTTCGTAATGTCCTGGAGATGTTGTCAGAGAGGACCGCTGCTCCAGCTCTGCTAGGGTGCAGGCCATCTGTGCGGTAGAGCCTAGGACGCTCCCAGAAAACATTCCAGTTATCAACAAAGGGTAATCTCTGTTGTTGACACCAAGATTGTAACCATTCATTAAAGGCAAATAATCTACTGAACCTCTCGATTCCTCTCTGAAATGTCGGAAGTGGTCCAGATACGACGATCTTTGTCGTGGGTGATGTGCTGCGGACCTTCTCAACCAGGCTCCTGAAGTCCTTCTTTAGGATCTCCGTCTGCCTCAGCCTGATGTCGTTGGTGCCAGCATGGAGAACCACAGCTCGAATGTTCTTCGAGCATTGCCCACACAAATGACAGTGATAAAAAACATTTATATAACCACATTTAAACGCTGTAGAGACTGACGGTATCGTGGTAACATATCAAATTCGATTACTGGAAGAAAAACGAAGAAATATAAGAAATAAAGCGGATTCTTATCTGGAATGGTGTTAGTAAAGCCAGGGAGTTGTACTGGAGTCGCGGTAGAGCTGGCCGTTCACGTAGAGACGATCCACGGCGATGACCGCTCGGGAGCCCTTCTGGATTAGAGAGCGTCGAATTAAAACAGAATTTTGCGCTGTTCCAGGATCTCTTTGGGAAACTGGTCGTTTACGCTAAAGTCCGTTCCTTTTAACTCCCTGCCGCGACTTTTTACCTGATCTTTCTGTTTGAAGAATCCAAATTTGGCCACGATAGGACGCGGCCTCGGAGCTCCAGGTCTCTTCGCACCCAGCCGATGGACTCTTTCGAGGGTGATGTTTTCCACGGTGTCTTCCGGAAGCTTCAGATACATTTTCATTAAGGTTTTAATCGTAGCTTCTGCGTTTTCTTCAGCAGATTCTGGGATACCGGAAAACACCAAGTTTTCTCTCATGCTGCGAGACTGAAGATTTATGACGGTTTCTTTTATTTTTTTATTTTCCTCGTTCAGATGGGTTACGTTATCAGTTAGAGACTTGACCGAGTCCCGCAGCAGTGCGTTTTCAGCAGCGAGTGTAGAAACCTGCTGCTGGCTGAATTCCAGTGATTCTTTCAGGGCCTGGAATTCACGGTGCAGGATCTCGACCAGGGACAACCTCGCGTCGAAGCTGGACAACCGCTTGTCGATTGAATCCAAGATGTCAGTAAAACTTTTCCCTGTCGGCGATGCCGTTTCAGGAGAGTCTGCCGGCCGAATTCTTTTAGAAGACGGCGTCTCGCTTTTAGCTGGGGAACCTACAATTTGTGCTTTCTTCATGACTATGCTATCGTAGCACAGGTCGATGTAACCCAGGAGAGTTTCTAAATCTTCCTCGTTGTCCTCGCTGTTCATTCAGTTTTTCCGCCAAGTCTCCGGGGTCTGACGTCACCTACAGCATTTCCGGTCCTATAAACGGTTTCTTAACGTGGGCATTTTTTTTTTTTACTTATAATATTTGTTAATTTAATTTAAATGAGGTTTGGGCTCAGGACTTCGATTCGGCATCGTGATTCTCCTCTTTAATTTATTACATAGTTTTAATCAGCGCTCAGCCGCATGGATAAAGTTTTCTACAGCGAACCGGCAGAAGTAGACTAATGATTATAAACGTGTCGGGAAAACAGCAAGCAGACTGAGTCCGACCATTTAAAAAAACGTTTGCGTTTATTTTCTGACGCGCTCAGGTTCACCAAAAACAATACAGAACATCGCACCTTATTTGCTTTCAACCATTTACAAAATCACAACGTTTTTTCGTTATTGTGAGTGCGCTTAAATAACATTTGAGTCTTATATAGTTTGCACATTAATCTGAGTCCTCATCTGTTACATTTTTGAGGACAATAGTTTTTTCAGCCTGTCACAACGTGCGCCCAAATCAATATCGCTCCTCGCTCACTAGTTAGGCGGCCTCCCCTTCAGATATGCGAAGAAGCGGGGCCGCAGAATTAGGCATGGATGGTAATGTAAGGGTCCACCACCAGAGGTCACTGTTTTTTATTTTGTAGTTTTTGTTGGCTGACTCAGTTTCCCAGCAGGCACCTCGGTCAGGTGGTGCAAGTACACACCTGAGCCGAGGTTTCCATTAAGCCATCTATAAATAGCTGTTTAGTCTGGGAAACTGGGTCGAGCATTTTTTGGTATCACCACTGTCATTTGTGTGGGCATTTTGTTTTAGTTTGTTTTTGTTCTTTGTTTAGTTTATATTTTGATTTAAATTGTGTTGACTTGGGCTCTCTTATTGGCAATGTTTCTGTGTATGTTCTGTGGGTCTTTGTGTGTGGAGCTGATTCAGTCCTGTCCTAGGTGTATGTATGTACTGTTTCTTGTGCCCTTGTTTTCATGTGTGTTTAGCTAGAACAGGTAAGTAGATAGGTGTGTGTTTGGCTAGAAGTGTGGGTAGCTAAAATCTATGTTAAGTTAACTAGCATGCTTCTAGCCATAGCCCCTTTGTGTCTCTAGCTATTCTGTGTTACCTGCCTCCCTAGTGTCCCAGTGAGCTTGGCCTTGGAATATCTCCTCGCCTAGCCACTGGGTATCCCTTGTCTCTCATTTGTCCCCCTGCCTGTGTCTCGCCACACGACGTGTCATTTGTCCCCCTGCCTGTGTAAAAATAATCCTAGATTCTTATTTAATGCTGTAGCCAAATTAACCAGAAATAAGACCACTGCAGAAATCTCCACAACAACATCATGCAATAGTGAGGACTTCATGAACTTTTTTAATAATAAAATTGTAAATATTAGGCATAAAATTGAGGTTTTGAAACCGAACAATGTAATTGATGCAGATGTTAATCTAGCCATGTCAGACCAGAACCTAGAATACTTTACTCCCCTTGAAGAGAATGAACTAATTTCACTCATCTCTTCTTCAAATTCATCAACCTGTATATTAGATCCTGTACCGACACATTTTCTTAAACAGATAGTACCAGCAATAATAGAACCCCTGTTGAGAATAATTAATTCTTCACTCAGCATTGGATATGTTCCAAAATCTTTTAAATTAGCAGTTATCAAACCAATAATTAAGAAACCTGACCTCGACCCCTGTCAGCTGTCCAGTTACAGACCAATATCAAACCTCCCCTTTATCTCTAAGATCCTGGAAAAGATAGTAGCGGAGCAGCTATGCTCATATATACATAAAAATGGCATACATGAACTGTATCAGTCAGGATTTAGGCCTCATCACAGTACAGAGACAGCGCTCGTTAAAGTAGTAAATGACATTCTATTGGCCTCTGATCAGGGTTGTGTAACTATGCTTGTATTACTTGACCTCAGTGCAGCTTTTGACACTGTTGATCACGCTATTCTTCTTCACAGATTAGAAAATGTAGTGGGAATTAAGGGTACAGCCCTCTCCTGGCTCAGATCCTATCTGACCCATCGTTATCAGTATGTAGACTTAAATGGTGATTATTCTGCATGTTCTCTAGTGGAGTTTGGCGTTCCGCAGGGTTCAGTTTTAGGTCCACTGCTTTTTTCCCTTTACATGCTTCCTCTGGGCAACATAATCCGTAAGCATGGTATTAGTTTTCATTGTTATGCTGACGATACACAGTTATATGTCTCAGCAAAACCTGATGAGAAAAAACAGCTTACTAAAATTGAGCAATGTGTGCAGGACATAAGAAATTGGATGCTAATTAACTTCCTTCTGCTTAATCCGGATAAGACAGAAGTTCTAGTCATAGGACCGCATACAGCTAGGAGTAAAATTTTAGATCACACCGTAACTTTAGATGGCCTTTCTGTTCCATCAAATGCAACAGTGAAAGACCTTGGTGTGATTATTGATTCCAGCCTTTCATTTGAAGCACATGTAGATAATATTACCAGGATAGCATTCTTTCACCTCAGAAATATTGCCAGAATAAGAAATTTATTGTCGCTAAACGACGCAGAAAAACTAGTTCATGCTTTTATCACCTCTAGGTTGGACTATTGTAATGCCTTACTGTCTGGTTGTTCAGCTAGATGCATAAATAAGCTTCAGCTAGTCCAGAATGCAGCAGCGAGAGTCCTCACCAGAACCAGAAGATATGAGCACATCACCCCTATTTTATCTTCACTCCATTGGCTCCCTGTGAAATTTCGCATTGATTTTAAAATACTACTTTTGACATATAAAGCATTAAATGGTCTCGCGCCGCAGTACCTGAGCGAAATGCTAGTGTCTTACGATCCGCCAGGCCTACTTCGATCAAAGGATGCAGGCTGCTTGTCAGTACCGCGTATTATGAAAAATACAGCTGGGGGCAGAGCTTTTTCTTACAAAGCCCCAAAGTTATGGAATAGTTTTCCAAATAGTGTTCGGGACTCAGACACAGTCTCAGTGTTTAAGTCCAGGCTAAAATCTATTTATTTAGCCAAGCATTTTTATAAATAGATTTGCCATAGGTAAAGGAGCAGATCTGGGGGACTCATGGACGTAGAGTATTATGGTGAACTGGTATGTTTGGATGCTGTCTTCCTCACTCTCATTGATCACTCAGGTTTGCTGACGGTGAGGTGATTGTTTGCTTTACATGTCAGGAAGCCCTCATGTTTGTGTTTCCTTCTGGCTCTCCCTTTTAGTTATGCTGTCATAGTTAGTCCTGCCGGAGTCTCTGCTTGCACTCTACAGTTAATATACATTCACATTATACATTGTGTGACTGTGACCATACCTAACTGCCATCTCTCCTCTTCTTCTCTTTCCCCCCCCCCCTTTCTTTTTCCTCTCTCCTCCTGTCCCCCCCCTTTCACTCTTTCTCTCTCTCTCTGTCGAGCTACACATGTCGTTCCTGAGCTGCCAGTAATCCAGACTCCCTCTGCCCTCTGGACCTGTCTGACCCATCCTGGTGCCCCGCTTCTGGCTGAAGATCTCGTCACATGGATGCCCCGTGTGTCTCTCTGGGATGCGTCTGGTGTCTGGGAATGATTCTCTCTACCTAGAAAATGGTTCTGGCCTTGACTGGTGTTGGCAACTGTTTCTCTGGGGACTTGACAGTTCGATAGTTCATGACTGGAACTTCTTACAAGTCTACCTGGGTCTTCAATAACTACCTG
The DNA here is from genome assembly GCF_024256425.1 of Clarias gariepinus. Lineage (NCBI taxonomy): Eukaryota > Metazoa > Chordata > Actinopteri > Siluriformes > Clariidae > Clarias > Clarias gariepinus. Next base: position 289,067 of record NW_026521001.1, on the reverse strand, counting down.
GACTCCATATTAACATCAATTAACATCAGCTATTATAGCTGAACTGCCTCCCACCCTACACACTGTATAAATGCAGATCATTTACTGCTTTCTGTTTCACCCAAATGAGGATGGGTTCCCTGTTGAGTCTGGTTCCTCTCAAGGTTTCTTCCTATTACCATCTCAGGGAGTTTTTCCTTGCCACTGTCGCCCTCGGCTTGCTCACCAGGGACAAACTGACCATTTTGATTCATACAAATTCACATTTCTTACAAACTTAAATAATTCTTTTGACTATGTAAAGCTGCTTTGCGGCAATGAAAATTGCTAAAAGCGCTATACAAATAAAATTGAATTGAATTGAATTGAATTGAACTGTGTCTCGCCACAGGACGTGTCATTTGTCCCCCTGCCTGTGTCTCGCCACAGGACGTGTCATTTGTCCCCCTGCCTGTGTCTCGCCACAGGACGTGTCATTTGTCCCCCTGCCTGTGTCTCGCCACAGGACGTGTCATTTGTCCCCCTGCCTGTGTCTCGCCACAGGACGTGTCATTTGTCCCCCTACCTGTGTCTCACCACAGGACGTGTCATTTGTCCCCCTACCTGTGTCTCATCACAGGATGTATGTTTGTCCTCCTTTTGCCTGTGTCTCGTCACAGGATGTATGTTTGTCCTCCTTTTGCCTGTGTCTCGCCACAGGGTGTGTTTGTCCTCCCTTTGCCTGTGTCTCGCCACAGGGTGTGTTTGTCTTCCCCCTGCCTGTGTTATGTCACAGGACGTGTTTATCCTCCAATCTGTGTCCTGCCAGAGAGTACTTGTTAGCACAGAGTTCAGTATTGTTTGAGTTTGGTTGTTCCTTTGTTTGTGTCTTTATTTATACTTTGTGTTGACTGTTCATTAAAGACTCTTTTTTGATTACACAACCCCTCTGCCTCTATGCCTGCTCTCTCGGCCCACGGCCATCAACACCTGCCTTTACACACAGTTCGTGACAGGTTATAGTTAAAATATTAACAAGGGGAATGTTTGATGTCATGTGGGCATTATAATATTTGTACTGATAACTTTTACCCAAAAGGTGGCAAAAAATAAAAATAGACGCTAGCTAATTTTTTATAGTCTAAATAAAAATCCTTCTCTTAATGCCACCTATTCCTATTAATCCTAAGTTGTTGTTCTTTTAGGGCCTGTCCACAAAGAGACGCGTTTCGCTGTATACGTATAAATTTTTCATCGTATTGGCGTTTCGTCCACACGGATCTGGCGTTTTAGGAGACTGAAACCGCTATTTTTTGAAACCGGGTCCCAAAGTGGATAAATCTGAAAATGACACCCTTGCTGTTTCATGTGTACAGCCAATCCGTATATTTTGTGAAACGATGATGTCATCACATCACATGTCGGCTGCGTCACACGTAACAGCAACAATAGTGGCGGACTACATGATTGTGTTTGTGTTGCTACAAAGCCTACTAGCTTTATTACAGCAAAATCTATTGCTTCTATGCAACTGTTATGAGCAACAAGCGATAATGGACAACACCATCTTGGTTCGTATACAGCGCGAAGGTTATGCGCATGCTCAAAGTCTTTTTCTCTGTGTATAGTGTATCTCTATGTTTGCAGATGACATTGTGCTCTGTAGCGAGAGCAGGAAACAGGTGGAGGAAAATTTGGAGAGGTGGAGGTATGCTCTGGAAAGCAGAGGAATGAAGGTTAGCCGCAGCAAGACGGAATACATGTGTGTAAATGAGAGGGACCCAGGAGGATCGGTGAGGCTACAGGGAGCAGAGGTAAAGAAGGTGCAGGATTTTAAGTACTTAGGGTCAACAGTCCAGAGCAACGGAGAGTGTTCAAAGGAGGTAAAGAGGTGGGTGCAGGCAGGTTGGAATGGATGGAGAAAAGTGTCAGGTGTGTTGTGCGATAAAAGAGTATCAGCGAGAATGAAAGGAAAGGTGTACAGGACAGTGGTGAGACCAGCAATGCTCTACGGCTTAGAAACAGTGGCGCTGAAGAAAAGACAGGAAGCAGAGTTGGAGGTAGCAGAGCTGAAGATGTTAAGGTTCTTTTTGGGAGTGACAAGGATGGATAGGATCAAGAATGAGTTTATCAGAGAGATAACCCACGTTAGATGTTTTGGAGATAATGTCAGAGAGGCCAGATTGAGGTGGTTTGGACATGTTTAGAGGAGAGATTGTGAATATATCGGTAAAAGGATGCTGGGGTTGGAACTGCCAGGCAGGAGGTCTAGAGGAAGACCAAAGAGGAGATTTATGAATGCAGTAAGAGAGGACATGAAGTTAGTTGGTGTGAGAGAAAAGGATGCAGAGGATAGGGTTAGATGGAGGCAAATGATTCGCTGTGGCGACCCCTGAAAGGGAACAGCCCAAAGACAAAGAAGAAGAAGATAGTGTATCTCTATGGCAGAATTACAGCGCCCCATACTGGTCTGGCATATATACTACACCGTTTTCAGTGGTTTTGTGTGTACGCAGATATTTCCTGAGACGAGGCCGTGTTTACGAAAAAAAATTATCGGATAGGGAACGCACCGGCTTCGTGTGGACTAACCCTTAGTGTCACTGCGCTTTACAATGCCAGACAACATTTAAATGCAAATTATTCACTCTCCCCAAGTGTGAATCAGCTGTTCTCACCTATACATTCAGACGAACTGGAATTTACCTCTCCACACTTTAAAAACCTCTTGAATCTAAAGCTCTTCTGAAGACTTTAAGTGGTTAAGGCCTCTTTTTAAAATTGTGTAAATTTTATCTTTCTAGATTCTAAAGTTGACATTGTTACCGTTTTTAATCCTTGGAATGTAACAAATTGATATTTTCCTTATGATAGCATAAATTGCATTGTTTTTAATCAAAAAGGCCAATTTGTCTTTTCCTCATAAAGTGTTTAGGTGAAATTCCACCTATACAAGTGTGACAAATATGCAAAGAAAAAAATTAGGAAGGGGCAAATACTTTTTCATGGCACTGCACATTGTTCCACTGGGATCCGCGTTAACAAACACGCGCTCTTTGTCGGCGGCGCACTTGCGCATCCAGGAAGTCCAGGGCCACTTTTTGGTCCCAGTCCGCCCCTGGTAATAACAAATGGAGAAAGCGCAGTCAAAGCCTGGAGGTTTTGCGTTCCGTGGGGGCCAGTCGTAAATAGCTGACACTCAGTGACAGCCAATGAAATTAAAGCATTTTTGCCGCTTTCCACGTGGTGTGGCATTGCTTAAATAATAGTATAAAATCGTCCAGATTCTGGTTTGAATCCCGCTCTGGGTGAAATTGTAAAAAATGTGAATCCTTTGTTTTACACTTTTTGCTTATGATTATCATTAAATTATAATAATTTAAAAATTAATTAAATTAATTTTATAGCTTCAGAAAAAAAAAACCCAATTGCAAACATGCATTTAGTACTAAGGCATAACTTGATAATGTAATGGCTATATCATGGCATTTTAGCAACACCAGCATTTTGGGGAATCAAACCCAGGCCTTCCGCATGACAGGCGAATCACCTACCACTGAGCCACCAGTGCACATGTATAGTTAAAGTTTCTAAGTCTGACCTCCAGGCTGTGACAGCGGGTGAGGGTGACCCATGTTACCCAGGGGAGGGTGCCTCTGGCTGGGGAAGATCCCATTCCTCCAGAAGGATTTGGCCTGTGTAATTATTTCTAAGTCTGACCTCCAGGCTGTGACAGGGGGTGAGGGTGACCCATGTTACCCAGGAGAGGGTGCCTCTGGCTGGGGAAGATCCCATTCCTCCAGGATGATTCAGCCTGTGTTGATAACTCCAAGGGCTGTGACCATGGATGAAAGTACAAGTGGCCGCCCTAAGGTGACTAGGGCTGGGTAAAATCCCATTCCTACAGGAGGATTTGGCCTGTAAGAAATAAAGCTGACCTCCAGGGTGTGACCGCGGGTGAGGGTGACCCATGTGGCCCAGGAGAGGGTGCTTAGGGCTGGGGAGAACCCCAATCCTCCAGGACGATTCAGCCTGTGATGACCTCCAGGCTGGGACCGCGGGCGGAGGTGACTAGGGTGGCCGCCCTAAAGTGCCCCTTGGGCGGGCTAACCCTAGGGTGTCCCAGGGCCTGGGGACCTCCAGGGGACCCGGCGCACCATCCGGGCCGGGCCCCCACACTTAAGCCCCCCTACACGGACTAAGCACCAGTGGTTTGCCCCTTGGATCCCCATATCCCTGGGAAACCCAAGGACTTGGAAAAATTTCGAAAAAAGTCCTCGGGTATCCCAGGGGCCTGTAATAAAAAATTCGGAGGTATCCCAGGGGCCCGGTTCTTTAAAGGGACTTTGGGAAGGGTTTAGTCCGTATAGGGGGGCTTAAGTGTGGGTGCCCGGGGCCCCCTGGTGCGCCAGGTCCCCTGGGGCTATGATCCAAGGGGATAGGCTGGTTCTGGGGCCCCGGGTAGGGGTGCCTGTAGGCCGGGCAGTGGAGGGCGCTATTCCCCCTTAGAGTTGGGCGGGTGTAGCTCCGCGACCGTTGGGGCTACGGGGCTGGGGGAGGGCTCCTTGGATAGGGCCGGGCGAGCCCTACGAGGCTGGCTAGGTTTGGCGGATCTGGGTTGCTCAGGGCGCCCGCTAGTGGCCGGCAAGTCCCGGGGCTCATCGGATCCGTCTCGGGCTGCCGTACAACAGGGTTATGGGCTGCGGGGATGGGGTGCTTTGCCGGGCCGGTAGGTCGCGTACAATGACTAGGGGTCTGAGCTCCCAGGGTTTTTCGGGCATATCTCCCCAGCCCCTAGGGCTAGAAGGCTGGTGGTGGTAGGTAGAAGGTGAGGGCTCCTTGGATTCCCCCTGGGGAGCACTACGAGGCTGGGCCGGTAGCCCGGAGGGGAAACGCTCGAGCCGGCCGGGAGTGGCGCTATTTCCAGCTTAGGGTTTGAACCTCCATATCTCAGCGGTTCTTGGGGCTAGAGAGCTGGGGGAGGGCTTGTTGAATGCAATAGGGCCTGCCCCAAAAGTGTGTTAAGTTTGGCAGGGGTGGTTCGCTCAGGGCCAGCGTGAGGGGCACACAAAGTCCCGGGGTTTTTCAATTCAGGCCAAAGAGCCCTGCTAGGGTGGCCGACCTGAGGTGTCTGGGGCTGGGGGAAGGTGGTGAACCCCAATATTGAGCAGAGGGAAAGTCCCAAACCCCAGCCCACTCAACCTGTGCTTCATTTGGGAGCCCTAATGTGCTACAACCCTAAAATGTCCAAGCCCCATAGAGGCTAAGCCCTAGGGGGTGTGGGTGAATAGTATGGCCGCCCTAAGTGAGCCTGGGGCTGGGTAAAGTCCCAAGCCCCAGGCTGGGGCTGGGGAAGGACCCAAACCCTAAGAGCTGGAAGCCCTAATATGCCAGAACCCTAAAATGTCCAAGCCCCATGGAGGCTGAGCCCTAGGGGGTTGTGGGTAACCAGTGTGGCCGACCCAGGGGTGCCTGGGGCTGGGTAAGGTCCAAATCCCTAGGCTGGGGCTGGGGAAGGTGGAGAACCCCAAGCCGATAAAGCCTGTGCATGGGCTTGGGCCCCTGATCTGCTCCATCCCCTGAATGGGCAAAGTCCCATAGCGTTAACCCCCCAGCGGGTGTGGGTGGCTGGGGTGGGTTAGGTTGGGAGAAATAGCCGCAACGCAAGGCCATGCCCGCTCACATGCCGGAAATAAAAGGTAAGATTTGGGGTTAGGGTTGGGGTTTAAGGCTAGCGGTTAAGGGTTATGGGTAAGTTTTAGGGGTTAAGTTATAGGGTTTAGGGAGGGTAGGGGTCAGAGGTTAAGGGGTTTAGGCAGGCTAGGTTTAAGATAAGAAGGGCTAGGGGTCAGAGGTTAAGGTTAGGGGTGTAGGGTTAGGTTAGGTTAGGGGCAATTGGCCGAGGTCCCAAACAATCCAAGTCCGGGCCAGAGGATAGCGATTAGGGTTAGGTTAGGGTAAAATAATCCGCTGCCCCGGGAAGAACCCGGAACCAGCGTTGTGCACGGGCCAGCCACTCAGGCCTCATTTTCAGCCTCCTCCACTATGACGGTCGACCGGTGTCGCCTGTTTAAATTTTAAGAGCTAAAGACTTTGCTTTTAGCTAAATTGTTGTAAAGACCCTCCATGAGCCGAGATACCCGCTTAAGGGTTAAGATTTAAATCAGGGCCTGGGGGTTGAGATTCGGGGTCATTTCTAGTTAAAGTTAGGCCATTGTACGACGAAGGCTAACGACCGTGTAATAACCTATGTTAGTGTAAATGCCTGTGACTTTCAGGTCAAACATGGGCACCGAGTAAGGTAAGGGTTATGGAAAATAGGTAGGGTTAAAGACAATAAGGGTAACGGTCCCGGGACAGGGTCCAAGGCAAGGAACTTTGGGGTTAGGATAGGTTTGGGGAGAGGTTGGGAAGACTCGGTTCCCTGCAGACCTAAAACCTAAAGTTAAAGGTCAGAGGTCAAATACATTTAAGGTTAATGTTGAGACTTAAAGCATTAGATTTAAAGCTGATAGGGTTCTAAGAGTTTAGGGTTAAAACTGACGGTTATGCTAAGAGTTAAGGTTTAGGCCTAGGGTTCAAAACTGATGGTTATATTTAGGGTTAAAGGTTTAGGCTTAGAGTTCTTAATAAGCAGCTGAAGACACTGACGGTTATGTTTAGGTTCAGGGAGAGGAAACGCATTAAATCCTACTTAAGGTTAAGGGTATGAGCTAAGATTAAAGTTCCCTTTAACCCAACGATATCCTAAATTGTGAGACACGTCATCAGTAGTAAACCATAGAGTCACAGGGTGTTTCGGCCTTTCATTACTATACACCCTCATCCATGGCGGCCAGCCGTAGGTGGATCAGTCCTCGGCTCGTGTCCCATAGCCAATTGAAAAAATAATTCATGTTTATTTATTTATTGATTTAAAATTTTAATTTTAATAAATAAACCTTTTTAAAGTCCTATTTAAAATACTGGTATAATTAAAGACTATAGAACTAAGGTTTAAATGTATTGCAATTATGCTAATACAACCTGAACCATCATACAATCACTTTAAAATATTTTTTGTTTATTTGATAATGATTTAAAGAAATGAACTTTAATAAAGTCCTATTTATGATACCAATGTAATTAAAGATTAGGTTTAAATTCACTGCAAAGATCCTAATACAGCCTAAACCATCATACAGTAACACTCCTAAATATACCAAACACAGTGAAGACTGGTAGAAGACCATGACTCACCTCTCTGCCAAAGGCCCTTTTGTTAACACCGCAAGGTTTCCGGAACCATTTAGGCAGAGTGCTGCACCGGGAAGCGAGTGGAGACCGTCTCATCCCAGCGGATGACCCCGAAATCAGATCAATCAAGCTTCTACTGGAATGGCCTCCTGAGGAAAATTCTATCAGAATGATAGTAAAATCCCCAGCCAAGTAAAGCCTTAATGGAAGGCCAATCCAGGTTCTTAATCGGCATATTTTTCACACTGATGGTAGATTAAATATTTTTTTGGTATTAATCAGTTATTTATTGTTTCCATTCAGTGTTTCACAAAGATCACGTTGCAAAAAACGGCACGATTCTATCTTTTGTGGTTTAGGAGTTATTTGTTAAAATATACTCCAGATTTAGGTGGCCCATGATGCTTAGGGGCACAGTCGGTTACGGAACGCCAATAGGGTAAAAAATCTTATAGTTTAAAATATCTAATAAATATCTTTAATTTAATGTTTAGGCCACAGTTGCAGCCTAAATATTTTATATCAGAGTGGATCACAGTTGCAATCACCCTCCTTTATATAATTAGCAAGTTTATACCTATTTAAAAATAATAGAATATGATTTTGTAATTATTTCAATCTAAAGTCTAATAACCTATGATACATTTCACCTTTAAAAATCAATATTTCAGATCGCTGCTAAAGTAAGAATTGTATATTTTTATATTTTTAAATTAAAATATCTACTAAACGTCTCTAATTTGTGATTCAGGCCACAGTTGCAGCCCAAATATTTTATATCAGAGTGAATACAGTTGCAATCACCTCTGTTTCCCTACTCAGCGATGTTTTAGCCTATTTAATAAATAAATAACATCAAGTATTAAGATTATACAAAGGCCTAATAACCTACGACGCATGTTAAATCACTCATGCCTGAGCTTTAACGCTCTGAGTGGGACAGATTGGACCTGCAGGCGCCTATTTAGGGGTCCCAGAAGGCCGACGGGGATCAATTAAGGATGCCCCAGGACAGCATTGGGCGACAGGTTGAGGCACGCAACCAGAGCCTAAGCTAAGAGATTGCCTATCGGCTCGGGGTGGACTGGACCTCCGAGGATGGCACGAGATCGCGGGTCGTGATCGGCCTACCCGTTCCTTCCGAGGGTGGCACGGACCCCTACACTAGATTCGGGCTAATCCCAAATCGTGCTCCGGAGCACGCCTGATAAACCTTGACGCCGTATGCGCTTACGCCCGAGGTCTAACGTCCCGTCCTATCTCCCCTGCCGACGCATTCGAGCCCGTTTGTTCGGCCGCCCTAAACAACGGATCACCCGTGTCTCTCAGTCCAATCATCACAGCATGTGCTCGTGAATAAGCAGCAAAACTGTTGTCCCCAGCTAATAGGGTGCCTAGGTGGGTATCTATATTAAAATGGTATTATCTAGGGTTAGGGTTAGGGTTAGGGTAAAATAATCCGCTGCCCCGGGAAGAACCCGGAACCAGCGTTGTGCACGGGCCAGCCAGGGTTAGGGTTAGGGTTTAGGGTTAGGTTAGGGTGAAGACCGTGGTTCCAGAAATCCGCAAAGAACCCAAGTGAGGTTATGTTTAGGGAAAGAGGGGGGTAGGGGTTAAGACAATTAGGTTAACGGTCCCGGGGCAGGGTCCAAGGCAAGGAACTTTGGGGATAGGGTGGGGTTTGGGGATAGGATAGGGAAACTCGGGTCTCTGCAGGCCCAGAACCAACGTTGTGCGCGGGCCTACCACGATTTCAAAGGTCTCAGACACCTAAAATCTCCCCTGTAGCTTTGAAAAACATCCCTCCCCTTGGTTAACACTTTGAGCTCTTCATTGCAAGTCTATTTGGCGCTACGTTTCGGTTTGACTTAACCTTCATCAGGCACAGACTTGCATTTTAATGTTTCTCCTGGCTGCTTCGATGCTAGAGTGATGAAAACTTTGTTCAACTGACCCTTTAAATACATGGGATACACCCCCTTATTGAAAAAATTGTTCCTTAAATAACAACCAAGGAAAAATAATTAGCTTTTTCATTTTTCTGGAAGTTATTTTCTTCTCCAAATTATTTAACTTCAGAAAATAAGTGTACCAGGTAATTAATAAACTTTTTCCAAGTTTTCAAAAATTGTCCCATGATTTTTTTCATGTGTTTGATGGTTCTTTTTTCCTTTTTTCAGGATTTTTGACCATCTGGACAGTGTTTTTGACTTCCTTTCAACTTACCAAAAATTGTCCCTCAATTTTTATGGTTCTTTTTACCTTGTTTCAGGATTTTTGACCATCAGGACAGGTAAGTGCAGCAGGTAAGTATTATCTTTGATTAATTTTTGTTGTTTTTCAGGCTATTTGGAAGACAAAAAGATGGTCCAAGTCCAACTCCATCGGGTGGCACTGGCTGGGTTAGGTTAGGGTGAAGACCGTGGTTCCAGAAATCCGCAAAGAACCCAAGTGAGGTTATGTTTAGGGAAAGAGGGGGGTAGGGGTTAAGACAATTAGGTTAACGGTCCCGGGGCAGGGTCCAAGGCAAGGAACTTTGGGGATAGGGTGGGGTTTGGGGATAGGATAGGGAAACTCGGGTCTCTGCAGGCCCAGAACCAACGTTGTGCGCGGGCCTACCACGATTTCAAAGGTCTCAGACACCTAAAATCTCCCCTGTAGCTTTGAAAAACATCCCTCCCCTTGGTTAACACTTTGAGCTCTTCATTGCAAGTCTATTTGGCGCTACGTTTCGGTTTGACTTAACCTTCATCAGGCACAGACTTGCATTTTAATGTTTCTCCTGGCTGCTTCGATGCTAGAGTGATGAAAACTTTGTTCAACTGACCCTTTAAATACATGGGATACACCCCCTTATTGAAAAAATTGTTCCTTAAATAACAACCAAGGAAAAATAATTAGCTTTTTCATTTTTCTGGAAGTTATTTTCTTCTCCAAATTATTTAACTTCAGAAAATAAGTGTACCAGGTAATTAATAAACTTTTTCCAAGTTTTCAAAAATTGTCCCATGATTTTTTTCATGTGTTTGATGGTTCTTTTTTCCTTTTTTCAGGATTTTTGACCATCTGGACAGTGTTTTTGACTTCCTTTCAACTTACCAAAAATTGTCCCTCAATTTTTATGGTTCTTTTTACCTTGTTTCAGGATTTTTGACCATCAGGACAGGTAAGTGCAGCAGGTAAGTATTATCTTTGATTAATTTTTGTTGTTTTTCAGGCTATTTGGAAGACAAAAAGATGGTCCAAGTCCAACTCCATCGGGTGGCACTGGCTGGGTTAGGTTAGGGTGAAGACCGTGGTTCCAGAAATCCGCAAAGAACCCAAGTGAGGTTATGTTTAGGGAAAGAGGGGGGTAGGGGTTAAGACAATTAGGTTAACGGTCCCGGGGCAGGGTCCAAGGCAAGGAACTTTGGGGATAGGGTGGGGTTTGGGGATAGGATAGGGAAACTCGGGTCTCTGCAGGCCCAGAACCAACGTTGTGCGCGGGCCTACCACGATTTCAAAGGTCTCAGACACCTAAAATCTCCCCTGTAGCTTTGAAAAACATCCCTCCCCTTGGTTAACACTTTGAGCTCTTCATTGCAAGTCTATTTGGCGCTACGTTTCGGTTTGACTTAACCTTCATCAGGCACAGACTTGCATTTTAATGTTTCTCCTGGCTGCTTCGATGCTAGAGTGATGAAAACTTTGTTCAACTGACCCTTTAAATACATGGGATACACCCCCTTATTGAAAAAATTGTTCCTTAAATAACAACCAAGGAAAAATAATTAGCTTTTTCATTTTTCTGGAAGTTATTTTCTTCTCCAAATTATTTAACTTCAGAAAATAAGTGTACCAGGTAATTAATAAACTTTTTCCAAGTTTTCAAAAATTGTCCCATGATTTTTTTCATGTGTTTGATGGTTCTTTTTTCCTTTTTTCAGGATTTTTGACCATCTGGACAGTGTTTTTGACTTCCTTTCAACTTACCAAAAATTGTCCCTCAATTTTTATGGTTCTTTTTACCTTGTTTCAGGATTTTTGACCATCAGGACAGGTAAGTGCAGCAGGTAAGTATTATCTTTGATTAATTTTTGTTGTTTTTCAGGCTATTTGGAAGACAAAAAGATGGTCCAAGTCCAACTCCATCGGGTGGCACTGGCTGGGTTAGGTTAGGGTGAAGACCGTGGTTCCAGAAATCCGCAAAGAACCCAAGTGAGGTTATGTTTAGGGAAAGAGGGGGGTAGGGGTTAAGACAATTAGGTTAACGGTCCCGGGGCAGGGTCCAAGGCAAGGAACTTTGGGGATAGGGTGGGGTTTGGGGATAGGATAGGGAAACTCGGGTCTCTGCAGGCCCAGAACCAACGTTGTGCGCGGGCCTACCACGATTTCAAAGGTCTCAGACACCTAAAATCTCCCCTGTAGCTTTGAAAAACATCCCTCCCCTTGGTTAACACTTTGAGCTCTTCATTGCAAGTCTATTTGGCGCTACGTTTCGGTTTGACTTAACCTTCATCAGGCACAGACTTGCATTTTAATGTTTCTCCTGGCTGCTTCGATGCTAGAGTGATGAAAACTTTGTTCAACTGACCCTTTAAATACATGGGATACACCCCCTTATTGAAAAAATTGTTCCTTAAATAACAACCAAGGAAAAATAATTAGCTTTTTCATTTTTCTGGAAGTTATTTTCTTCTCCAAATTATTTAACTTCAGAAAATAAGTGTACCAGGTAATTAATAAACTTTTTCCAAGTTTTCAAAAATTGTCCCATGATTTTTTTCATGTGTTTGATGGTTCTTTTTTCCTTTTTTCAGGATTTTTGACCATCTGGACAGTGTTTTTGACTTCCTTTCAACTTACCAAAAATTGTCCCTCAATTTTTATGGTTCTTTTTACCTTGTTTCAGGATTTTTGACCATCAGGACAGGTAAGTGCAGCAGGTAAGTATTATCTTTGATTAATTTTTGTTGTTTTTCAGGCTATTTGGAAGACAAAAAGATGGTCCAAGTCCAACTCCATCGGGTGGCACTGGCTGGGTTAGGTTAGGGTGAAGACCGTGGTTCCAGAAATCCGCAAAGAACCCAAGTGAGGTTATGTTTAGGGAAAGAGGGGGGTAGGGGTTAAGACAATTAGGTTAACGGTCCCGGGGCAGGGTCCAAGGCAAGGAACTTTGGGGATAGGGTGGGGTTTGGGGATAGGATAGGGAAACTCGGGTCTCTGCAGGCCCAGAACCAACGTTGTGCGCGGGCCTACCACGATTTCAAAGGTCTCAGACACCTAAAATCTCCCCTGTAGCTTTGAAAAACATCCCTCCCCTTGGTTAACACTTTGAGCTCTTCATTGCAAGTCTATTTGGCGCTACGTTTCGGTTTGACTTAACCTTCATCAGGCACAGACTTGCATTTTAATGTTTCTCCTGGCTGCTTCGATGCTAGAGTGATGAAAACTTTGTTCAACTGACCCTTTAAATACATGGGATACACCCCCTTATTGAAAAAATTGTTCCTTAAATAACAACCAAGGAAAAATAATTAGCTTTTTCATTTTTCTGGAAGTTATTTTCTTCTCCAAATTATTTAACTTCAGAAAATAAGTGTACCAGGTAATTAATAAACTTTTTCCAAGTTTTCAAAAATTGTCCCATGATTTTTTTCATGTGTTTGATGGTTCTTTTTTCCTTTTTTCAGGATTTTTGACCATCTGGACAGTGTTTTTGACTTCCTTTCAACTTACCAAAAATTGTCCCTCAATTTTTATGGTTCTTTTTACCTTGTTTCAGGATTTTTGACCATCAGGACAGGTAAGTGCAGCAGGTAAGTATTATCTTTGATTAATTTTTGTTGTTTTTCAGGCTATTTGGAAGACAAAAAGATGGTCCAAGTCCAACTCCATCGGGTGGCACTGGCTGGGTTAGGTTAGGGTGAAGACCGTGGTTCCAGAAATCCGCAAAGAACCCAAGTGAGGTTATGTTTAGGGAAAGAGGGGGGTAGGGGTTAAGACAATTAGGTTAACGGTCCCGGGGCAGGGTCCAAGGCAAGGAACTTTGGGGATAGGGTGGGGTTTGGGGATAGGATAGGGAAACTCGGGTCTCTGCAGGCCCAGAACCAACGTTGTGCGCGGGCCTACCACGATTTCAAAGGTCTCAGACACCTAAAATCTCCCCTGTAGCTTTGAAAAACATCCCTCCCCTTGGTTAACACTTTGAGCTCTTCATTGCAAGTCTATTTGGCGCTACGTTTCGGTTTGACTTAACCTTCATCAGGCACAGACTTGCATTTTAATGTTTCTCCTGGCTGCTTCGATGCTAGAGTGATGAAAACTTTGTTCAACTGACCCTTTAAATACATGGGATACACCCCCTTATTGAAAAAATTGTTCCTTAAATAACAACCAAGGAAAAATAATTAGCTTTTTCATTTTTCTGGAAGTTATTTTCTTCTCCAAATTATTTAACTTCAGAAAATAAGTGTACCAGGTAATTAATAAACTTTTTCCAAGTTTTCAAAAATTGTCCCATGATTTTTTTCATGTGTTTGATGGTTCTTTTTTCCTTTTTTCAGGATTTTTGACCATCTGGACAGTGTTTTTGACTTCCTTTCAACTTACCAAAAATTGTCCCTCAATTTTTATGGTTCTTTTTACCTTGTTTCAGGATTTTTGACCATCAGGACAGGTAAGTGCAGCAGGTAAGTATTATCTTTGATTAATTTTTGTTGTTTTTCAGGCTATTTGGAAGACAAAAAGATGGTCCAAGTCCAACTCCATCGGGTGGCACTGGCTGGGTTAGGTTAGGGTGAAGACCGTGGTTCCAGAAATCCGCAAAGAACCCAAGTGAGGTTATGTTTAGGGAAAGAGGGGGGTAGGGGTTAAGACAATTAGGTTAACGGTCCCGGGGCAGGGTCCAAGGCAAGGAACTTTGGGGATAGGGTGGGGTTTGGGGATAGGATAGGGAAACTCGGGTCTCTGCAGGCCCAGAACCAACGTTGTGCGCGGGCCTACCACGATTTCAAAGGTCTCAGACACCTAAAATCTCCCCTGTAGCTTTGAAAAACATCCCTCCCCTTGGTTAACACTTTGAGCTCTTCATTGCAAGTCTATTTGGCGCTACGTTTCGGTTTGACTTAACCTTCATCAGGCACAGACTTGCATTTTAATGTTTCTCCTGGCTGCTTCGATGCTAGAGTGATGAAAACTTTGTTCAACTGACCCTTTAAATACATGGGATACACCCCCTTATTGAAAAAATTGTTCCTTAAATAACAACCAAGGAAAAATAATTAGCTTTTTCATTTTTCTGGAAGTTATTTTCTTCTCCAAATTATTTAACTTCAGAAAATAAGTGTACCAGGTAATTAATAAACTTTTTCCAAGTTTTCAAAAATTGTCCCATGATTTTTTTCATGTGTTTGATGGTTCTTTTTTCCTTTTTTCAGGATTTTTGACCATCTGGACAGTGTTTTTGACTTCCTTTCAACTTACCAAAAATTGTCCCTCAATTTTTATGGTTCTTTTTACCTTGTTTCAGGATTTTTGACCATCAGGACAGGTAAGTGCAGCAGGTAAGTATTATCTTTGATTAATTTTTGTTGTTTTTCAGGCTATTTGGAAGACAAAAAGATGGTCCAAGTCCAACTCCATCGGGTGGCACTGGCTGGGTTAGGTTAGGGTGAAGACCGTGGTTCCAGAAATCCGCAAAGAACCCAAGTGAGGTTATGTTTAGGGAAAGAGGGGGGTAGGGGTTAAGACAATTAGGTTAACGGTCCCGGGGCAGGGTCCAAGGCAAGGAACTTTGGGGATAGGGTGGGGTTTGGGGATAGGATAGGGAAACTCGGGTCTCTGCAGGCCCAGAACCAACGTTGTGCGCGGGCCTACCACGATTTCAAAGGTCTCAGACACCTAAAATCTCCCCTGTAGCTTTGAAAAACATCCCTCCCCTTGGTTAACACTTTGAGCTCTTCATTGCAAGTCTATTTGGCGCTACGTTTCGGTTTGACTTAACCTTCATCAGGCACAGACTTGCATTTTAATGTTTCTCCTGGCTGCTTCGATGCTAGAGTGATGAAAACTTTGTTCAACTGACCCTTTAAATACATGGGATACACCCCCTTATTGAAAAAATTGTTCCTTAAATAACAACCAAGGAAAAATAATTAGCTTTTTCATTTTTCTGGAAGTTATTTTCTTCTCCAAATTATTTAACTTCAGAAAATAAGTGTACCAGGTAATTAATAAACTTTTTCCAAGTTTTCAAAAATTGTCCCATGATTTTTTTCATGTGTTTGATGGTTCTTTTTTCCTTTTTTCAGGATTTTTGACCATCTGGACAGTGTTTTTGACTTCCTTTCAACTTACCAAAAATTGTCCCTCAATTTTTATGGTTCTTTTTACCTTGTTTCAGGATTTTTGACCATCAGGACAGGTAAGTGCAGCAGGTAAGTATTATCTTTGATTAATTTTTGTTGTTTTTCAGGCTATTTGGAAGACAAAAAGATGGTCCAAGTCCAACTCCATCGGGTGGCACTGGCTGGGTTAGGTTAGGGTGAAGACCGTGGTTCCAGAAATCCGCAAAGAACCCAAGTGAGGTTATGTTTAGGGAAAGAGGGGGGTAGGGGTTAAGACAATTAGGTTAACGGTCCCGGGGCAGGGTCCAAGGCAAGGAACTTTGGGGATAGGGTGGGGTTTGGGGATAGGATAGGGAAACTCGGGTCTCTGCAGGCCCAGAACCAACGTTGTGCGCGGGCCTACCACGATTTCAAAGGTCTCAGACACCTAAAATCTCCCCTGTAGCTTTGAAAAACATCCCTCCCCTTGGTTAACACTTTGAGCTCTTCATTGCAAGTCTATTTGGCGCTACGTTTCGGTTTGACTTAACCTTCATCAGGCACAGACTTGCATTTTAATGTTTCTCCTGGCTGCTTCGATGCTAGAGTGATGAAAACTTTGTTCAACTGACCCTTTAAATACATGGGATACACCCCCTTATTGAAAAAATTGTTCCTTAAATAACAACCAAGGAAAAATAATTAGCTTTTTCATTTTTCTGGAAGTTATTTTCTTCTCCAAATTATTTAACTTCAGAAAATAAGTGTACCAGGTAATTAATAAACTTTTTCCAAGTTTTCAAAAATTGTCCCATGATTTTTTTCATGTGTTTGATGGTTCTTTTTTCCTTTTTTCAGGATTTTTGACCATCTGGACAGTGTTTTTGACTTCCTTTCAACTTACCAAAAATTGTCCCTCAATTTTTATGGTTCTTTTTACCTTGTTTCAGGATTTTTGACCATCAGGACAGGTAAGTGCAGCAGGTAAGTATTATCTTTGATTAATTTTTGTTGTTTTTCAGGCTATTTGGAAGACAAAAAGATGGTCCAAGTCCAACTCCATCGGGTGGCACTGGCTGGGTTAGGTTAGGGTGAAGACCGTGGTTCCAGAAATCCGCAAAGAACCCAAGTGAGGTTATGTTTAGGGAAAGAGGGGGGTAGGGGTTAAGACAATTAGGTTAACGGTCCCGGGGCAGGGTCCAAGGCAAGGAACTTTGGGGATAGGGTGGGGTTTGGGGATAGGATAGGGAAACTCGGGTCTCTGCAGGCCCAGAACCAACGTTGTGCGCGGGCCTACCACGATTTCAAAGGTCTCAGACACCTAAAATCTCCCCTGTAGCTTTGAAAAACATCCCTCCCCTTGGTTAACACTTTGAGCTCTTCATTGCAAGTCTATTTGGCGCTACGTTTCGGTTTGACTTAACCTTCATCAGGCACAGACTTGCATTTTAATGTTTCTCCTGGCTGCTTCGATGCTAGAGTGATGAAAACTTTGTTCAACTGACCCTTTAAATACATGGGATACACCCCCTTATTGAAAAAATTGTTCCTTAAATAACAACCAAGGAAAAATAATTAGCTTTTTCATTTTTCTGGAAGTTATTTTCTTCTCCAAATTATTTAACTTCAGAAAATAAGTGTACCAGGTAATTAATAAACTTTTTCCAAGTTTTCAAAAATTGTCCCATGATTTTTTTCATGTGTTTGATGGTTCTTTTTTCCTTTTTTCAGGATTTTTGACCATCTGGACAGTGTTTTTGACTTCCTTTCAACTTACCAAAAATTGTCCCTCAATTTTTATGGTTCTTTTTACCTTGTTTCAGGATTTTTGACCATCAGGACAGGTAAGTGCAGCAGGTAAGTATTATCTTTGATTAATTTTTGTTGTTTTTCAGGCTATTTGGAAGACAAAAAGATGGTCCAAGTCCAACTCCATCGGGTGGCACTGGCTGGGTTAGGTTAGGGTGAAGACCGTGGTTCCAGAAATCCGCAAAGAACCCAAGTGAGGTTATGTTTAGGGAAAGAGGGGGGTAGGGGTTAAGACAATTAGGTTAACGGTCCCGGGGCAGGGTCCAAGGCAAGGAACTTTGGGGATAGGGTGGGGTTTGGGGATAGGATAGGGAAACTCGGGTCTCTGCAGGCCCAGAACCAACGTTGTGCGCGGGCCTACCACGATTTCAAAGGTCTCAGACACCTAAAATCTCCCCTGTAGCTTTGAAAAACATCCCTCCCCTTGGTTAACACTTTGAGCTCTTCATTGCAAGTCTATTTGGCGCTACGTTTCGGTTTGACTTAACCTTCATCAGGCACAGACTTGCATTTTAATGTTTCTCCTGGCTGCTTCGATGCTAGAGTGATGAAAACTTTGTTCAACTGACCCTTTAAATACATGGGATACACCCCCTTATTGAAAAAATTGTTCCTTAAATAACAACCAAGGAAAAATAATTAGCTTTTTCATTTTTCTGGAAGTTATTTTCTTCTCCAAATTATTTAACTTCAGAAAATAAGTGTACCAGGTAATTAATAAACTTTTTCCAAGTTTTCAAAAATTGTCCCATGATTTTTTTCATGTGTTTGATGGTTCTTTTTTCCTTTTTTCAGGATTTTTGACCATCTGGACAGTGTTTTTGACTTCCTTTCAACTTACCAAAAATTGTCCCTCAATTTTTATGGTTCTTTTTACCTTGTTTCAGGATTTTTGACCATCAGGACAGGTAAGTGCAGCAGGTAAGTATTATCTTTGATTAATTTTTGTTGTTTTTCAGGCTATTTGGAAGACAAAAAGATGGTCCAAGTCCAACTCCATCGGGTGGCACTGGCTGGGTTAGGTTAGGGTGAAGACCGTGGTTCCAGAAATCCGCAAAGAACCCAAGTGAGGTTATGTTTAGGGAAAGAGGGGGGTAGGGGTTAAGACAATTAGGTTAACGGTCCCGGGGCAGGGTCCAAGGCAAGGAACTTTGGGGATAGGGTGGGGTTTGGGGATAGGATAGGGAAACTCGGGTCTCTGCAGGCCCAGAACCAACGTTGTGCGCGGGCCTACCACGATTTCAAAGGTCTCAGACACCTAAAATCTCCCCTGTAGCTTTGAAAAACATCCCTCCCCTTGGTTAACACTTTGAGCTCTTCATTGCAAGTCTATTTGGCGCTACGTTTCGGTTTGACTTAACCTTCATCAGGCACAGACTTGCATTTTAATGTTTCTCCTGGCTGCTTCGATGCTAGAGTGATGAAAACTTTGTTCAACTGACCCTTTAAATACATGGGATACACCCCCTTATTGAAAAAATTGTTCCTTAAATAACAACCAAGGAAAAATAATTAGCTTTTTCATTTTTCTGGAAGTTATTTTCTTCTCCAAATTAT
This sequence comes from Clarias gariepinus, assembly GCF_024256425.1. Taxonomy (NCBI): domain Eukaryota; kingdom Metazoa; phylum Chordata; class Actinopteri; order Siluriformes; family Clariidae; genus Clarias; species Clarias gariepinus. The sequence continues at coordinate 270,201 of NW_026521001.1, read as the reverse complement.
TTAACTTCAGAAAATAAGTGTACCAGGTAATTAATAAACTTTTTCCAAGTTTTCAAAAATTGTCCCATGATTTTTTTCATGTGTTTGATGGTTCTTTTTTCCTTTTTTCAGGATTTTTGACCATCTGGACAGTGTTTTTGACTTCCTTTCAACTTACCAAAAATTGTCCCTCAATTTTTATGGTTCTTTTTACCTTGTTTCAGGATTTTTGACCATCAGGACAGGTAAGTGCAGCAGGTAAGTATTATCTTTGATTAATTTTTGTTGTTTTTCAGGCTATTTGGAAGACAAAAAGATGGTCCAAGTCCAACTCCATCGGGTGGCACTGGCTGGGTTAGGTTAGGGTGAAGACCGTGGTTCCAGAAATCCGCAAAGAACCCAAGTGAGGTTATGTTTAGGGAAAGAGGGGGGTAGGGGTTAAGACAATTAGGTTAACGGTCCCGGGGCAGGGTCCAAGGCAAGGAACTTTGGGGATAGGGTGGGGTTTGGGGATAGGATAGGGAAACTCGGGTCTCTGCAGGCCCAGAACCAACGTTGTGCGCGGGCCTACCACGATTTCAAAGGTCTCAGACACCTAAAATCTCCCCTGTAGCTTTGAAAAACATCCCTCCCCTTGGTTAACACTTTGAGCTCTTCATTGCAAGTCTATTTGGCGCTACGTTTCGGTTTGACTTAACCTTCATCAGGCACAGACTTGCATTTTAATGTTTCTCCTGGCTGCTTCGATGCTAGAGTGATGAAAACTTTGTTCAACTGACCCTTTAAATACATGGGATACACCCCCTTATTGAAAATATTGTTCCTTAAATAACAACCAAGGAAAAATAATTAGCTTTTTCATTTTTCTGGAAGTTATTTTCTTCTCCAAATTATTTAACTTCAGAAAATAAGTGTACCAGGTAATTAATAAACTTTTTCCAAGTTTTCAAAAATTGTCCCATGATTTTTTTCATGTGTTTGATGGTTCTTTTTTCCTTTTTTCAGGATTTTTGACCATCTGGACAGTGTTTTTGACTTCCTTTCAACTTACCAAAAATTGTCCCTCAATTTTTATGGTTCTTTTTACCTTGTTTCAGGATTTTTGACCATCAGGACAGGTAAGTGCAGCAGGTAAGTATTATCTTTGATTAATTTTTGTTGTTTTTCAGGCTATTTGGAAGACAAAAAGATGGTCCAAGTCCAACTCCATCGGGTGGCACTGGCTGGGTTAGGTTAGGGTGAAGACCGTGGTTCCAGAAATCCGCAAAGAACCCAAGTGAGGTTATGTTTAGGGAAAGAGGGGGGTAGGGGTTAAGACAATTAGGTTAACGGTCCCGGGGCAGGGTCCAAGGCAAGGAACTTTGGGGATAGGGTGGGGTTTGGGGATAGGATAGGGAAACTCGGGTCTCTGCAGGCCCAGAACCAACGTTGTGCGCGGGCCTACCACGATTTCAAAGGTCTCAGACACCTAAAATCTCCCCTGTAGCTTTGAAAAACATCCCTCCCCTTGGTTAACACTTTGAGCTCTTCATTGCAAGTCTATTTGGCGCTACGTTTCGGTTTGACTTAACCTTCATCAGGCACAGACTTGCATTTTAATGTTTCTCCTGGCTGCTTCGATGCTAGAGTGATGAAAACTTTGTTCAACTGACCCTTTAAATACATGGGATACACCCCCTTATTGAAAAAATTGTTCCTTAAATAACAACCAAGGAAAAATAATTAGCTTTTTCATTTTTCTGGAAGTTATTTTCTTCTCCAAATTATTTAACTTCAGAAAATAAGTGTACCAGGTAATTAATAAACTTTTTCCAAGTTTTCAAAAATTGTCCCATGATTTTTTTCATGTGTTTGATGGTTCTTTTTTCCTTTTTTCAGGATTTTTGACCATCTGGACAGTGTTTTTGACTTCCTTTCAACTTACCAAAAATTGTCCCTCAATTTTTATGGTTCTTTTTACCTTGTTTCAGGATTTTTGACCATCAGGACAGGTAAGTGCAGCAGGTAAGTATTATCTTTGATTAATTTTTGTTGTTTTTCAGGCTATTTGGAAGACAAAAAGATGGTCCAAGTCCAACTCCATCGGGTGGCACTGGCTGGGTTAGGTTAGGGTGAAGACCGTGGTTCCAGAAATCCGCAAAGAACCCAAGTGAGGTTATGTTTAGGGAAAGAGGGGGGTAGGGGTTAAGACAATTAGGTTAACGGTCCCGGGGCAGGGTCCAAGGCAAGGAACTTTGGGGATAGGGTGGGGTTTGGGGATAGGATAGGGAAACTCGGGTCTCTGCAGGCCCAGAACCAACGTTGTGCGCGGGCCTACCACGATTTCAAAGGTCTCAGACACCTAAAATCTCCCCTGTAGCTTTGAAAAACATCCCTCCCCTTGGTTAACACTTTGAGCTCTTCATTGCAAGTCTATTTGGCGCTACGTTTCGGTTTGACTTAACCTTCATCAGGCACAGACTTGCATTTTAATGTTTCTCCTGGCTGCTTCGATGCTAGAGTGATGAAAACTTTGTTCAACTGACCCTTTAAATACATGGGATACACCCCCTTATTGAAAAAATTGTTCCTTAAATAACAACCAAGGAAAAATAATTAGCTTTTTCATTTTTCTGGAAGTTATTTTCTTCTCCAAATTATTTAACTTCAGAAAATAAGTGTACCAGGTAATTAATAAACTTTTTCCAAGTTTTCAAAAATTGTCCCATGATTTTTTTCATGTGTTTGATGGTTCTTTTTTCCTTTTTTCAGGATTTTTGACCATCTGGACAGTGTTTTTGACTTCCTTTCAACTTACCAAAAATTGTCCCTCAATTTTTATGGTTCTTTTTACCTTGTTTCAGGATTTTTGACCATCAGGACAGGTAAGTGCAGCAGGTAAGTATTATCTTTGATTAATTTTTGTTGTTTTTCAGGCTATTTGGAAGACAAAAAGATGGTCCAAGTCCAACTCCATCGGGTGGCACTGGCTGGGTTAGGTTAGGGTGAAGACCGTGGTTCCAGAAATCCGCAAAGAACCCAAGTGAGGTTATGTTTAGGGAAAGAGGGGGGTAGGGGTTAAGACAATTAGGTTAACGGTCCCGGGGCAGGGTCCAAGGCAAGGAACTTTGGGGATAGGGTGGGGTTTGGGGATAGGATAGGGAAACTCGGGTCTCTGCAGGCCCAGAACCAACGTTGTGCGCGGGCCTACCACGATTTCAAAGGTCTCAGACACCTAAAATCTCCCCTGTAGCTTTGAAAAACATCCCTCCCCTTGGTTAACACTTTGAGCTCTTCATTGCAAGTCTATTTGGCGCTACGTTTCGGTTTGACTTAACCTTCATCAGGCACAGACTTGCATTTTAATGTTTCTCCTGGCTGCTTCGATGCTAGAGTGATGAAAACTTTGTTCAACTGACCCTTTAAATACATGGGATACACCCCCTTATTGAAAAAATTGTTCCTTAAATAACAACCAAGGAAAAATAATTAGCTTTTTCATTTTTCTGGAAGTTATTTTCTTCTCCAAATTATTTAACTTCAGAAAATAAGTGTACCAGGTAATTAATAAACTTTTTCCAAGTTTTCAAAAATTGTCCCATGATTTTTTTCATGTGTTTGATGGTTCTTTTTTCCTTTTTTCAGGATTTTTGACCATCTGGACAGTGTTTTTGACTTCCTTTCAACTTACCAAAAATTGTCCCTCAATTTTTATGGTTCTTTTTACCTTGTTTCAGGATTTTTGACCATCAGGACAGGTAAGTGCAGCAGGTAAGTATTATCTTTGATTAATTTTTGTTGTTTTTCAGGCTATTTGGAAGACAAAAAGATGGTCCAAGTCCAACTCCATCGGGTGGCACTGGCTGGGTTAGGTTAGGGTGAAGACCGTGGTTCCAGAAATCCGCAAAGAACCCAAGTGAGGTTATGTTTAGGGAAAGAGGGGGGTAGGGGTTAAGACAATTAGGTTAACGGTCCCGGGGCAGGGTCCAAGGCAAGGAACTTTGGGGATAGGGTGGGGTTTGGGGATAGGATAGGGAAACTCGGGTCTCTGCAGGCCCAGAACCAACGTTGTGCGCGGGCCTACCACGATTTCAAAGGTCTCAGACACCTAAAATCTCCCCTGTAGCTTTGAAAAACATCCCTCCCCTTGGTTAACACTTTGAGCTCTTCATTGCAAGTCTATTTGGCGCTACGTTTCGGTTTGACTTAACCTTCATCAGGCACAGACTTGCATTTTAATGTTTCTCCTGGCTGCTTCGATGCTAGAGTGATGAAAACTTTGTTCAACTGACCCTTTAAATACATGGGATACACCCCCTTATTGAAAAAATTGTTCCTTAAATAACAACCAAGGAAAAATAATTAGCTTTTTCATTTTTCTGGAAGTTATTTTCTTCTCCAAATTATTTAACTTCAGAAAATAAGTGTACCAGGTAATTAATAAACTTTTTCCAAGTTTTCAAAAATTGTCCCATGATTTTTTTCATGTGTTTGATGGTTCTTTTTTCCTTTTTTCAGGATTTTTGACCATCTGGACAGTGTTTTTGACTTCCTTTCAACTTACCAAAAATTGTCCCTCAATTTTTATGGTTCTTTTTACCTTGTTTCAGGATTTTTGACCATCAGGACAGGTAAGTGCAGCAGGTAAGTATTATCTTTGATTAATTTTTGTTGTTTTTCAGGCTATTTGGAAGACAAAAAGATGGTCCAAGTCCAACTCCATCGGGTGGCACTGGCTGGGTTAGGTTAGGGTGAAGACCGTGGTTCCAGAAATCCGCAAAGAACCCAAGTGAGGTTATGTTTAGGGAAAGAGGGGGGTAGGGGTTAAGACAATTAGGTTAACGGTCCCGGGGCAGGGTCCAAGGCAAGGAACTTTGGGGATAGGGTGGGGTTTGGGGATAGGATAGGGAAACTCGGGTCTCTGCAGGCCCAGAACCAACGTTGTGCGCGGGCCTACCACGATTTCAAAGGTCTCAGACACTTAAAATCTCCCCTGTAGCTTTGAAAAACATCCCTCCCCTTGGTTAACACTTTGAGCTCTTCATTGCAAGTCTATTTGGCGCTACGTTTCGGTTTGACTTAACCTTCATCAGGCACAGACTTGCATTTTAATGTTTCTCCTGGCTGCTTCGATGCTAGAGTGATGAAAACTTTGTTCAACTGACCCTTTAAATACATGGGATACACCCCCTTATTGAAAAAATTGTTCCTTAAATAACAACCAAGGAAAAATAATTAGCTTTTTCATTTTTCTGGAAGTTATTTTCTTCTCCAAATTATTTAACTTCAGAAAATAAGTGTACCAGGTAATTAATAAACTTTTTCCAAGTTTTCAAAAATTGTCCCATGATTTTTTTCATGTGTTTGATGGTTCTTTTTTCCTTTTTTCAGGATTTTTGACCATCTGGACAGTGTTTTTGACTTCCTTTCAACTTACCAAAAATTGTCCCTCAATTTTTATGGTTCTTTTTACCTTGTTTCAGGATTTTTGACCATCAGGACAGGTAAGTGCAGCAGGTAAGTATTATCTTTGATTAATTTTTGTTGTTTTTCAGGCTATTTGGAAGACAAAAAGATGGTCCAAGTCCAACTCCATCGGGTGGCACTGGCTGGGTTAGGTTAGGGTGAAGACCGTGGTTCCAGAAATCCGCAAAGAACCCAAGTGAGGTTATGTTTAGGGAAAGAGGGGGGTAGGGGTTAAGACAATTAGGTTAACGGTCCCGGGGCAGGGTCCAAGGCAAGGAACTTTGGGGATAGGGTGGGGTTTGGGGATAGGATAGGGAAACTCGGGTCTCTGCAGGCCCAGAACCAACGTTGTGCGCGGGCCTACCACGATTTCAAAGGTCTCAGACACCTAAAATCTCCCCTGTAGCTTTGAAAAACATCCCTCCCCTTGGTTAACACTTTGAGCTCTTCATTGCAAGTCTATTTGGCGCTACGTTTCGGTTTGACTTAACCTTCATCAGGCACAGACTTGCATTTTAATGTTTCTCCTGGCTGCTTCGATGCTAGAGTGATGAAAACTTTGTTCAACTGACCCTTTAAATACATGGGATACACCCCCTTATTGAAAAAATTGTTCCTTAAATAACAACCAAGGAAAAATAATTAGCTTTTTCATTTTTCTGGAAGTTATTTTCTTCTCCAAATTATTTAACTTCAGAAAATAAGTGTACCAGGTAATTAATAAACTTTTTCCAAGTTTTCAAAAATTGTCCCATGATTTTTTTCATGTGTTTGATGGTTCTTTTTTCCTTTTTTCAGGATTTTTGACCATCTGGACAGTGTTTTTGACTTCCTTTCAACTTACCAAAAATTGTCCCTCAATTTTTATGGTTCTTTTTACCTTGTTTCAGGATTTTTGACCATCAGGACAGGTAAGTGCAGCAGGTAAGTATTATCTTTGATTAATTTTTGTTGTTTTTCAGGCTATTTGGAAGACAAAAAGATGGTCCAAGTCCAACTCCATCGGGTGGCACTGGCTGGGTTAGGTTAGGGTGAAGACCGTGGTTCCAGAAATCCGCAAAGAACCCAAGTGAGGTTATGTTTAGGGAAAGAGGGGGGTAGGGGTTAAGACAATTAGGTTAACGGTCCCGGGGCAGGGTCCAAGGCAAGGAACTTTGGGGATAGGGTGGGGTTTGGGGATAGGATAGGGAAACTCGGGTCTCTGCAGGCCCAGAACCAACGTTGTGCGCGGGCCTACCACGATTTCAAAGGTCTCAGACACCTAAAATCTCCCCTGTAGCTTTGAAAAACATCCCTCCCCTTGGTTAACACTTTGAGCTCTTCATTGCAAGTCTATTTGGCGCTACGTTTCGGTTTGACTTAACCTTCATCAGGCACAGACTTGCATTTTAATGTTTCTCCTGGCTGCTTCGATGCTAGAGTGATGAAAACTTTGTTCAACTGACCCTTTAAATACATGGGATACACCCCCTTATTGAAAAAATTGTTCCTTAAATAACAACCAAGGAAAAATAATTAGCTTTTTCATTTTTCTGGAAGTTATTTTCTTCTCCAAATTATTTAACTTCAGAAAATAAGTGTACCAGGTAATTAATAAACTTTTTCCAAGTTTTCAAAAATTGTCCCATGATTTTTTTCATGTGTTTGATGGTTCTTTTTTCCTTTTTTCAGGATTTTTGACCATCTGGACAGTGTTTTTGACTTCCTTTCAACTTACCAAAAATTGTCCCTCAATTTTTATGGTTCTTTTTACCTTGTTTCAGGATTTTTGACCATCAGGACAGGTAAGTGCAGCAGGTAAGTATTATCTTTGATTAATTTTTGTTGTTTTTCAGGCTATTTGGAAGACAAAAAGATGGTCCAAGTCCAACTCCATCGGGTGGCACTGGCTGGGTTAGGTTAGGGTGAAGACCGTGGTTCCAGAAATCCGCAAAGAACCCAAGTGAGGTTATGTTTAGGGAAAGAGGGGGGTAGGGGTTAAGACAATTAGGTTAACGGTCCCGGGGCAGGGTCCAAGGCAAGGAACTTTGGGGATAGGGTGGGGTTTGGGGATAGGATAGGGAAACTCGGGTCTCTGCAGGCCCAGAACCAACGTTGTGCGCGGGCCTACCACGATTTCAAAGGTCTCAGACACCTAAAATCTCCCCTGTAGCTTTGAAAAACATCCCTCCCCTTGGTTAACACTTTGAGCTCTTCATTGCAAGTCTATTTGGCGCTACGTTTCGGTTTGACTTAACCTTCATCAGGCACAGACTTGCATTTTAATGTTTCTCCTGGCTGCTTCGATGCTAGAGTGATGAAAACTTTGTTCAACTGACCCTTTAAATACATGGGATACACCCCCTTATTGAAAAAATTGTTCCTTAAATAACAACCAAGGAAAAATAATTAGCTTTTTCATTTTTCTGGAAGTTATTTTCTTCTCCAAATTATTTAACTTCAGAAAATAAGTGTACCAGGTAATTAATAAACTTTTTCCAAGTTTTCAAAAATTGTCCCATGATTTTTTTCATGTGTTTGATGGTTCTTTTTTCCTTTTTTCAGGATTTTTGACCATCTGGACAGTGTTTTTGACTTCCTTTCAACTTACCAAAAATTGTCCCTCAATTTTTATGGTTCTTTTTACCTTGTTTCAGGATTTTTGACCATCAGGACAGGTAAGTGCAGCAGGTAAGTATTATCTTTGATTAATTTTTGTTGTTTTTCAGGCTATTTGGAAGACAAAAAGATGGTCCAAGTCCAACTCCATCGGGTGGCACTGGCTGGGTTAGGTTAGGGTGAAGACCGTGGTTCCAGAAATCCGCAAAGAACCCAAGTGAGGTTATGTTTAGGGAAAGAGGGGGGTAGGGGTTAAGACAATTAGGTTAACGGTCCCGGGGCAGGGTCCAAGGCAAGGAACTTTGGGGATAGGGTGGGGTTTGGGGATAGGATAGGGAAACTCGGGTCTCTGCAGGCCCAGAACCAACGTTGTGCGCGGGCCTACCACGATTTCAAAGGTCTCAGACACCTAAAATCTCCCCTGTAGCTTTGAAAAACATCCCTCCCCTTGGTTAACACTTTGAGCTCTTCATTGCAAGTCTATTTGGCGCTACGTTTCGGTTTGACTTAACCTTCATCAGGCACAGACTTGCATTTTAATGTTTCTCCTGGCTGCTTCGATGCTAGAGTGATGAAAACTTTGTTCAACTGACCCTTTAAATACATGGGATACACCCCCTTATTGAAAAAATTGTTCCTTAAATAACAACCAAGGAAAAATAATTAGCTTTTTCATTTTTCTGGAAGTTATTTTCTTCTCCAAATTATTTAACTTCAGAAAATAAGTGTACCAGGTAATTAATAAACTTTTTCCAAGTTTTCAAAAATTGTCCCATGATTTTTTTCATGTGTTTGATGGTTCTTTTTTCCTTTTTTCAGGATTTTTGACCATCTGGACAGTGTTTTTGACTTCCTTTCAACTTACCAAAAATTGTCCCTCAATTTTTATGGTTCTTTTTACCTTGTTTCAGGATTTTTGACCATCAGGACAGGTAAGTGCAGCAGGTAAGTATTATCTTTGATTAATTTTTGTTGTTTTTCAGGCTATTTGGAAGACAAAAAGATGGTCCAAGTCCAACTCCATCGGGTGGCACTGGCTGGGTTAGGTTAGGGTGAAGACCGTGGTTCCAGAAATCCGCAAAGAACCCAAGTGAGGTTATGTTTAGGGAAAGAGGGGGGTAGGGGTTAAGACAATTAGGTTAACGGTCCCGGGGCAGGGTCCAAGGCAAGGAACTTTGGGGATAGGGTGGGGTTTGGGGATAGGATAGGGAAACTCGGGTCTCTGCAGGCCCAGAACCAACGTTGTGCGCGGGCCTACCACGATTTCAAAGGTCTCAGACACCTAAAATCTCCCCTGTAGCTTTGAAAAACATCCCTCCCCTTGGTTAACACTTTGAGCTCTTCATTGCAAGTCTATTTGGCGCTACGTTTCGGTTTGACTTAACCTTCATCAGGCACAGACTTGCATTTTAATGTTTCTCCTGGCTGCTTCGATGCTAGAGTGATGAAAACTTTGTTCAACTGACCCTTTAAATACATGGGATACACCCCCTTATTGAAAAAATTGTTCCTTAAATAACAACCAAGGAAAAATAATTAGCTTTTTCATTTTTCTGGAAGTTATTTTCTTCTCCAAATTATTTAACTTCAGAAAATAAGTGTACCAGGTAATTAATAAACTTTTTCCAAGTTTTCAAAAATTGTCCCATGATTTTTTTCATGTGTTTGATGGTTCTTTTTTCCTTTTTTCAGGATTTTTGACCATCTGGACAGTGTTTTTGACTTCCTTTCAACTTACCAAAAATTGTCCCTCAATTTTTATGGTTCTTTTTACCTTGTTTCAGGATTTTTGACCATCAGGACAGGTAAGTGCAGCAGGTAAGTATTATCTTTGATTAATTTTTGTTGTTTTTCAGGCTATTTGGAAGACAAAAAGATGGTCCAAGTCCAACTCCATCGGGTGGCACTGGCTGGGTTAGGTTAGGGTGAAGACCGTGGTTCCAGAAATCCGCAAAGAACCCAAGTGAGGTTATGTTTAGGGAAAGAGGGGGGTAGGGGTTAAGACAATTAGGTTAACGGTCCCGGGGCAGGGTCCAAGGCAAGGAACTTTGGGGATAGGGTGGGGTTTGGGGATAGGATAGGGAAACTCGGGTCTCTGCAGGCCCAGAACCAACGTTGTGCGCGGGCCTACCACGATTTCAAAGGTCTCAGACACCTAAAATCTCCCCTGTAGCTTTGAAAAACATCCCTCCCCTTGGTTAACACTTTGAGCTCTTCATTGCAAGTCTATTTGGCGCTACGTTTCGGTTTGACTTAACCTTCATCAGGCACAGACTTGCATTTTAATGTTTCTCCTGGCTGCTTCGATGCTAGAGTGATGAAAACTTTGTTCAACTGACCCTTTAAATACATGGGATACACCCCCTTATTGAAAAAATTGTTCCTTAAATAACAACCAAGGAAAAATAATTAGCTTTTTCATTTTTCTGGAAGTTATTTTCTTCTCCAAATTATTTAACTTCAGAAAATAAGTGTACCAGGTAATTAATAAACTTTTTCCAAGTTTTCAAAAATTGTCCCATGATTTTTTTCATGTGTTTGATGGTTCTTTTTTCCTTTTTTCAGGATTTTTGACCATCTGGACAGTGTTTTTGACTTCCTTTCAACTTACCAAAAATTGTCCCTCAATTTTTATGGTTCTTTTTACCTTGTTTCAGGATTTTTGACCATCAGGACAGGTAAGTGCAGCAGGTAAGTATTATCTTTGATTAATTTTTGTTGTTTTTCAGGCTATTTGGAAGACAAAAAGATGGTCCAAGTCCAACTCCATCGGGTGGCACTGGCTGGGTTAGGTTAGGGTGAAGACCGTGGTTCCAGAAATCCGCAAAGAACCCAAGTGAGGTTATGTTTAGGGAAAGAGGGGGGTAGGGGTTAAGACAATTAGGTTAACGGTCCCGGGGCAGGGTCCAAGGCAAGGAACTTTGGGGATAGGGTGGGGTTTGGGGATAGGATAGGGAAACTCGGGTCTCTGCAGGCCCAGAACCAACGTTGTGCGCGGGCCTACCACGATTTCAAAGGTCTCAGACACCTAAAATCTCCCCTGTAGCTTTGAAAAACATCCCTCCCCTTGGTTAACACTTTGAGCTCTTCATTGCAAGTCTATTTGGCGCTACGTTTCGGTTTGACTTAACCTTCATCAGGCACAGACTTGCATTTTAATGTTTCTCCTGGCTGCTTCGATGCTAGAGTGATGAAAACTTTGTTCAACTGACCCTTTAAATACATGGGATACACCCCCTTATTGAAAAAATTGTTCCTTAAATAACAACCAAGGAAAAATAATTAGCTTTTTCATTTTTCTGGAAGTTATTTTCTTCTCCAAATTATTTAACTTCAGAAAATAAGTGTACCAGGTAATTAATAAACTTTTTCCAAGTTTTCAAAAATTGTCCCATGATTTTTTTCATGTGTTTGATGGTTCTTTTTTCCTTTTTTCAGGATTTTTGACCATCTGGACAGTGTTTTTGACTTCCTTTCAACTTACCAAAAATTGTCCCTCAATTTTTATGGTTCTTTTTACCTTGTTTCAGGATTTTTGACCATCAGGACAGGTAAGTGCAGCAGGTAAGTATTATCTTTGATTAATTTTTGTTGTTTTTCAGGCTATTTGGAAGACAAAAAGATGGTCCAAGTCCAACTCCATCGGGTGGCACTGGCTGGGTTAGGTTAGGGTGAAGACCGTGGTTCCAGAAATCCGCAAAGAACCCAAGTGAGGTTATGTTTAGGGAAAGAGGGGGGTAGGGGTTAAGACAATTAGGTTAACGGTCCCGGGGCAGGGTCCAAGGCAAGGAACTTTGGGGATAGGGTGGGGTTTGGGGATAGGATAGGGAAACTCGGGTCTCTGCAGGCCCAGAACCAACGTTGTGCGCGGGCCTACCACGATTTCAAAGGTCTCAGACACCTAAAATCTCCCCTGTAGCTTTGAAAAACATCCCTCCCCTTGGTTAACACTTTGAGCTCTTCATTGCAAGTCTATTTGGCGCTACGTTTCGGTTTGACTTAACCTTCATCAGGCACAGACTTGCATTTTAATGTTTCTCCTGGCTGCTTCGATGCTAGAGTGATGAAAACTTTGTTCAACTGACCCTTTAAATACATGGGATACACCCCCTTATTGAAAAAATTGTTCCTTAAATAACAACCAAGGAAAAATAATTAGCTTTTTCATTTTTCTGGAAGTTATTTTCTTCTCCAAATTATTTAACTTCAGAAAATAAGTGTACCAGGTAATTAATAAACTTTTTCCAAGTTTTCAAAAATTGTCCCATGATTTTTTTCATGTGTTTGATGGTTCTTTTTTCCTTTTTTCAGGATTTTTGACCATCTGGACAGTGTTTTTGACTTCCTTTCAACTTACCAAAAATTGTCCCTCAATTTTTATGGTTCTTTTTACCTTGTTTCAGGATTTTTGACCATCAGGACAGGTAAGTGCAGCAGGTAAGTATTATCTTTGATTAATTTTTGTTGTTTTTCAGGCTATTTGGAAGACAAAAAGATGGTCCAAGTCCAACTCCATCGGGTGGCACTGGCTGGGTTAGGTTAGGGTGAAGACCGTGGTTCCAGAAATCCGCAAAGAACCCAAGTGAGGTTATGTTTAGGGAAAGAGGGGGGTAGGGGTTAAGACAATTAGGTTAACGGTCCCGGGGCAGGGTCCAAGGCAAGGAACTTTGGGGATAGGGTGGGGTTTGGGGATAGGATAGGGAAACTCGGGTCTCTGCAGGCCCAGAACCAACGTTGTGCGCGGGCCTACCACGATTTCAAAGGTCTCAGACACCTAAAATCTCCCCTGTAGCTTTGAAAAACATCCCTCCCCTTGGTTAACACTTTGAGCTCTTCATTGCAAGTCTATTTGGCGCTACGTTTCGGTTTGACTTAACCTTCATCAGGCACAGACTTGCATTTTAATGTTTCTCCTGGCTGCTTCGATGCTAGAGTGATGAAAACTTTGTTCAACTGACCCTTTAAATACATGGGATACACCCCCTTATTGAAAAAATTGTTCCTTAAATAACAACCAAGGAAAAATAATTAGCTTTTTCATTTTTCTGGAAGTTATTTTCTTCTCCAAATTATTTAACTTCAGAAAATAAGTGTACCAGGTAATTAATAAACTTTTTCCAAGTTTTCAAAAATTGTCCCATGATTTTTTTCATGTGTTTGATGGTTCTTTTTTCCTTTTTTCAGGATTTTTGACCATCTGGACAGTGTTTTTGACTTCCTTTCAACTTACCAAAAATTGTCCCTCAATTTTTATGGTTCTTTTTACCTTGTTTCAGGATTTTTGACCATCAGGACAGGTAAGTGCAGCAGGTAAGTATTATCTTTGATTAATTTTTGTTGTTTTTCAGGCTATTTGGAAGACAAAAAGATGGTCCAAGTCCAACTCCATCGGGTGGCACTGGCTGGGTTAGGTTAGGGTGAAGACCGTGGTTCCAGAAATCCGCAAAGAACCCAAGTGAGGTTATGTTTAGGGAAAGAGGGGGGTAGGGGTTAAGACAATTAGGTTAACGGTCCCGGGGCAGGGTCCAAGGCAAGGAACTTTGGGGATAGGGTGGGGTTTGGGGATAGGATAGGGAAACTCGGGTCTCTGCAGGCCCAGAACCAACGTTGTGCGCGGGCCTACCACGATTTCAAAGGTCTCAGACACCTAAAATCTCCCCTGTAGCTTTGAAAAACATCCCTCCCCTTGGTTAACACTTTGAGCTCTTCATTGCAAGTCTATTTGGCGCTACGTTTCGGTTTGACTTAACCTTCATCAGGCACAGACTTGCATTTTAATGTTTCTCCTGGCTGCTTCGATGCTAGAGTGATGAAAACTTTGTTCAACTGACCCTTTAAATACATGGGATACACCCCCTTATTGAAAAAATTGTTCCTTAAATAACAACCAAGGAAAAATAATTAGCTTTTTCATTTTTCTGGAAGTTATTTTCTTCTCCAAATTATTTAACTTCAGAAAATAAGTGTACCAGGTAATTAATAAACTTTTTCCAAGTTTTCAAAAATTGTCCCATGATTTTTTTCATGTGTTTGATGGTTCTTTTTTCCTTTTTTCAGGATTTTTGACCATCTGGACAGTGTTTTTGACTTCCTTTCAACTTACCAAAAATTGTCCCTCAATTTTTATGGTTCTTTTTACCTTGTTTCAGGATTTTTGACCATCAGGACAGGTAAGTGCAGCAGGTAAGTATTATCTTTGATTAATTTTTGTTGTTTTTCAGGCTATTTGGAAGACAAAAAGATGGTCCAAGTCCAACTCCATCGGGTGGCACTGGCTGGGTTAGGTTAGGGTGAAGACCGTGGTTCCAGAAATCCGCAAAGAACCCAAGTGAGGTTATGTTTAGGGAAAGAGGGGGGTAGGGGTTAAGACAATTAGGTTAACGGTCCCGGGGCAGGGTCCAAGGCAAGGAACTTTGGGGATAGGGTGGGGTTTGGGGATAGGATAGGGAAACTCGGGTCTCTGCAGGCCCAGAACCAACGTTGTGCGCGGGCCTACCACGATTTCAAAGGTCTCAGACACCTAAAATCTCCCCTGTAGCTTTGAAAAACATCCCTCCCCTTGGTTAACACTTTGAGCTCTTCATTGCAAGTCTATTTGGCGCTACGTTTCGGTTTGACTTAACCTTCATCAGGCACAGACTTGCATTTTAATGTTTCTCCTGGCTGCTTCGATGCTAGAGTGATGAAAACTTTGTTCAACTGACCCTTTAAATACATGGGATACACCCCCTTATTGAAAAAATTGTTCCTTAAATAACAACCAAGGAAAAATAATTAGCTTTTTCATTTTTCTGGAAGTTATTTTCTTCTCCAAATTATTTAACTTCAGAAAATAAGTGTACCAGGTAATTAATAAACTTTTTCCAAGTTTTCAAAAATTGTCCCATGATTTTTTTCATGTGTTTGATGGTTCTTTTTTCCTTTTTTCAGGATTTTTGACCATCTGGACAGTGTTTTTGACTTCCTTTCAACTTACCAAAAATTGTCCCTCAATTTTTATGGTTCTTTTTACCTTGTTTCAGGATTTTTGACCATCAGGACAGGTAAGTGCAGCAGGTAAGTATTATCTTTGATTAATTTTTGTTGTTTTTCAGGCTATTTGGAAGACAAAAAGATGGTCCAAGTCCAACTCCATCGGGTGGCACTGGCTGGGTTAGGTTAGGGTGAAGACCGTGGTTCCAGAAATCCGCAAAGAACCCAAGTGAGGTTATGTTTAGGGAAAGAGGGGGGTAGGGGTTAAGACAATTAGGTTAACGGTCCCGGGGCAGGGTCCAAGGCAAGGAACTTTGGGGATAGGGTGGGGTTTGGGGATAGGATAGGGAAACTCGGGTCTCTGCAGGCCCAGAACCAACGTTGTGCGCGGGCCTACCACGATTTCAAAGGTCTCAGACACCTAAAATCTCCCCTGTAGCTTTGAAAAACATCCCTCCCCTTGGTTAACACTTTGAGCTCTTCATTGCAAGTCTATTTGGCGCTACGTTTCGGTTTGACTTAACCTTCATCAGGCACAGACTTGCATTTTAATGTTTCTCCTGGCTGCTTCGATGCTAGAGTGATGAAAACTTTGTTCAACTGACCCTTTAAATACATGGGATACACCCCCTTATTGAAAAAATTGTTCCTTAAATAACAACCAAGGAAAAATAATTAGCTTTTTCATTTTTCTGGAAGTTATTTTCTTCTCCAAATTATTTAACTTCAGAAAATAAGTGTACCAGGTAATTAATAAACTTTTTCCAAGTTTTCAAAAATTGTCCCATGATTTTTTTCATGTGTTTGATGGTTCTTTTTTCCTTTTTTCAGGATTTTTGACCATCTGGACAGTGTTTTTGACTTCCTTTCAACTTACCAAAAATTGTCCCTCAATTTTTATGGTTCTTTTTACCTTGTTTCAGGATTTTTGACCATCAGGACAGGTAAGTGCAGCAGGTAAGTATTATCTTTGATTAATTTTTGTTGTTTTTCAGGCTATTTGGAAGACAAAAAGATGGTCCAAGTCCAACTCCATCGGGTGGCACTGGCTGGGTTAGGTTAGGGTGAAGACCGTGGTTCCAGAAATCCGCAAAGAACCCAAGTGAGGTTATGTTTAGGGAAAGAGGGGGGTAGGGGTTAAGACAATTAGGTTAACGGTCCCGGGGCAGGGTCCAAGGCAAGGAACTTTGGGGATAGGGTGGGGTTTGGGGATAGGATAGGGAAACTCGGGTCTCTGCAGGCCCAGAACCAACGTTGTGCGCGGGCCTACCACGATTTCAAAGGTCTCAGACACCTAAAATCTCCCCTGTAGCTTTGAAAAACATCCCTCCCCTTGGTTAACACTTTGAGCTCTTCATTGCAAGTCTATTTGGCGCTACGTTTCGGTTTGACTTAACCTTCATCAGGCACAGACTTGCATTTTAATGTTTCTCCTGGCTGCTTCGATGCTAGAGTGATGAAAACTTTGTTCAACTGACCCTTTAAATACATGGGATACACCCCCTTATTGAAAAAATTGTTCCTTAAATAACAACCAAGGAAAAATAATTAGCTTTTTCATTTTTCTGGAAGTTATTTTCTTCTCCAAATTATTTAACTTCAGAAAATAAGTGTACCAGGTAATTAATAAACTTTTTCCAAGTTTTCAAAAATTGTCCCATGATTTTTTTCATGTGTTTGATGGTTCTTTTTTCCTTTTTTCAGGATTTTTGACCATCTGGACAGTGTTTTTGACTTCCTTTCAACTTACCAAAAATTGTCCCTCAATTTTTATGGTTCTTTTTACCTTGTTTCAGGATTTTTGACCATCAGGACAGGTAAGTGCAGCAGGTAAGTATTATCTTTGATTAATTTTTGTTGTTTTTCAGGCTATTTGGAAGACAAAAAGATGGTCCAAGTCCAACTCCATCGGGTGGCACTGGCTGGGTTAGGTTAGGGTGAAGACCGTGGTTCCAGAAATCCGCAAAGAACCCAAGTGAGGTTATGTTTAGGGAAAGAGGGGGGTAGGGGTTAAGACAATTAGGTTAACGGTCCCGGGGCAGGGTCCAAGGCAAGGAACTTTGGGGATAGGGTGGGGTTTGGGGATAGGATAGGGAAACTCGGGTCTCTGCAGGCCCAGAACCAACGTTGTGCGCGGGCCTACCACGATTTCAAAGGTCTCAGACACCTAAAATCTCCCCTGTAGCTTTGAAAAACATCCCTCCCCTTGGTTAACACTTTGAGCTCTTCATTGCAAGTCTATTTGGCGCTACGTTTCGGTTTGACTTAACCTTCATCAGGCACAGACTTGCATTTTAATGTTTCTCCTGGCTGCTTCGATGCTAGAGTGATGAAAACTTTGTTCAACTGACCCTTTAAATACATGGGATACACCCCCTTATTGAAAAAATTGTTCCTTAAATAACAACCAAGGAAAAATAATTAGCTTTTTCATTTTTCTGGAAGTTATTTTCTTCTCCAAATTATTTAACTTCAGAAAATAAGTGTACCAGGTAATTAATAAACTTTTTCCAAGTTTTCAAAAATTGTCCCATGATTTTTTTCATGTGTTTGATGGTTCTTTTTTCCTTTTTTCAGGATTTTTGACCATCTGGACAGTGTTTTTGACTTCCTTTCAACTTACCAAAAATTGTCCCTCAATTTTTATGGTTCTTTTTACCTTGTTTCAGGATTTTTGACCATCAGGACAGGTAAGTGCAGCAGGTAAGTATTATCTTTGATTAATTTTTGTTGTTTTTCAGGCTATTTGGAAGACAAAAAGATGGTCCAAGTCCAACTCCATCGGGTGGCACTGGCTGGGTTAGGTTAGGGTGAAGACCGTGGTTCCAGAAATCCGCAAAGAACCCAAGTGAGGTTATGTTTAGGGAAAGAGGGGGGTAGGGGTTAAGACAATTAGGTTAACGGTCCCGGGGCAGGGTCCAAGGCAAGGAACTTTGGGGATAGGGTGGGGTTTGGGGATAGGATAGGGAAACTCGGGTCTCTGCAGGCCCAGAACCAACGTTGTGCGCGGGCCTACCACGATTTCAAAGGTCTCAGACACCTAAAATCTCCCCTGTAGCTTTGAAAAACATCCCTCCCCTTGGTTAACACTTTGAGCTCTTCATTGCAAGTCTATTTGGCGCTACGTTTCGGTTTGACTTAACCTTCATCAGGCACAGACTTGCATTTTAATGTTTCTCCTGGCTGCTTCGATGCTAGAGTGATGAAAACTTTGTTCAACTGACCCTTTAAATACATGGGATACACCCCCTTATTGAAAAAATTGTTCCTTAAATAACAACCAAGGAAAAATAATTAGCTTTTTCATTTTTCTGGAAGTTATTTTCTTCTCCAAATTATTTAACTTCAGAAAATAAGTGTACCAGGTAATTAATAAACTTTTTCCAAGTTTTCAAAAATTGTCCCATGATTTTTTTCATGTGTTTGATGGTTCTTTTTTCCTTTTTTCAGGATTTTTGACCATCTGGACAGTGTTTTTGACTTCCTTTCAACTTACCAAAAATTGTCCCTCAATTTTTATGGTTCTTTTTACCTTGTTTCAGGATTTTTGACCATCAGGACAGGTAAGTGCAGCAGGTAAGTATTATCTTTGATTAATTTTTGTTGTTTTTCAGGCTATTTGGAAGACAAAAAGATGGTCCAAGTCCAACTCCATCGGGTGGCACTGTCTGGGTTAGGTTAGGGTGAAGACCGTGGTTCCAGAAATCCGCAAAGAACCCAAGTGAGGTTATGTTTAGGGAAAGAGGGGGGTAGGGGTTAAGACAATTAGGTTAACGGTCCCGGGGCAGGGTCCAAGGCAAGGAACTTTGGGGATAGGGTGGGGTTTGGGGATAGGATAGGGAAACTCGGGTCTCTGCAGGCCCAGAACCAACGTTGTGCGCGGGCCTACCACGATTTCAAAGGTCTCAGACACCTAAAATCTCCCCTGTAGCTTTGAAAAACATCCCTCCCCTTGGTTAACACTTTGAGCTCTTCATTGCAAGTCTATTTGGCGCTACGTTTCGGTTTGACTTAACCTTCATCAGGCACAGACTTGCATTTTAATGTTTCTCCTGGCTGCTTCGATGCTAGAGTGATGAAAACTTTGTTCAACTGACCCTTTAAATACATGGGATACACCCCCTTATTGAAAAAATTGTTCCTTAAATAACAACCAAGGAAAAATAATTAGCTTTTTCATTTTTCTGGAAGTTATTTTCTTCTCCAAATTATTTAACTTCAGAAAATAAGTGTACCAGGTAATTAATAAACTTTTTCCAAGTTTTCAAAAATTGTCCCATGATTTTTTTCATGTGTTTGATGGTTCTTTTTTCCTTTTTTCAGGATTTTTGACCATCTGGACAGTGTTTTTGACTTCCTTTCAACTTACCAAAAATTGTCCCTCAATTTTTATGGTTCTTTTTACCTTGTTTCAGGATTTTTGACCATCAGGACAGGTAAGTGCAGCAGGTAAGTATTATCTTTGATTAATTTTTGTTGTTTTTCAGGCTATTTGGAAGACAAAAAGATGGTCCAAGTCCAACTCCATCGGGTGGCACTGGCTGGGTTAGGTTAGGGTGAAGACCGTGGTTCCAGAAATCCGCAAAGAACCCAAGTGAGGTTATGTTTAGGGAAAGAGGGGGGTAGGGGTTAAGACAATTAGGTTAACGGTCCCGGGGCAGGGTCCAAGGCAAGGAACTTTGGGGATAGGGTGGGGTTTGGGGATAGGATAGGGAAACTCGGGTCTCTGCAGGCCCAGAACCAACGTTGTGCGCGGGCCTACCACGATTTCAAAGGTCTCAGACACCTAAAATCTCCCCTGTAGCTTTGAAAAACATCCCTCCCCTTGGTTAACACTTTGAGCTCTTCATTGCAAGTCTATTTGGCGCTACGTTTCGGTTTGACTTAACCTTCATCAGGCACAGACTTGCATTTTAATGTTTCTCCTGGCTGCTTCGATGCTAGAGTGATGAAAACTTTGTTCAACTGACCCTTTAAATACATGGGATACACCCCCTTATTGAAAAAATTGTTCCTTAAATAACAACCAAGGAAAAATAATTAGCTTTTTCATTTTTCTGGAAGTTATTTTCTTCTCCAAATTATTTAACTTCAGAAAATAAGTGTACCAGGTAATTAATAAACTTTTTCCAAGTTTTCAAAAATTGTCCCATGATTTTTTTCATGTGTTTGATGGTTCTTTTTTCCTTTTTTCAGGATTTTTGACCATCTGGACAGTGTTTTTGACTTCCTTTCAACTTACCAAAAATTGTCCCTCAATTTTTATGGTTCTTTTTACCTTGTTTCAGGATTTTTGACCATCAGGACAGGTAAGTGCAGCAGGTAAGTATTATCTTTGATTAATTTTTGTTGTTTTTCAGGCTATTTGGAAGACAAAAAGATGGTCCAAGTCCAACTCCATCGGGTGGCACTGGCTGGGTTAGGTTAGGGTGAAGACCGTGGTTCCAGAAATCCGCAAAGAACCCAAGTGAGGTTATGTTTAGGGAAAGAGGGGGGTAGGGGTTAAGACAATTAGGTTAACGGTCCCGGGGCAGGGTCCAAGGCAAGGAACTTTGGGGATAGGGTGGGGTTTGGGGATAGGATAGGGAAACTCGGGTCTCTGCAGGCCCAGAACCAACGTTGTGCGCGGGCCTACCACGATTTCAAAGGTCTCAGACACCTAAAATCTCCCCTGTAGCTTTGAAAAACATCCCTCCCCTTGGTTAACACTTTGAGCTCTTCATTGCAAGTCTATTTGGCGCTACGTTTCGGTTTGACTTAACCTTCATCAGGCACAGACTTGCATTTTAATGTTTCTCCTGGCTGCTTCGATGCTAGAGTGATGAAAACTTTGTTCAACTGACCCTTTAAATACATGGGATACACCCCCTTATTGAAAAAATTGTTCCTTAAATAACAACCAAGGAAAAATAATTAGCTTTTTCATTTTTCTGGAAGTTATTTTCTTCTCCAAATTATTTAACTTCAGAAAATAAGTGTACCAGGTAATTAATAAACTTTTTCCAAGTTTTCAAAAATTGTCCCATGATTTTTTTCATGTGTTTGATGGTTCTTTTTTCCTTTTTTCAGGATTTTTGACCATCTGGACAGTGTTTTTGACTTCCTTTCAACTTACCAAAAATTGTCCCTCAATTTTTATGGTTCTTTTTACCTTGTTTCAGGATTTTTGACCATCAGGACAGGTAAGTGCAGCAGGTAAGTATTATCTTTGATTAATTTTTGTTGTTTTTCAGGCTATTTGGAAGACAAAAAGATGGTCCAAGTCCAACTCCATCGGGTGGCACTGGCTGGGTTAGGTTAGGGTGAAGACCGTGGTTCCAGAAATCCGCAAAGAACCCAAGTGAGGTTATGTTTAGGGAAAGAGGGGGGTAGGGGTTAAGACAATTAGGTTAACGGTCCCGGGGCAGGGTCCAAGGCAAGGAACTTTGGGGATAGGGTGGGGTTTGGGGATAGGATAGGGAAACTCGGGTCTCTGCAGGCCCAGAACCAACGTTGTGCGCGGGCCTACCACGATTTCAAAGGTCTCAGACACCTAAAATCTCCCCTGTAGCTTTGAAAAACATCCCTCCCCTTGGTTAACACTTTGAGCTCTTCATTGCAAGTCTATTTGGCGCTACGTTTCGGTTTGACTTAACCTTCATCAGGCACAGACTTGCATTTTAATGTTTCTCCTGGCTGCTTCGATGCTAGAGTGATGAAAACTTTGTTCAACTGACCCTTTAAATACATGGGATACACCCCCTTATTGAAAAAATTGTTCCTTAAATAACAACCAAGGAAAAATAATTAGCTTTTTCATTTTTCTGGAAGTTATTTTCTTCTCCAAATTATTTAACTTCAGAAAATAAGTGTACCAGGTAATTAATAAACTTTTTCCAAGTTTTCAAAAATTGTCCCATGATTTTTTTCATGTGTTTGATGGTTCTTTTTTCCTTTTTTCAGGATTTTTGACCATCTGGACAGTGTTTTTGACTTCCTTTCAACTTACCAAAAATTGTCCCTCAATTTTTATGGTTCTTTTTACCTTGTTTCAGGATTTTTGACCATCAGGACAGGTAAGTGCAGCAGGTAAGTATTATCTTTGATTAATTTTTGTTGTTTTTCAGGCTATTTGGAAGACAAAAAGATGGTCCAAGTCCAACTCCATCGGGTGGCACTGGCTGGGTTAGGTTAGGGTGAAGACCGTGGTTCCAGAAATCCGCAAAGAACCCAAGTGAGGTTATGTTTAGGGAAAGAGGGGGGTAGGGGTTAAGACAATTAGGTTAACGGTCCCGGGGCAGGGTCCAAGGCAAGGAACTTTGGGGATAGGGTGGGGTTTGGGGATAGGATAGGGAAACTCGGGTCTCTGCAGGCCCAGAACCAACGTTGTGCGCGGGCCTACCACGATTTCAAAGGTCTCAGACACCTAAAATCTCCCCTGTAGCTTTGAAAAACATCCCTCCCCTTGGTTAACACTTTGAGCTCTTCATTGCAAGTCTATTTGGCGCTACGTTTCGGTTTGACTTAACCTTCATCAGGCACAGACTTGCATTTTAATGTTTCTCCTGGCTGCTTCGATGCTAGAGTGATGAAAACTTTGTTCAACTGACCCTTTAAATACATGGGATACACCCCCTTATTGAAAAAATTGTTCCTTAAATAACAACCAAGGAAAAATAATTAGCTTTTTCATTTTTCTGGAAGTTATTTTCTTCTCCAAATTATTTAACTTCAGAAAATAAGTGTACCAGGTAATTAATAAACTTTTTCCAAGTTTTCAAAAATTGTCCCATGATTTTTTTCATGTGTTTGATGGTTCTTTTTTCCTTTTTTCAGGATTTTTGACCATCTGGACAGTGTTTTTGACTTCCTTTCAACTTACCAAAAATTGTCCCTCAATTTTTATGGTTCTTTTTACCTTGTTTCAGGATTTTTGACCATCAGGACAGGTAAGTGCAGCAGGTAAGTATTATCTTTGATTAATTTTTGTTGTTTTTCAGGCTATTTGGAAGACAAAAAGATGGTCCAAGTCCAACTCCATCGGGTGGCACTGGCTGGGTTAGGTTAGGGTGAAGACCGTGGTTCCAGAAATCCGCAAAGAACCCAAGTGAGGTTATGTTTAGGGAAAGAGGGGGGTAGGGGTTAAGACAATTAGGTTAACGGTCCCGGGGCAGGGTCCAAGGCAAGGAACTTTGGGGATAGGGTGGGGTTTGGGGATAGGATAGGGAAACTCGGGTCTCTGCAGGCCCAGAACCAACGTTGTGCGCGGGCCTACCACGATTTCAAAGGTCTCAGACACCTAAAATCTCCCCTGTAGCTTTGAAAAACATCCCTCCCCTTGGTTAACACTTTGAGCTCTTCATTGCAAGTCTATTTGGCGCTACGTTTCGGTTTGACTTAACCTTCATCAGGCACAGACTTGCATTTTAATGTTTCTCCTGGCTGCTTCGATGCTAGAGTGATGAAAACTTTGTTCAACTGACCCTTTAAATACATGGGATACACCCCCTTATTGAAAAAATTGTTCCTTAAATAACAACCAAGGAAAAATAATTAGCTTTTTCATTTTTCTGGAAGTTATTTTCTTCTCCAAATTATTTAACTTCAGAAAATAAGTGTACCAGGTAATTAATAAACTTTTTCCAAGTTTTCAAAAATTGTCCCATGATTTTTTTCATGTGTTTGATGGTTCTTTTTTCCTTTTTTCAGGATTTTTGACCATCTGGACAGTGTTTTTGACTTCCTTTCAACTTACCAAAAATTGTCCCTCAATTTTTATGGTTCTTTTTACCTTGTTTCAGGATTTTTGACCATCAGGACAGGTAAGTGCAGCAGGTAAGTATTATCTTTGATTAATTTTTGTTGTTTTTCAGGCTATTTGGAAGACAAAAAGATGGTCCAAGTCCAACTCCATCGGGTGGCACTGGCTGGGTTAGGTTAGGGTGAAGACCGTGGTTCCAGAAATCCGCAAAGAACCCAAGTGAGGTTATGTTTAGGGAAAGAGGGGGGTAGGGGTTAAGACAATTAGGTTAACGGTCCCGGGGCAGGGTCCAAGGCAAGGAACTTTGGGGATAGGGTGGGGTTTGGGGATAGGATAGGGAAACTCGGGTCTCTGCAGGCCCAGAACCAACGTTGTGCGCGGGCCTACCACGATTTCAAAGGTCTCAGACACCTAAAATCTCCCCTGTAGCTTTGAAAAACATCCCTCCCCTTGGTTAACACTTTGAGCTCTTCATTGCAAGTCTATTTGGCGCTACGTTTCGGTTTGACTTAACCTTCATCAGGCACAGACTTGCATTTTAATGTTTCTCCTGGCTGCTTCGATGCTAGAGTGATGAAAACTTTGTTCAACTGACCCTTTAAATACATGGGATACACCCCCTTATTGAAAAAATTGTTCCTTAAATAACAACCAAGGAAAAATAATTAGCTTTTTCATTTTTCTGGAAGTTATTTTCTTCTCCAAATTATTTAACTTCAGAAAATAAGTGTACCAGGTAATTAATAAACTTTTTCCAAGTTTTCAAAAATTGTCCCATGATTTTTTTCATGTGTTTGATGGTTCTTTTTTCCTTTTTTCAGGATTTTTGACCATCTGGACAGTGTTTTTGACTTCCTTTCAACTTACCAAAAATTGTCCCTCAATTTTTATGGTTCTTTTTACCTTGTTTCAGGATTTTTGACCATCAGGACAGGTAAGTGCAGCAGGTAAGTATTATCTTTGATTAATTTTTGTTGTTTTTCAGGCTATTTGGAAGACAAAAAGATGGTCCAAGTCCAACTCCATCGGGTGGCACTGGCTGGGTTAGGTTAGGGTGAAGACCGTGGTTCCAGAAATCCGCAAAGAACCCAAGTGAGGTTATGTTTAGGGAAAGAGGGGGGTAGGGGTTAAGACAATTAGGTTAACGGTCCCGGGGCAGGGTCCAAGGCAAGGAACTTTGGGGATAGGGTGGGGTTTGGGGATAGGATAGGGAAACTCGGGTCTCTGCAGGCCCAGAACCAACGTTGTGCGCGGGCCTACCACGATTTCAAAGGTCTCAGACACCTAAAATCTCCCCTGTAGCTTTGAAAAACATCCCTCCCCTTGGTTAACACTTTGAGCTCTTCATTGCAAGTCTATTTGGCGCTACGTTTCGGTTTGACTTAACCTTCATCAGGCACAGACTTGCATTTTAATGTTTCTCCTGGCTGCTTCGATGCTAGAGTGATGAAAACTTTGTTCAACTGACCCTTTAAATACATGGGATACACCCCCTTATTGAAAAAATTGTTCCTTAAATAACAACCAAGGAAAAATAATTAGCTTTTTCATTTTTCTGGAAGTTATTTTCTTCTCCAAATTATTTAACTTCAGAAAATAAGTGTACCAGGTAATTAATAAACTTTTTCCAAGTTTTCAAAAATTGTCCCATGATTTTTTTCATGTGTTTGATGGTTCTTTTTTCCTTTTTTCAGGATTTTTGACCATCTGGACAGTGTTTTTGACTTCCTTTCAACTTACCAAAAATTGTCCCTCAATTTTTATGGTTCTTTTTACCTTGTTTCAGGATTTTTGACCATCAGGACAGGTAAGTGCAGCAGGTAAGTATTATCTTTGATTAATTTTTGTTGTTTTTCAGGCTATTTGGAAGACAAAAAGATGGTCCAAGTCCAACTCCATCGGGTGGCACTGGCTGGGTTAGGTTAGGGTGAAGACCGTGGTTCCAGAAATCCGCAAAGAACCCAAGTGAGGTTATGTTTAGGGAAAGAGGGGGGTAGGGGTTAAGACAATTAGGTTAACGGTCCCGGGGCAGGGTCCAAGGCAAGGAACTTTGGGGATAGGGTGGGGTTTGGGGATAGGATAGGGAAACTCGGGTCTCTGCAGGCCCAGAACCAACGTTGTGCGCGGGCCTACCACGATTTCAAAGGTCTCAGACACCTAAAATCTCCCCTGTAGCTTTGAAAAACATCCCTCCCCTTGGTTAACACTTTGAGCTCTTCATTGCAAGTCTATTTGGCGCTACGTTTCGGTTTGACTTAACCTTCATCAGGCACAGACTTGCATTTTAATGTTTCTCCTGGCTGCTTCGATGCTAGAGTGATGAAAACTTTGTTCAACTGACCCTTTAAATACATGGGATACACCCCCTTATTGAAAAAATTGTTCCTTAAATAACAACCAAGGAAAAATAATTAGCTTTTTCATTTTTCTGGAAGTTATTTTCTTCTCCAAATTATTTAACTTCAGAAAATAAGTGTACCAGGTAATTAATAAACTTTTTCCAAGTTTTCAAAAATTGTCCCATGATTTTTTTCATGTGTTTGATGGTTCTTTTTTCCTTTTTTCAGGATTTTTGACCATCTGGACAGTGTTTTTGACTTCCTTTCAACTTACCAAAAATTGTCCCTCAATTTTTATGGTTCTTTTTACCTTGTTTCAGGATTTTTGACCATCAGGACAGGTAAGTGCAGCAGGTAAGTATTATCTTTGATTAATTTTTGTTGTTTTTCAGGCTATTTGGAAGACAAAAAGATGGTCCAAGTCCAACTCCATCGGGTGGCACTGGCTGGGTTAGGTTAGGGTGAAGACCGTGGTTCCAGAAATCCGCAAAGAACCCAAGTGAGGTTATGTTTAGGGAAAGAGGGGGGTAGGGGTTAAGACAATTAGGTTAACGGTCCCGGGGCAGGGTCCAAGGCAAGGAACTTTGGGGATAGGGTGGGGTTTGGGGATAGGATAGGGAAACTCGGGTCTCTGCAGGCCCAGAACCAACGTTGTGCGCGGGCCTACCACGATTTCAAAGGTCTCAGACACCTAAAATCTCCCCTGTAGCTTTGAAAAACATCCCTCCCCTTGGTTAACACTTTGAGCTCTTCATTGCAAGTCTATTTGGCGCTACGTTTCGGTTTGACTTAACCTTCATCAGGCACAGACTTGCATTTTAATGTTTCTCCTGGCTGCTTCGATGCTAGAGTGATGAAAACTTTGTTCAACTGACCCTTTAAATACATGGGATACACCCCCTTATTGAAAAAATTGTTCCTTAAATAACAACCAAGGAAAAATAATTAGCTTTTTCATTTTTCTGGAAGTTATTTTCTTCTCCAAATTATTTAACTTCAGAAAATAAGTGTACCAGGTAATTAATAAACTTTTTCCAAGTTTTCAAAAATTGTCCCATGATTTTTTTCATGTGTTTGATGGTTCTTTTTTCCTTTTTTCAGGATTTTTGACCATCTGGACAGTGTTTTTGACTTCCTTTCAACTTACCAAAAATTGTCCCTCAATTTTTATGGTTCTTTTTACCTTGTTTCAGGATTTTTGACCATCAGGACAGGTAAGTGCAGCAGGTAAGTATTATCTTTGATTAATTTTTGTTGTTTTTCAGGCTATTTGGAAGACAAAAAGATGGTCCAAGTCCAACTCCATCGGGTGGCACTGGCTGGGTTAGGTTAGGGTGAAGACCGTGGTTCCAGAAATCCGCAAAGAACCCAAGTGAGGTTATGTTTAGGGAAAGAGGGGGGTAGGGGTTAAGACAATTAGGTTAACGGTCCCGGGGCAGGGTCCAAGGCAAGGAACTTTGGGGATAGGGTGGGGTTTGGGGATAGGATAGGGAAACTCGGGTCTCTGCAGGCCCAGAACCAACGTTGTGCGCGGGCCTACCACGATTTCAAAGGTCTCAGACACCTAAAATCTCCCCTGTAGCTTTGAAAAACATCCCTCCCCTTGGTTAACACTTTGAGCTCTTCATTGCAAGTCTATTTGGCGCTACGTTTCGGTTTGACTTAACCTTCATCAGGCACAGACTTGCATTTTAATGTTTCTCCTGGCTGCTTCGATGCTAGAGTGATGAAAACTTTGTTCAACTGACCCTTTAAATACATGGGATACACCCCCTTATTGAAAAAATTGTTCCTTAAATAACAACCAAGGAAAAATAATTAGCTTTTTCATTTTTCTGGAAGTTATTTTCTTCTCCAAATTATTTAACTTCAGAAAATAAGTGTACCAGGTAATTAATAAACTTTTTCCAAGTTTTCAAAAATTGTCCCATGATTTTTTTCATGTGTTTGATGGTTCTTTTTTCCTTTTTTCAGGATTTTTGACCATCTGGACAGTGTTTTTGACTTCCTTTCAACTTACCAAAAATTGTCCCTCAATTTTTATGGTTCTTTTTACCTTGTTTCAGGATTTTTGACCATCAGGACAGGTAAGTGCAGCAGGTAAGTATTATCTTTGATTAATTTTTGTTGTTTTTCAGGCTATTTGGAAGACAAAAAGATGGTCCAAGTCCAACTCCATCGGGTGGCACTGGCTGGGTTAGGTTAGGGTGAAGACCGTGGTTCCAGAAATCCGCAAAGAACCCAAGTGAGGTTATGTTTAGGGAAAGAGGGGGGTAGGGGTTAAGACAATTAGGTTAACGGTCCCGGGGCAGGGTCCAAGGCAAGGAACTTTGGGGATAGGGTGGGGTTTGGGGATAGGATAGGGAAACTCGGGTCTCTGCAGGCCCAGAACCAACGTTGTGCGCGGGCCTACCACGATTTCAAAGGTCTCAGACACCTAAAATCTCCCCTGTAGCTTTGAAAAACATCCCTCCCCTTGGTTAACACTTTGAGCTCTTCATTGCAAGTCTATTTGGCGCTACGTTTCGGTTTGACTTAACCTTCATCAGGCACAGACTTGCATTTTAATGTTTCTCCTGGCTGCTTCGATGCTAGAGTGATGAAAACTTTGTTCAACTGACCCTTTAAATACATGGGATACACCCCCTTATTGAAAAAATTGTTCCTTAAATAACAACCAAGGAAAAATAATTAGCTTTTTCATTTTTCTGGAAGTTATTTTCTTCTCCAAATTATTTAACTTCAGAAAATAAGTGTACCAGGTAATTAATAAACTTTTTCCAAGTTTTCAAAAATTGTCCCATGATTTTTTTCATGTGTTTGATGGTTCTTTTTTCCTTTTTTCAGGATTTTTGACCATCTGGACAGTGTTTTTGACTTCCTTTCAACTTACCAAAAATTGTCCCTCAATTTTTATGGTTCTTTTTACCTTGTTTCAGGATTTTTGACCATCAGGACAGGTAAGTGCAGCAGGTAAGTATTATCTTTGATTAATTTTTGTTGTTTTTCAGGCTATTTGGAAGACAAAAAGATGGTCCAAGTCCAACTCCATCGGGTGGCACTGGCTGGGTTAGGTTAGGGTGAAGACCGTGGTTCCAGAAATCCGCAAAGAACCCAAGTGAGGTTATGTTTAGGGAAAGAGGGGGGTAGGGGTTAAGACAATTAGGTTAACGGTCCCGGGGCAGGGTCCAAGGCAAGGAACTTTGGGGATAGGGTGGGGTTTGGGGATAGGATAGGGAAACTCGGGTCTCTGCAGGCCCAGAACCAACGTTGTGCGCGGGCCTACCACGATTTCAAAGGTCTCAGACACCTAAAATCTCCCCTGTAGCTTTGAAAAACATCCCTCCCCTTGGTTAACACTTTGAGCTCTTCATTGCAAGTCTATTTGGCGCTACGTTTCGGTTTGACTTAACCTTCATCAGGCACAGACTTGCATTTTAATGTTTCTCCTGGCTGCTTCGATGCTAGAGTGATGAAAACTTTGTTCAACTGACCCTTTAAATACATGGGATACACCCCCTTATTGAAAAAATTGTTCCTTAAATAACAACCAAGGAAAAATAATTAGCTTTTTCATTTTTCTGGAAGTTATTTTCTTCTCCAAATTATTTAACTTCAGAAAATAAGTGTACCAGGTAATTAATAAACTTTTTCCAAGTTTTCAAAAATTGTCCCATGATTTTTTTCATGTGTTTGATGGTTCTTTTTTCCTTTTTTCAGGATTTTTGACCATCTGGACAGTGTTTTTGACTTCCTTTCAACTTACCAAAAATTGTCCCTCAATTTTTATGGTTCTTTTTACCTTGTTTCAGGATTTTTGACCATCAGGACAGGTAAGTGCAGCAGGTAAGTATTATCTTTGATTAATTTTTGTTGTTTTTCAGGCTATTTGGAAGACAAAAAGATGGTCCAAGTCCAACTCCATCGGGTGGCACTGGCTGGGTTAGGTTAGGGTGAAGACCGTGGTTCCAGAAATCCGCAAAGAACCCAAGTGAGGTTATGTTTAGGGAAAGAGGGGGGTAGGGGTTAAGACAATTAGGTTAACGGTCCCGGGGCAGGGTCCAAGGCAAGGAACTTTGGGGATAGGGTGGGGTTTGGGGATAGGATAGGGAAACTCGGGTCTCTGCAGGCCCAGAACCAACGTTGTGCGCGGGCCTACCACGATTTCAAAGGTCTCAGACACCTAAAATCTCCCCTGTAGCTTTGAAAAACATCCCTCCCCTTGGTTAACACTTTGAGCTCTTCATTGCAAGTCTATTTGGCGCTACGTTTCGGTTTGACTTAACCTTCATCAGGCACAGACTTGCATTTTAATGTTTCTCCTGGCTGCTTCGATGCTAGAGTGATGAAAACTTTGTTCAACTGACCCTTTAAATACATGGGATACACCCCCTTATTGAAAAAATTGTTCCTTAAATAACAACCAAGGAAAAATAATTAGCTTTTTCATTTTTCTGGAAGTTATTTTCTTCTCCAAATTATTTAACTTCAGAAAATAAGTGTACCAGGTAATTAATAAACTTTTTCCAAGTTTTCAAAAATTGTCCCATGATTTTTTTCATGTGTTTGATGGTTCTTTTTTCCTTTTTTCAGGATTTTTGACCATCTGGACAGTGTTTTTGACTTCCTTTCAACTTACCAAAAATTGTCCCTCAATTTTTATGGTTCTTTTTACCTTGTTTCAGGATTTTTGACCATCAGGACAGGTAAGTGCAGCAGGTAAGTATTATCTTTGATTAATTTTTGTTGTTTTTCAGGCTATTTGGAAGACAAAAAGATGGTCCAAGTCCAACTCCATCGGGTGGCACTGGCTGGGTTAGGTTAGGGTGAAGACCGTGGTTCCAGAAATCCGCAAAGAACCCAAGTGAGGTTATGTTTAGGGAAAGAGGGGGGTAGGGGTTAAGACAATTAGGTTAACGGTCCCGGGGCAGGGTCCAAGGCAAGGAACTTTGGGGATAGGGTGGGGTTTGGGGATAGGATAGGGAAACTCGGGTCTCTGCAGGCCCAGAACCAACGTTGTGCGCGGGCCTACCACGATTTCAAAGGTCTCAGACACCTAAAATCTCCCCTGTAGCTTTGAAAAACATCCCTCCCCTTGGTTAACACTTTGAGCTCTTCATTGCAAGTCTATTTGGCGCTACGTTTCGGTTTGACTTAACCTTCATCAGGCACAGACTTGCATTTTAATGTTTCTCCTGGCTGCTTCGATGCTAGAGTGATGAAAACTTTGTTCAACTGACCCTTTAAATACATGGGATACACCCCCTTATTGAAAAAATTGTTCCTTAAATAACAACCAAGGAAAAATAATTAGCTTTTTCATTTTTCTGGAAGTTATTTTCTTCTCCAAATTATTTAACTTCAGAAAATAAGTGTACCAGGTAATTAATAAACTTTTTCCAAGTTTTCAAAAATTGTCCCATGATTTTTTTCATGTGTTTGATGGTTCTTTTTTCCTTTTTTCAGGATTTTTGACCATCTGGACAGTGTTTTTGACTTCCTTTCAACTTACCAAAAATTGTCCCTCAATTTTTATGGTTCTTTTTACCTTGTTTCAGGATTTTTGACCATCAGGACAGGTAAGTGCAGCAGGTAAGTATTATCTTTGATTAATTTTTGTTGTTTTTCAGGCTATTTGGAAGACAAAAAGATGGTCCAAGTCCAACTCCATCGGGTGGCACTGGCTGGGTTAGGTTAGGGTGAAGACCGTGGTTCCAGAAATCCGCAAAGAACCCAAGTGAGGTTATGTTTAGGGAAAGAGGGGGGTAGGGGTTAAGACAATTAGGTTAACGGTCCCGGGGCAGGGTCCAAGGCAAGGAACTTTGGGGATAGGGTGGGGTTTGGGGATAGGATAGGGAAACTCGGGTCTCTGCAGGCCCAGAACCAACGTTGTGCGCGGGCCTACCACGATTTCAAAGGTCTCAGACACCTAAAATCTCCCCTGTAGCTTTGAAAAACATCCCTCCCCTTGGTTAACACTTTGAGCTCTTCATTGCAAGTCTATTTGGCGCTACGTTTCGGTTTGACTTAACCTTCATCAGGCACAGACTTGCATTTTAATGTTTCTCCTGGCTGCTTCGATGCTAGAGTGATGAAAACTTTGTTCAACTGACCCTTTAAATACATGGGATACACCCCCTTATTGAAAAAATTGTTCCTTAAATAACAACCAAGGAAAAATAATTAGCTTTTTCATTTTTCTGGAAGTTATTTTCTTCTCCAAATTATTTAACTTCAGAAAATAAGTGTACCAGGTAATTAATAAACTTTTTCCAAGTTTTCAAAAATTGTCCCATGATTTTTTTCATGTGTTTGATGGTTCTTTTTTCCTTTTTTCAGGATTTTTGACCATCTGGACAGTGTTTTTGACTTCCTTTCAACTTACCAAAAATTGTCCCTCAATTTTTATGGTTCTTTTTACCTTGTTTCAGGATTTTTGACCATCAGGACAGGTAAGTGCAGCAGGTAAGTATTATCTTTGATTAATTTTTGTTGTTTTTCAGGCTATTTGGAAGACAAAAAGATGGTCCAAGTCCAACTCCATCGGGTGGCACTGGCTGGGTTAGGTTAGGGTGAAGACCGTGGTTCCAGAAATCCGCAAAGAACCCAAGTGAGGTTATGTTTAGGGAAAGAGGGGGGTAGGGGTTAAGACAATTAGGTTAACGGTCCCGGGGCAGGGTCCAAGGCAAGGAACTTTGGGGATAGGGTGGGGTTTGGGGATAGGATAGGGAAACTCGGGTCTCTGCAGGCCCAGAACCAACGTTGTGCGCGGGCCTACCACGATTTCAAAGGTCTCAGACACCTAAAATCTCCCCTGTAGCTTTGAAAAACATCCCTCCCCTTGGTTAACACTTTGAGCTCTTCATTGCAAGTCTATTTGGCGCTACGTTTCGGTTTGACTTAACCTTCATCAGGCACAGACTTGCATTTTAATGTTTCTCCTGGCTGCTTCGATGCTAGAGTGATGAAAACTTTGTTCAACTGACCCTTTAAATACATGGGATACACCCCCTTATTGAAAAAATTGTTCCTTAAATAACAACCAAGGAAAAATAATTAGCTTTTTCATTTTTCTGGAAGTTATTTTCTTCTCCAAATTATTTAACTTCAGAAAATAAGTGTACCAGGTAATTAATAAACTTTTTCCAAGTTTTCAAAAATTGTCCCATGATTTTTTTCATGTGTTTGATGGTTCTTTTTTCCTTTTTTCAGGATTTTTGACCATCTGGACAGTGTTTTTGACTTCCTTTCAACTTACCAAAAATTGTCCCTCAATTTTTATGGTTCTTTTTACCTTGTTTCAGGATTTTTGACCATCAGGACAGGTAAGTGCAGCAGGTAAGTATTATCTTTGATTAATTTTTGTTGTTTTTCAGGCTATTTGGAAGACAAAAAGATGGTCCAAGTCCAACTCCATCGGGTGGCACTGGCTGGGTTAGGTTAGGGTGAAGACCGTGGTTCCAGAAATCCGCAAAGAACCCAAGTGAGGTTATGTTTAGGGAAAGAGGGGGGTAGGGGTTAAGACAATTAGGTTAACGGTCCCGGGGCAGGGTCCAAGGCAAGGAACTTTGGGGATAGGGTGGGGTTTGGGGATAGGATAGGGAAACTCGGGTCTCTGCAGGCCCAGAACCAACGTTGTGCGCGGGCCTACCACGATTTCAAAGGTCTCAGACACCTAAAATCTCCCCTGTAGCTTTGAAAAACATCCCTCCCCTTGGTTAACACTTTGAGCTCTTCATTGCAAGTCTATTTGGCGCTACGTTTCGGTTTGACTTAACCTTCATCAGGCACAGACTTGCATTTTAATGTTTCTCCTGGCTGCTTCGATGCTAGAGTGATGAAAACTTTGTTCAACTGACCCTTTAAATACATGGGATACACCCCCTTATTGAAAAAATTGTTCCTTAAATAACAACCAAGGAAAAATAATTAGCTTTTTCATTTTTCTGGAAGTTATTTTCTTCTCCAAATTATTTAACTTCAGAAAATAAGTGTACCAGGTAATTAATAAACTTTTTCCAAGTTTTCAAAAATTGTCCCATGATTTTTTTCATGTGTTTGATGGTTCTTTTTTCCTTTTTTCAGGATTTTTGACCATCTGGACAGTGTTTTTGACTTCCTTTCAACTTACCAAAAATTGTCCCTCAATTTTTATGGTTCTTTTTACCTTGTTTCAGGATTTTTGACCATCAGGACAGGTAAGTGCAGCAGGTAAGTATTATCTTTGATTAATTTTTGTTGTTTTTCAGGCTATTTGGAAGACAAAAAGATGGTCCAAGTCCAACTCCATCGGGTGGCACTGGCTGGGTTAGGTTAGGGTGAAGACCGTGGTTCCAGAAATCCGCAAAGAACCCAAGTGAGGTTATGTTTAGGGAAAGAGGGGGGTAGGGGTTAAGACAATTAGGTTAACGGTCCCGGGGCAGGGTCCAAGGCAAGGAACTTTGGGGATAGGGTGGGGTTTGGGGATAGGATAGGGAAACTCGGGTCTCTGCAGGCCCAGAACCAACGTTGTGCGCGGGCCTACCACGATTTCAAAGGTCTCAGACACCTAAAATCTCCCCTGTAGCTTTGAAAAACATCCCTCCCCTTGGTTAACACTTTGAGCTCTTCATTGCAAGTCTATTTGGCGCTACGTTTCGGTTTGACTTAACCTTCATCAGGCACAGACTTGCATTTTAATGTTTCTCCTGGCTGCTTCGATGCTAGAGTGATGAAAACTTTGTTCAACTGACCCTTTAAATACATGGGATACACCCCCTTATTGAAAAAATTGTTCCTTAAATAACAACCAAGGAAAAATAATTAGCTTTTTCATTTTTCTGGAAGTTATTTTCTTCTCCAAATTATTTAACTTCAGAAAATAAGTGTACCAGGTAATTAATAAACTTTTTCCAAGTTTTCAAAAATTGTCCCATGATTTTTTTCATGTGTTTGATGGTTCTTTTTTCCTTTTTTCAGGATTTTTGACCATCTGGACAGTGTTTTTGACTTCCTTTCAACTTACCAAAAATTGTCCCTCAATTTTTATGGTTCTTTTTACCTTGTTTCAGGATTTTTGACCATCAGGACAGGTAAGTGCAGCAGGTAAGTATTATCTTTGATTAATTTTTGTTGTTTTTCAGGCTATTTGGAAGACAAAAAGATGGTCCAAGTCCAACTCCATCGGGTGGCACTGGCTGGGTTAGGTTAGGGTGAAGACCGTGGTTCCAGAAATCCGCAAAGAACCCAAGTGAGGTTATGTTTAGGGAAAGAGGGGGGTAGGGGTTAAGACAATTAGGTTAACGGTCCCGGGGCAGGGTCCAAGGCAAGGAACTTTGGGGATAGGGTGGGGTTTGGGGATAGGACAGGGAAACTCGGGTCTCTGCAGGCCCAGAACCAACGTTGTGCGCGGGCCTACCACGATTTCAAAGGTCTCAGACACCTAAAATCTCCCCTGTAGCTTTGAAAAACATCCCTCCCCTTGGTTAACACTTTGAGCTCTTCATTGCAAGTCTATTTGGCGCTACGTTTCGGTTTGACTTAACCTTCATCAGGCACAGACTTGCATTTTAATGTTTCTCCTGGCTGCTTCGATGCTAGAGTGATGAAAACTTTGTTCAACTGACCCTTTAAATACATGGGATACACCCCCTTATTGAAAAAATTGTTCCTTAAATAACAACCAAGGAAAAATAATTAGCTTTTTCATTTTTCTGGAAGTTATTTTCTTCTCCAAATTATTTAACTTCAGAAAATAAGTGTACCAGGTAATTAATAAACTTTTTCCAAGTTTTCAAAAATTGTCCCATGATTTTTTTCATGTGTTTGATGGTTCTTTTTTCCTTTTTTCAGGATTTTTGACCATCTGGACAGTGTTTTTGACTTCCTTTCAACTTACCAAAAATTGTCCCTCAATTTTTATGGTTCTTTTTACCTTGTTTCAGGATTTTTGACCATCAGGACAGGTAAGTGCAGCAGGTAAGTATTATCTTTGATTAATTTTTGTTGTTTTTCAGGCTATTTGGAAGACAAAAAGATGGTCCAAGTCCAACTCCATCGGGTGGCACTGGCTGGGTTAGGTTAGGGTGAAGACCGTGGTTCCAGAAATCCGCAAAGAACCCAAGTGAGGTTATGTTTAGGGAAAGAGGGGGGTAGGGGTTAAGACAATTAGGTTAACGGTCCCGGGGCAGGGTCCAAGGCAAGGAACTTTGGGGATAGGGTGGGGTTTGGGGATAGGATAGGGAAACTCGGGTCTCTGCAGGCCCAGAACCAACGTTGTGCGCGGGCCTACCACGATTTCAAAGGTCTCAGACACCTAAAATCTCCCCTGTAGCTTTGAAAAAC
This sequence comes from Clarias gariepinus, assembly GCF_024256425.1. Lineage (NCBI taxonomy): Eukaryota > Metazoa > Chordata > Actinopteri > Siluriformes > Clariidae > Clarias > Clarias gariepinus. The sequence goes on along the minus strand of NW_026521001.1, from coordinate 233,805 downwards.
ATCCCTCCCCTTGGTTAACACTTTGAGCTCTTCATTGCAAGTCTATTTGGCGCTACGTTTCGGTTTGACTTAACCTTCATCAGGCACAGACTTGCATTTTAATGTTTCTCCTGGCTGCTTCGATGCTAGAGTGATGAAAACTTTGTTCAACTGACCCTTTAAATACATGGGATACACCCCCTTATTGAAAAAATTGTTCCTTAAATAACAACCAAGGAAAAATAATTAGCTTTTTCATTTTTCTGGAAGTTATTTTCTTCTCCAAATTATTTAACTTCAGAAAATAAGTGTACCAGGTAATTAATAAACTTTTTCCAAGTTTCCAAAAATTGTCCCATGATTTTTTTCATGTGTTTGATGGTTCTTTTTTCCTTTTTTCAGGATTTTTGACCATCTGGACAGTGTTTTTGACTTCCTTTCAACTTACCAAAAATTGTCCCTCAATTTTTATGGTTCTTTTTACCTTGTTTCAGGATTTTTGACCATCAGGACAGGTAAGTGCAGCAGGTAAGTATTATCTTTGATTAATTTTTGTTGTTTTTCAGGCTATTTGGAAGACAAAAAGATGGTCCAAGTCCAACTCCATCGGGTGGCACTGGCTGGTTAGGTTAGGGTGAAAACCGTGGTTCCAGAAATCCGCAAAGAACCCAAGTGAGGTTATGTTTAGGGAAAGAGGGGGGTAAGGGTTAAGACAATTAGGTTAATGGTCCCGGGGCAGGGTCCAAGGCAAGGAACTTTGGGGATAGGGTGGGGTTTGGGGATAGGATAGGGAAACTCGGGTCTCTGCAGGCCCAGAACCAACGTTGTGCGCGGGCCTACCACGATTTCAAAGGTCTCAGACACCTAAAATCTCCCCTGTAGCTTTGAAAAACATCCCTCCCCTTGGTTAACACTTTGAGCTCTTCATTGCAAGTCTATTTGGCGCTACGTTTCGGTTTGACTTAACCTTCATCAGGCACAGACTTGCATTTTAATGTTTCTCCTGGCTGCTTCGATGCTAGAGTGATGAAAACTTTGTTCAACTGACCCTTTAAATACATGGGATACACCCCCTTATTGAAAAAATTGTTCCTTAAATAACAACCAAGGAAAAATAATTAGCTTTTTCATTTTTCTGGAAGTTATTTTCTTCTCCAAATTATTTAACTTCAGAAAATAAGTGTACCAGGTAATTAATAAACTTTTTCCAAGTTTCCAAAAATTGTCCCATGATTTTTTTCATGTGTTTGATGGTTCTTTTTTCCTTTTTTCAGGATTTTTGACCATCTGGACAGTGTTTTTGACTTCCTTTCAACTTACCAAAAATTGTCCCTCAATTTTTATGGTTCTTTTTACCTTGTTTCAGGATTTTTGACCATCAGGACAGGTAAGTGCAGCAGGTAAGTATTATCTTTGATTAATTTTTGTTGTTTTTCAGGCTATTTGGAAGACAAAAAGATGGTCCAAGTCCAACTCCATCGGGTGGCACTGGCTGGGTTAGGTTAGGGTGAAAACCGTGGTTCCAGAAATCCGCAAAGAACCCAAGTGAGGTTATGTTTAGGGAAAGAGGGGGGTAGGGGTTAAGACAATTAGGTTAACGGTCCCGGGGCAGGGTCCAAGGCAAGGAACTTTGGGGATAGGGTGGGGTTTGGGGATAGGATAGGGAAACTCGGGTCTCTGCAGGCCCAGAACCAACGTTGTGCGCGGGCCTACCACGATTTCAAAGGTCTCAGACACCTAAAATCTCCCCTGTAGCTTTGAAAAACATCCCTCCCCTTGGTTAACACTTTGAGCTCTTCATTGCAAGTCTATTTGGCGCTACGTTTCGGTTTGACTTAACCTTCATCAGGCACAGACTTGCATTTTAATGTTTCTCCTGGCTGCTTCGATGCTAGAGTGATGAAAACTTTGTTCAACTGACCCTTTAAATACATGGGATACACCCCCTTATTGAAAAAATTGTTCCTTAAATAACAACCAAGGAAAAATAATTAGCTTTTTCATTTTTCTGGAAGTTATTTTCTTCTCCAAATTATTTAACTTCAGAAAATAAGTGTACCAGGTAATTAATAAACTTTTTCCAAGTTTCCAAAAATTGTCCCATGATTTTTTTCATGTGTTTGATGGTTCTTTTTTCCTTTTTTCAGGATTTTTGACCATCTGGACAGTGTTTTTGACTTCCTTTCAACTTACCAAAAATTGTCCCTCAATTTTTATGGTTCTTTTTACCTTGTTTCAGGATTTTTGACCATCAGGACAGGTAAGTGCAGCAGGTAAGTATTATCTTTGATTAATTTTTGTTGTTTTTCAGGCTATTTGGAAGACAAAAAGATGGTCCAAGTCCAACTCCATCGGGTGGCACTGGCTGGGTTAGGTTAGGGTGAAAACCGTGGTTCCAGAAATCCGCAAAGAACCCAAGTGAGGTTATGTTTAGGGAAAGAGGGGGGTAGGGGTTAAGACAATTAGGTTAACGGTCCCGGGGCAGGGTCCAAGGCAAGGAACTTTGGGGATAGGGTGGGGTTTGGGGATAGGATAGGGAAACTCGGGTCTCTGCAGGCCCAGAACCAACGTTGTGCGCGGGCCTACCACGATTTCAAAGGTCTCAGACACCTAAAATCTCCCCTGTAGCTTTGAAAAACATCCCTCCCCTTGGTTAACACTTTGAGCTCTTCATTGCAAGTCTATTTGGCGCTACGTTTCGGTTTGACTTAACCTTCATCAGGCACAGACTTGCATTTTAATGTTTCTCCTGGCTGCTTCGATGCTAGAGTGATGAAAACTTTGTTCAACTGACCCTTTAAATACATGGGATACACCCCCTTATTGAAAAAATTGTTCCTTAAATAACAACCAAGGAAAAATAATTAGCTTTTTCATTTTTCTGGAAGTTATTTTCTTCTCCAAATTATTTAACTTCAGAAAATAAGTGTACCAGGTAATTAATAAACTTTTTCCAAGTTTCCAAAAATTGTCCCATGATTTTTTTCATGTGTTTGATGGTTCTTTTTTCCTTTTTTCAGGATTTTTGACCATCTGGACAGTGTTTTTGACTTCCTTTCAACTTACCAAAAATTGTCCCTCAATTTTTATGGTTCTTTTTACCTTGTTTCAGGATTTTTGACCATCAGGACAGGTAAGTGCAGCAGGTAAGTATTATCTTTGATTAATTTTTGTTGTTTTTCAGGCTATTTGGAAGACAAAAAGATGGTCCAAGTCCAACTCCATCGGGTGGCACTGGCTGGTTAGGTTAGGGTGAAAACCGTGGTTCCAGAAATCCGCAAAGAACCCAAGTGAGGTTATGTTTAGGGAAAGAGGGGGGTAAGGGTTAAGACAATTAGGTTAACGGTCCCGGGGCAGGGTCCAAGGCAAGGAACTTTGGGGATAGGGTGGGGTTTGGGGATAGGATAGGGAAACTCGGGTCTCTGCAGGCCCAGAACCAACGTTGTGCGCGGGCCTACCACGATTTCAAAGGTCTCAGACACCTAAAATCTCCCCTGTAGCTTTGAAAAACATCCCTCCCCTTGGTTAACACTTTGAGCTCTTCATTGCAAGTCTATTTGGCGCTACGTTTCGGTTTGACTTAACCTTCATCAGGCACAGACTTGCATTTTAATGTTTCTCCTGGCTGCTTCGATGCTAGAGTGATGAAAACTTTGTTCAACTGACCCTTTAAATACATGGGATACACCCCCTTATTGAAAAAATTGTTCCTTAAATAACAACCAAGGAAAAATAATTAGCTTTTTCATTTTTCTGGAAGTTATTTTCTTCTCCAAATTATTTAACTTCAGAAAATAAGTGTACCAGGTAATTAATAAACTTTTTCCAAGTTTCCAAAAATTGTCCCATGATTTTTTTCATGTGTTTGATGGTTCTTTTTTCCTTTTTTCAGGATTTTTGACCATCTGGACAGTGTTTTTGACTTCCTTTCAACTTACCAAAAATTGTCCCTCAATTTTTATGGTTCTTTTTACCTTGTTTCAGGATTTTTGACCATCAGGACAGGTAAGTGCAGCAGGTAAGTATTATCTTTGATTAATTTTTGTTGTTTTTCAGGCTATTTGGAAGACAAAAAGATGGTCCAAGTCCAACTCCATCGGGTGGCACTGGCTGGTTAGGTTAGGGTGAAAACCGTGGTTCCAGAAATCCGCAAAGAACCCAAGTGAGGTTATGTTTAGGGAAAGAGGGGGGTAAGGGTTAAGACAATTAGGTTAACGGTCCCGGGGCAGGGTCCAAGGCAAGGAACTTTGGGGATAGGGTGGGGTTTGGGGATAGGATAGGGAAACTCGGGTCTCTGCAGGCCCAGAACCAACGTTGTGCGCGGGCCTACCACGATTTCAAAGGTCTCAGACACCTAAAATCTCCCCTGTAGCTTTGAAAAACATCCCTAGGGTTAGGGTTAGGGTTAGGGTTAGGTTAGGGGAAATAGCCGCAACGCCAGGTCATGCCCGCTCCCACGCCGGAAACAAAAGGAAAGATTTGGGATTAGGGGTAGGGAGAATTAGGGTTGGGTAAATTAGGGTTAAGGTTAGGGTTAGGAAAAGATAGGGTTAGAAAGCTAAAAGTAGGAAAGGTTATGGTTAGGGGAAGGTTAAGATTAGGGATAGGTAAGGGTGGGGGCTAGAAAGCGCAGAGTGGGCAATCTCCAGCGTCCACGTTGTGCACTGGCCTACCTCACAGTCACCAAGCACCGACACCTCCGCCACTGGTTGTCCTGAACATGAGTCTTAAACTACTCTAGATTGTTCATTCAAACCCCATGGATGCATGGAACTTAAATTGTTAATCCATGTTCTTTCTGCCTTTTTTCTATCTTGGTGGGACCACCATCTGTTATATTGTAATCCCATAAACCTTAGGGATTCAATACCGTGTTTTATAAAGTGTTGGACAACCACAGTGTGTGAATCTTTTTTATGTTTAATATTATATCTATGTTGTGTCAACCTCACCGCCAAAGTGTTTCTGGTCTCCCCCACATACTGTTTATTGCACTTTGTGCAATAAATTAAATAGACACAATTGCTTGTGTCATGTTTCAAGGCCGGGGAAATCTCATAGATGGTTTTATTTTGTGGATTCTGGATCCATCGTTTTGGCCTGTATTCTCCCGGTGGGACAGGTTTCCTTTTTTCCTCTCCCGAGGGAGGCAACCTGCTTCGGACCAGAATATCCTTGAGATTTTGATTTTTGCGGTAGGCTGAAATGATTTTGTGGTCGTCCAACACTTTATTTTGCATATGAAATTGATGGAAATTAGATTTCATCAACTTGTTAAGATGGACGCTTCCTTTAGAGAAGGTTGTGATTAATGGAATCATTTTTTTATTATCGCTTTTCCTCTTTTCGAGAAATCGACTCTCACAGCTTCTCAGGAAGGAACGGGAATAACCTCGTTTCCGGAGTGCAGAAAAGAGAATGCTTTTCGCCTCCAGGAAATCCTCGGGCTGGGTACATATTCTGTGAAATCTCTGTATCTGAGATTTCACGATACCCCTGAAAGTATGTTTAGGATGGAAGCTTGATTTGTGGAGAAGTGCATGAGTGTCCGTGTCTTTAAAATAGACTCTAACATCTAATTTGCCCGTCTCCACAAACCCTTTGCCCTTGTAGGTTACTGTGTCCAAAAAGTTGACCCCCGCTCTGTCCAGTGTGTATTTTATTTTTATAGAACGGTGAAAATTATTTAGGTGGTCCGCAAATTGTTTAAATTGAACCTCTGTACCGGTCCAGACACCCCAAATGTCATCGAGGAACCTATAATAACTGAAAGGTTTAAATTCCCAAGCAGCCAGGGCCCTTTCCTCCCATCTTGCCATAAATATGTTGGCATAGGAAGGGGCGAATTTTTTGCCCATGGCTGTGCCTTTGACCTGAAGGTAATGCTTGGAATTAAACTCAAAATCATTTTTTGTAAGGTTAATATCCAGCAATTTCAAAATCGCTTCCTCAGGTCTGTTTTTATCAGGGAATTTAATAAACCACTCTCTGACCGCTTCCATACCAGCTGGTGTTTCAATGTTGGTATATAAACTATCAATATCGATAGTGAACAGGAAACAGTCAGGCGGGAGAGAAAGATTTTTTATCTTTTCAATGAAGTCATAGGTATCCTTAATGTAGCTGGGGTGTCTGGTACTTATCGGGTTAAGGAAATATTCGATATACTCTGCTGTGGCCTGTGTTTCACTGCCACAGTCAGAGACAATGGGGCGGCCTGGGGGCATCTCAAAGGGAACACTCCAAGTGTGTGGTTCCTTATGAATTTTAGGGAGGAGGTAGAAATACCTGGGGCGTGGATCATCAGGGCCCATCAGGTAAATTTCTTGTTTTTTGTTTATGAAACCCTCCTCCCTTAATTTAATAAGAATGTCCCGCACGACAGGAACCGTTTTAAGGAAGATAGGTTCTGTGAGTTTTTTATAGTATTCTTCCAGGTTCAACTGCCGTTCCGCCTCCATTATGTATGCATATCTATCCATTATGACCACAGCACTGCCTTTGTCGGCCGGCTTGATCACAATGGATCTGTTATTTTTTAATTGTTGTAAGGCCTGTCTTTCATCCCGACTCAGATTTGGAACTACCCTGTAATTCCAGGGTATATTTCTGATTGCATATTTGTCCGCTCTAATTATTTGTCTGATGGTATTTGGGACTTGGGATAATTTGGGAGTCCAACTGGATTTCCCTACAAATGGAAGGATTTCTCCCTCCTTCTCATATCTATAGAAGGCTGCCAGAAGCAGTCTTCTATGATATTGTTGTATATCAGCAATCAGTAGTTTTTTTGTGTTTATGTTAATTTTGGGTGTGGGGATGAAAGTAAGGCCCTTGCTCAATAATTGAATTTGCCCTTTTGTAGGTGTGAAGTGTTTAGATAAATTTAAAACTTCACTCTTCCTATCTGATAATCCCGGTTTTGGGTTTATAGGGCAGCTAAGTTTAAGTGCTCGACCCATTGTTCGAATATGGCGCGAGCACAATTTAATGTCCAGTGAATTTGATCATCACCTACTTTAAATTGCGCTTTGGGCAATAATGGCAGGTGAGACATGTTTCTCTGGATGTGGCTATTTAGGTTATCCAGGATCACCTGTTCATCTCTCTTTAATGTCCTGGAGAAATTAATAAGCGGGATTATGATATCGGCATTGGGGAATTTCTCCCTTGCTGCCTTTAAAGCCCGCTGCATTTCTTTAATAGCCGTTAACTTAGCTTTTTGACCACGGTGATTTATCCCGAAGGATAAGATCACTTTCTCTACAGCCACGTGCACCTGTGCTTTTTTAATCAGGTTTTCTGCATGTCGGAATGTAGCACCCGGGTAGCTGTCAATTTGGACATCAGCAAAGGAGTGATGAGGAAATCTACTCACATTGGAGTCCCCCAGAATGCAATATTTTTTCCGTACACTAAGACCCCAATCAACCAGTTTCCTAACTGTGCGCAGGTGTCTAATGGGCTTGTACGCTTTTGGTGACTCAGACGGTGTGCTTGTGAACACATTAGACTGATCTAGAGGGGGTTCGGGTAAAAGACATCCCCCCACCCGGAACCCCAGTGAACAAGGGGAATCCATAAGTGGGAGGGTGTCTAACTCTCCCCGATCATCCTCAAAATTGATAAGAGGCTCTAGTTCAGTATCGCTTACATCGGATGAACTACTACTGCACTGAATTGCATGTATCTGAACCACTGGCAAGGAGAACTCCTCACGTGTATCTACGTGTGAGAGAACCTCCTCATGTTGTGTATGAGACACATCATCCTGTGTTCGTGACCTTTCTATGGGAACTGGCATATCTGTGGATGTTTTTTGAGTTCCCGGGTCACTATGAACTTCCAGTAGTTCTGGATGTTCATCCTGATGTGCGACCGCCGGATTTTTCGGGGAAGACACTTGCACTGTGATCCGCTGCCTAGGCCGCGGGATCCTACGTGGCAGTGCAATGGGAAAAGGGGTAAGGGACGGAGGAGGTGTTCTCTCTCTAGTTGCAGTAGGTACAGGAGAAGGGGGTTCTGGGGCCTGTGACAGGGGTGGGAAATCTTCCTCTGTGATAACAGAGGTGACCCTATCCCTTTCTGTGTCCCTATCCCTTCGTCCTTCAATCCGATCAAAAGACAGCAGGAGTGCCTCTACTTTCTTTATAGGCTCCTGCATATGTCTTTTGGGATATCTCCTTCTGTACCACTTAATTGCAACCTTCAGGGCTGTGTCCCAATCCCCAATCAGTGTTTTCTGCAAGATTTCACTCTCTTTCTCAATGAAATTTATGTAGTGATCTTGCAGGATTAGGCGTGTGGTGTATGCCCAATTTTTGGCATTACCTTCTAGGAGGGTTTTTGTTTCTGGTGTCAGATTAGCCGGTTTTACTACATCGCCCAGAAAATATGTGAGCTTAGTAAAAGAAGGAGGTTCCTCCTCCGCATGTATAGAGATCTTCTCAAGATGATGGAAGGATCTCAGTAATTCTAATAATTGTTTAACTAAGCTTCTAAATTTTTTATCTTGGGCTTCTGCAGTTTGTTTTTTATTTTTATTTTTACCCCTCCTATTTTGTTTGGGCTGTTTTTTCTGTTTTTTGCCCTGTTTTTGTTTAGACTTTTTGTCATTTGTAGTGCCCCGTTGTTTGCCACTAGTGGATCGTGGTCTTTGCTGAGGGCTCTTACGTCTTGGAGCACGTCCCCACTGTCTCCAGTAGGGGTCATAATCGCTCCATTCAGGAATTTGTCTAGGGTAATTCTGAGTGAATCTGGGGTACAGTTTACTATTTCTGAACTCCCTAGTGTTTTGGGGAACTCTGTATTCCTGGTATCTGACGTTGTGATACCATTCCTCAGGACAGGGATACCTGTCTCTCCATCCCCAATCATCAGGATGGGAGTAGGGTCGCCCCCGTCCCGAATAGAATGGACCACGGTATGACATATTCAAAGTAAAACAAAATAGAATTCTTTAAACAATATGGCAAGTCTGTTGCTGCTCAAAATAAAATGAAATAAATTGATTTAAACAAATGGCAAGTCCGTTGCTGCAACGTTTCGGCTTGCTTAAGCCTTCATCAGGCATAGACTTGCCGAAAATAATTAAATTCAAAAGATGGGAAAAGGGAAAAGGGAAGAGAAAAAGAAAAACAATGAATACAGAAGAAAATAAATTATAGTGAGTTCAATAAAGAACTGAAACAGGGAGGAAAAGAGTTTGCTAGGAAAAAAAGCTATGCTAAGCAAAAGCTAATTAGCCAAACAAACTCAAGAAAATTGAGGAAAAATATATATACACAAAAGAGAGAAAAGTTTTGTCCTCTTGAATAAAGAGTTCAAACTGGCTATTAAGGGAAGAAAGACTAAGGTCTTTTAACAATCCTTCACCAGTTCTGAACAATTTTTTTCAAAGAAATAGGCTCTAAAACTCAACAATAGCTCGTGTTGCTGCTATAGCTCTCTGTCTCCAACTGAGAGGCTGCTTGCCTGTGAGTCACACACAGAGGCTAAGCTCCGCCCCCTTGTAAAAAAGGAAAAAGGAAAATAACAAGAAACTTTTTCAGTGTGGAGCTTATTTTTATTTTCCTCAGTGGTTTTTTCCTCTCCCCGATAATCTCTAATATGGTCTCCTTGTATTCAAAAAATATATATAAAAAATATATATAAAAATAATAATAATTATTATAATTATCTCTTCCTTTGTTTTTCCATTTTTTTCATTTCCCAATCTTTTTGAATTGTATTTAATGAAAACAGGTAAGTAAATCCAGGTAAGTAAAATAGATTATTATTTTGAATGTCCAAGTATAATTATTATATTTTCTATTCATTATTTATAATCATTTTATGAAATATTATTCTTTTTGACAGGTTCCATGGATAATGCGGATACATCGGTAGCTCAACTATCGGAGGTGGCACTGGCTAGGTTAGGTTAGGGGAAATAGCCGCAACGCCAGGTCATGCCCGCTCCCACGCCGGAAACAAAAGGAAAGATTTGGGATTAGGGGTAGGGAGAATTAGGGTTGGGTAAATTAGGGTTAAGGTTAGGGTTAGGGACTTACACGGAGAAGTTGGCCCCAAGTCAATTGGGTTTTTGAGTTAGTGGTCCCCAAAGAGCGCTTTCGCTATGTTGGGCCCGCCGCCCATTCATTTCCAATGGGGGCCAACATGCCCGGGGCCAACTTGTCGGGCCTCGGGGCCAACTTAGAGGGCCAGGTTCTAGGTCCTTAAATCCCTTTGTGCCATTACACTTTTGGCCATTGAGGGGCGCTAGATTGAGTCCCTGGTGGGGTGGGGTCGCACAAGTTGGGCCCTAGAAGACCCAGGATCACAATATTAGACCCTTACTTTTCAACATTGGCCCCGGGTTCGAACATAGCCCAGATGGATAGCCCATGGGTGCCCGCTGGCTCCCAGGGGCCCCCAGGGGCCCCAGGGGCCCCAAACTCCAAATTGCCTCCAAAGCGAAATCTAGTATATCTATGAGGTCCCAAGGGCCCTCGGGTACTACCCGGGGGCCCCGGAGGCCCCCGGGGGCCCCCAAATTTTTTTTTGTTTTTATGTGATTTCTAGCATGTCTGAGGTCTCCTGAGTGGCCCCTGAAGACCCCAGGGGCCCCTGGGGGCCCGTGACCAAAAAAGCTTTATAATGGCAATATAATATGTTTTTTGGGGTCGGTGGCGGATGCCGAGATGAGTCCAGGTGGTTTCGGGCCCCTACGGGGCCCCTGAAGAGAACGGGCTCCAGGAAGGTGCTACGGCCTCGGGATTCGGGATCCCGGATCCGATGGCCTCCCTGAGCCTCCTGGTTAAATTTGGAGTCACAACTCCAAATGTAAAGATTTTACATTGAAGGGTCTCTTACTGAGAAGTCGGTCCTATTAACATTGCTGTACTGAGATCCTGGTCTCGAATGACTGGGGGCCCCAGGTGCTCCGACACTCAAATTTTTTCACAAAGTGAAATCCGGTCAGTCCGAGTGGACAGTGTAGACACGGGAGCCTCCAGGTTAAATTTGAAGCCTCAACACCATTTTCTTGGCAAATCCAAGGTTTTTTTACACTGAAGGGTCTGGAAAGGCAAAGTTGGTCCGATTAACATCGCTGTACTGAGATCCTGGTCTCGACTGAGCGGGGGCCTCCGGGGCCCCGATGCAAAAATTTAATCGTAAAAAATAAAGAAAGCTTTATAAGGGCAATATAATATGTTTTCTGCGGTCTGTGGCATATGCCGAGGTGAGTCCAGGTGGTTTCGGGCCCCTACGTGGCCCCTGAAGAGAACGGGCTCCAGGAAGGTGCTACGGCCTCGGGATTCGGGATTCCGGATCCGATGGCCTCCCTGAGCCTCCTGGTTAAATTTGGAGTCACAACTCCATTCTTTGGGAAAATCCCAGATTTTACGTTGAAGGGTCTCGTACTGAGACGTCGGTCCCATCAACATTGCTGTACTGAGATCCTGGTCTCCAATGAGTTGGGGCCTCAGGTGCTCCGACTCAAATTTTTTCACAAAGTGAAATGCGGTCAGTCCGAGTGGACAGTGTAGACACGGGAGCAACCACGCTAGCGTGAGTAGGCAGATTCGGCCCCCAGGGACCCCAAAATGAAAAATTTGTAAGACGTCGATACGAGAGCACCTCCGTGATCCGTGGCAGACGCCGAATCGAGCGTGCTCGGTTCGGGGCCCCCACGTGGCCCCTGAAGAGGACCGGCTTCAGGAAGGGCCTACGAGTCTAAGATTCCGGAGGCTTCATGCCATGGCCTCCGTGAGCCTCCAGGTTAAATTTGGAGCCTCAACACCATTTTCTTGGCAAATCCAAGGTTTTTTTACACTGAAGGGTCTGGAAAGGAGAAGTTGGTCCTATTAACATCGCTGTACTGAGATCCTGGTCTCGACTGAGCGGGGGCCCCCTGGGCCCCGATGCAAAAATTTAATCGTAAAAAATAAAGAAAGCTTTATAATGGCAATATAATATGTTTTCTGCGGTCTGCGGCATATGCCGAGGTGAGTCCAGGTGGTTTCGGGCCCCTACGTGGCCCCTGAAGAGAACGGGCTCCAGGAAGGTGCTACGGCCTCGGGATTCGGGATCCCGGATCCGATGGCCTCCCTGAGCCTCCTGGTTAAATTTGGAGTCACAACTCCATTCTTTGGGAAAATCCCAGATTTTACGTTGAAGGGTCTCGTACTGAGACGTCGGTCCTATCAACATTGCTGTACTAAGATCCTGGTCTCCAATGAGTGGGGGCCTCAGGTGCTCCGACTCTCAAATTTTTTCACAAAGTGAAATCCGGTCAATCCGAGTGGACAGTGTAGACACGGGAGCAACCACGATAGCGTGAGTAGGCAGATTCGCCCCCCAGGGACCCCAAAATGCAAAATGTGATACGAGAGAACCTCCGTGATCCGTGGCAGAAGCCGAATCTTGGGTTACCTCACATTAACAGCACCTGGGATTAGAGCCATTATGATGCGAATACAGTTAATGGGTAGCAGTTACATCTAAACAGAAACTGTTCAAAGGACAATTTTGCATATTTGGGACACCTGCGGCATGGCTTTACAATGTAGAAAGAATCAGGAATGACCAAGGAGGTAGGATGTGATCCCAAACTTGAGTGTAGTGCATACTTTTCTACAACACATCAGTAATAACAAAAACTCAGTTGTGTCAATATGAATTTTTATTCAACAAAAGACCGTAGAGGCCTCATAAAACAAAGGAATAAACTTTTTCTCAAATGAAAGCTCAGAGTGCCACCTTTAGATCGTGGTATAACACAAGTTAGTCATACATTCTGTTCCATCAAAATAGGCCCAAACGTCCAGTGCATGTTTGACCTTTGACCCAGATTTACAGGCTTTGAATAGCTTTATGTAAAATGTACTGTTGTACAAGATCTCATTATACTGGGATTATGACATGAAGGATTCTGCTCTATTCGAGAAGTATGCTTTACAATGTTCATAGAGTATGTTAAAAGTTCCTACAAAATAGGCCTGATTACCAGTGCAGGATTGACCTTTGAGTCTGTGTGTAAAATGTACCGTTGCACAAAAGCTCATTGTAGTGGAATTATGATTAAATTCTGCTCTTTCTGAAAGGTCTGTTTTACAATGATATACAGTATGTTAAAATGGTGAAGGATGATTAATGAGAGAGTGGAAGGTTAACCTTTGACCCTGCTGTACAGGCCTTCAATAAGAGTGTACCATGTTCTCACAGTGTAGTGCATAAAACCTACTGAACACCTTTAGTCATACATGTACAGTAACCTTCATCATGCATTGTTAACTTTTTATTCACTGGCTTTTATAGTTAAGGGACTTAAGTCTAGAAGTTGGGTCTTTTAACCATCATATACTGAGAAGTTGGTCTCAACGAACTGCTGAAACTTGGAGTCATATTTAGGGCCTTTGCTGTTGTTTAAGAAAGACAAAACCAAGGATCTTAGTCCTTGGCTACACAGCAAACGTCATTGCGATTTGAAATGAGTCGTCAACCGGCTCGACCTCAATAACCTCACATTAACATCTTGGTGAAACACAAGGATTTAGATATTCTGTTTCACCAATACAGGCCTGAACGTCTAATGCACATTTGACCTCTAAAACAGATTTATCGGCCTAAAATCAGCATAAAAACGCACGTGTTCATAAGCATTCCAATCAAATACTTTAAAAGACATACAGATCATTCTGATCACAAATAAAAGCTTAGAATGCCCCCTTTACATCTTGGTATAACACAAGTTAGTCAGACATTCTGTTCCTCCGATACAGGCCTGAACGTCTAATGCACATTTAAGCTCTGAACTAGATTTATCGGCCTAAAAGCAGGATGAAAACGCACGTATTCATAAGCATCCTGATCAAATTCTTTAAAAGATACATTAATCATTTAGAGCTAAACTAAAAGCTTAAAATGCCACCTTTACATCTTGGCATAACACAAGTTAGTCAGACATTCTGTTCCTCCGATACAGGCCTGAACGTCTAATGCACATTTGAGCTTTGAACCAGGTTTATCGGCCTAAAAGGAGCATAAAAACGCACGTATTCATAAGCATCCTAATTAAATTCTTTAAAAGATACATTAATAATTTAAAGCTGAACTGAAAGCTTAGAATGCCATCTTTAGATCAAGGCATAACCCAAGTTAGTCAGACATTCTGTTCCTCCGATACAGGCCTGAACGTCCAGTGCACATTTAAGCTCTGAACCAGATTTATCGGCCTAAAAAGCAGCATTAAACGCACGTCTTTATAAGCGTCCCAAACAAATACTTTAAAAGATATACAGATCATTCTGATCAGAAATAAAAGCTTAGATTGCCCTCTTTACATCTTGGTATAACACAAGTTAGTCAGACATTCTGTTCCTCCGATACAGGCCTGAACGTCTAATGCACATTTGAGCTCTGAACCAGATTTATTGCCCTAAAGCAGCATAAAACGCACGTATTCATAAGCATCCCGATCAAATACTTTATAAGAAACATAAATCATATAGAACTAACATGAACGCTTAGAATGCCACCTTTGGATCAAGGCATAACACAAGTTAGTCAGACATTCTGTTCCTCAGATACAGGCCTGAACGTCCAATGTACATTTAAGCTCTGAACCAGATTTATCGGCCTAAAAAGCAGCATTAAACGCACGTATTTATAAGCGTCCCAATCAAATACTTTAAAAGATATACAGATCATTCTGATCAGAAATAAAAGCTTAGAATGCCCACTTTACATCTTGGCATAACACAAGTTAGTCAGACATTCTGTTCCTCCGATACAGGCCTGAACGTCCAGTGCACATTTGAGCTCTGAACCAGATTTATCGGCCTAAAGGCAGCATTAAACACACGTATTTATAAGCGTCCCAATCAAATACTTTAAAAGATATATGAATCATTTAGAACACACATGAAAGCTTAGAATGCCACCTTTACATCTTGGTATAACACAAGTTAGTCAGACATTCTGTTCCTACAAAATAGGCCTGATTACCAGTGCAGGATTGACCTTTGAGTCTGTGTGTAAAATGTACCGTTGTACAAGAGCTCATTGTAGTAGGATTATGATTAGATTTAGCTCTTTCTGAAAGGTCTGTTTAACAATGATATACAGTATGTTAAAATGCTAAAGTATGATTTATAAGAGAGTGGAAGGTTAACCTTTGACCCTGCTGTACAGGCCTGTAATAAGGGTGTACCATGTTCTCACAGTGTAGTGCATAATCCCTACTGAACACCTTTAGTCATACGTGTACAGTGACCTTCATCATGCATGGTTAACTTTTTATTCACTGGCTTTTATGGTTAAGGGACTTAAGTCTAGAAGTTGGGTCTTTTAACCATCATATACTGAGAAGTTGGGCTCAACGAACTGCTGAAACTTGGAGTCATATTTAGGGCCTTTGCTGTTGTTTAAGAAAGACAAAACCAAGGATCTTAGTCCTTGGCTACACAGCAAACGTCATTGCGATTCGAAATGAGTCGTCAACCGGCTCGACCTCAATAACCTCACATTAACATCTTGGTGAAACACAAGGATTTAGATATTCTGTTCCTCCGATACAGGCCTGAACGTCTAATGCACATTTGACCTCTAAAACAGATTTATCGGCCTAAAATCAGCATAAAAACGCACGTGTTCATAAGCATTCCAATCAAATACTTTAAAAGATATACAGATCATTCTGATCACAAATAAAAGCTTAGAATGCCCCCTTTACATCTTGGTATAACACAAGTTAGTCAGACATTCTGTTCCTCCGATACAGGCCTGAACGTCTAATGCACATTTGAGCTCTGAACTAGATTTATCGGCCTAAAAGCAGGATGAAAACGCACGTATTCATAGGCATCCTGATCAAATTCTTTAAAAGATACATTAATCATTTAGAGCTAAACTAAAAGCTTAAAATGCCACCTTTACATCTTGGCATAACACAAGTTAGTCAGACATTTTGTTCCTCCGGAATAGCCGTGAATGTCCAGTGCACTTTTGAGCTCTGAAACAGATTTATTGGCCTAAAAGCAGCATTAAAACGCACGTATTCATAAGCCTCCTCATCAAATTCTTTAAAAGATACATTAATCATTTAAAGCTAAACTGAAAGCTTAGAATGCCATCTTTACATCATGGCATAAAACAAGTTAGTCAGATTTTCTGTTCCTCCGATACAGGCCTGAACGTCCAATGTACATTTAAGCTCTGAACCAGATTTATCGGCCTAAAAAGCAGCATTAAACGCACGTCTTTATAAGCGTCCCAATGAAATACTTTAAAAGATATACAGATCATTCTAATCAAAAATAAAAGCTTAGAATGCCCTCTTAACATCTTTGTATAACACAAGTTAGTCAGACATTCTGTTCCTCCGATACAGGCCTGAACGCCTAATGCACATTTGAGCTTTGAACCAGATTTATTGGCCTAAAAGGAGCATAAAAACGCACGTATTCATAAGCCTCCTCATCAAATACTTTAAAAGATATACAGATCATTCTGATCAGAAATAAAAGCTGAGATTGCCCTCTTTACATCTTGGTATAACACAAGTTAGTCAGACATTCTGTTCCTCCGATACAGGCCTGAACGTCTAATGCACATTTGAGCTCTGAACCAGATTTATTGCCCTAAAGCAGCATAAAACGCACGTATTCATAAGCATCCCGATCAAATACTTTATAAGAAACATAAATCATATAGAACTAACATGAACGCTTAGAATGCCACCTTTGGATCAAGGCATAACACAAGTTGGTCAGACATTCTGTTCCTCAGATACAGGCCTGAACGTCCAGTGCACATTTGAGCTCTGAACCAGATTTATCGGCCTAAAGGCAGCATTAAACACACGTATTTATAAGCGTCCCAATCAAATACTTTAAAAGATATATGAATCATTTAGAACACACATGAAAGCTTAGAATGCCACCTTTACATCTTGGTATAACACAAGTTAGTCAGACATTCTGTTCCTCTGAAATAGGCCTGATTACCAGTGCAGGATTGACCTTTGACCTTTGAGTCTGTGTGTAAAATGTACCGTTGCACAAAAGCTCATTGTAGTGGAATTATGATTAAATTCTGCTCTTTCTGAAAGGTCTGTTTTACAATGATATACAGTATGTTAAAATGGTGAAGGATGATTAATGAGAGAGTGGAAGGTTAACCTTTGACCCTGCTGTACAGGCCTGTAATAAGGGTGTACCATGTTCTCACAGTGTAGTGCATAAAACCTACTGAACACCTTTAGTCATATGTGTACAGTGACCTTCATCATGCACTGTTAACTTTTTATTCACTGGCTTTTATAGTTAAGGGACTTAAGTCTAGAAGTTGGGTCTTTTAACCATCATATACTGAGAAGTTGGTCTCAACAAACTGCTGAAACTTGGAATCATATTTAGGGCCTTTGCTGTTGTTTAAGAAAGACAAAACCAGGGATCTTAGTCCTTGGCTACAGAGCAAACGTCATTGCGATTCAAAATGAGTCGTCAGCCGGTTCGACCTCAATAACCTCACATTAACATCTTGGTAAAACACAAGGATTTAGATATTATGTTCCTCCGAAATAGGCCTGAACGTCCCGTGCACATTTGAGCTCTGAACCAGATTTATCGGCCTAAAAGCAGGATAAAAACGCACGTATTCATAAGCGTCCTAATCAAATTCTTTAAAAGATACATTAATCATTTAGAGCTAAACTAAAAGCTTAAAATGCCACCTTTACATCTTGGCATAACACAAGTTAGTCAGACTGTCATGGATCTTCAGTCGGCGTGTGTGTGTGCGTGGCATAATTGCAGGAGGCGAGCTGGCGGTTCAATATCGGCTTTTATTATTAAAGCAACACAAAGAAAACACCGACTTAAATCATACACTAAATAACGACAACAAAAGCTAGACGCCTGACTGTGCTCCAGTCAGGCTCTTTATAATCAACTTAATTACCTTACCTCGGTTCAGGTGAACTCCCACGTCACCTGACCGAGGTGCTGTCTGGGACATGCAGTCCAGCTTAAACATAACTCCAAAATATAACAAACAAACCCAGGCGCTTTGGCGCCCTCTAGGGGCTAACCGTTACACAGACATTCTGTTCCTCCGATACAGGCCTGAACGTCTAATGCACATTTGAGCTCTGAACCAGATTTATCGGCCTAAAAGCAGGATAAAAACGCACGTATTTATAAGCGTCCTAATCAAATTCTTTAAAAGATATACAGATCATTCTGATCACAAATAAAAGCTTAGAATGCCACCTTTACATCTTGGTATAACACAAGTTAATCAGACATTCTGTTCCTACAAAATAGGCCTGATTACCAGTGCAGGATTGACCTTTGAACTTTGAGTCTGTGTGTAAAATGTACCGTTGTACAAGAGCTCATTGTAGTAGGATTATGATTAGATTCTGCTCTTTCTAAAAGGTCTGTTTAACAATGATATACAGTATGTTAAAATGCTGAAGTATGATTTATGAGAGAGTGGAAGGTTAACCTTTGACCCTGCTGTACAGGCCTGTAATAAGGGTGTACCATGTTCTCACAGTGTAGTGCATAAAACCTACTGAACACCTTTAGTCATACATGTACAGTGACCTTCATCATGCATTGTTAACTTTTTATTCACTGGCTTTTATAGTTAAGGGACTTAAGTCTAGAAGTTGGGTCTTTTAACCATCATATACTGAGAAGTTGGTCTCAACGAACTGCTGAAACTTGGAGTCATATTTAGGGCCTTTGCTGTTGTGTAGGAAAGACAAAACCAAGGATCTTAGTCCTTGGCTACACAGCAAACGTCATTGCGATTCGAAATGAGTCGTCAACCGGCTCGACCTCAATAACCTCACATTAACATCTTGGTGAAACACAAGGATTTAGATATTCTGTTCCACCAATACAGGCCTGAACGTCTAATGCACATTTGAGCTCTGAACTAGATTTATCGGCCTAAAAGCAGCATAAAAACGCACGTGTTCATAAGCATTCCAATCAAATACTTTAAAAGATATACAGATTATTCTGATCACAAATAAAAGCTTAGAATGCCCCCTTTACATCTTGGTATAACACAAGTTAGTCAGACATTCTGTTCCTCCGATACAGGCCTGAACGTCTAATGCACATTTGAGCTCTGAACTAGATTTATCGGCCTAAAAGCAGGATAAAAACGCACGTATTCATAAGCATCCTAATCAAATTCTTTAAAAGATACATTAATCATTTAAAGCTGAACTGAAAGCTTAGAATGCCCCCTTTACATCTTGGTATAACACAAGTTAGTCAGACTGTCATGGATCTTCAGTCGGCGTGTGTGTGTGCGTGGCATAATTGCAGGAGGCGAGCTGGCGGTTCAATATCGGCTTTTATTATTAAAGCAACACATAAAGAAAACACCGACTTAAATCATACACTAAATAACGACAACAAAAGCTAGACGCCTGACTGTGCTCCAGTCAGGCTCTTTATAATCAACTTAATTACCTTACCTCGGTTCAGGT
Source organism: Clarias gariepinus (assembly GCF_024256425.1). NCBI lineage: Eukaryota > Metazoa > Chordata > Actinopteri > Siluriformes > Clariidae > Clarias > Clarias gariepinus. The sequence continues at coordinate 214,328 of NW_026521001.1, read as the reverse complement.
GAACTCCCACGTCACCTGACCGAGGTGCTGTCTGGGACATGCAGTCCAGCTTAAACATAACTCCAAAATAAAACAAACAAACCCAGGCGCTTTGGCGCCCTCTAGGGGCTAACCGTTACACAGACATTCTGTTCCTCCGCTACAGGCCTGAACGTCTAATGCGCATTTGAGCTTTGAACCAGATTTATCGGCCTAAAAGCAGCATAAAAACGCACGTATTTATAAGCGTCCTAATCAAATTCTTTAAAAAATATACAGATCATTCTGATCACAAATAAAAGCTTAGAATGCCACCTTTACATCTTGGTATAACACAAGTTAGTCAGACATTCTGTTCCTCTGAAATTGGCCTGATTACCAGTGCAGGATTGACCTTTGACCTTTGAGTCTGTGTGTAAAATGTACCGTTGTACAAGAGCTCATTGTAGTGGAATTATGATTAGATTCTGCTCTTTCTGAAAGGTCTGTTTTACAATGATATACAGTATGTTAAAATGGTGAAGGATGATTAATGAGAGAGTGGAAGGTTAACCTTTGACCCTGCTGTACAGGCCTGTAATAAGGGTGTACCATGTTCTCACAGTGTAGTGCATAATCCCTACTGAACACCTTTAGTCATACATGTACAGTAACCTTCATCATGCATTGTTAACTTTTTATTCACTGGCTTTTATGGTTAAGGGACTTAAGTCTAGAAGTTGGGTCTTTTAACCATCATATACTGAGAAGTTGGTCTCAACGAACTGCTGAAACTTGGAGTCATATTTAGGGCCTTTGCTGTTGTTTAAGAAAGACAAAACCATGGATCTTAGTCCTTGGCTACACAGCAAACGTTATTGCGATTCGAAATGAGTCGTCAACCGGCTCGACCTCAATAACCTCACATTAACATCTTGGTATAACACAAGTTAGTCAGACATTCTGTTCCTCCGATACAGGCCTGAACGTCTAATGCACATTTGAGCTCTGAACTAGATTTATCGGCCTAAAAGCAGGATAAAAACGCACGTATTCATAAGCATCCTAATCAAATTCTTTAAAAGATACATTAATCATTTAGAGCTAAACTAAAAGCTTAAAATGCCAACTTTACATCTTGGCATAACACAAGTTAGTCAGACATTCTGTTCCTCCGATACAGGCCTGAACGTCTAATGCGCATTTGAGCTCTGAACCAGATTTATCGGCCTAAAAGCAGGATAAAAAACACGGTGTTCATAAGCATCCCAATCAAATTCCTTAAAAGATATATAAAACATTTAGAACAGACATGAAAGCTTAGAATTTAACCTTTACATCTTGGTATAGCATAATTTATTCAGACATTCTTTTCCTTTAACATAGGCCTGACTATGCAATGCACATTTAACCTCAGATCCATGGGCCTAGGAGCAACTGAAAAACATTAATTCATCAGGCTGCCAATTTAATTCTTTAAAAGATATATTAACCATGGATGAACCACTAGAGCTCAGATTAACACTTAGAAGATTACCTTTACATCTTTTTTTATAGCAGAGGGGATTTTGATGTTCTTTTCCTCCAAAATATGCCTAATTCCCTAGTGCATGTTCAACCTCAGCTCCATGGCCTCAAGAACAGCTGAACATCATCAATTCATCAGGCTGCCCCTCAAATCCCTTAAATGATACATGAATCATTTAGAGTTCAAATGAAAGCTCAAAATGGAGTCTTTACAACAAACAAACAAAAAAAAACCCACACAAAACAAAACACAAGATAATAAAATTAAAAACAAAACACAAAAGCTAAAAATATCAAAAGCCATTAAAAAATTACAGTGCACATTTGACCTCTGAACTAGGTCCATGGGCCTAAGAGCAGCTGAAAAACACATTAATTCATAAGCCTTAAAAAGTAGAAAAAAAATCTGAAAAGTTCTGCTTTACAATGATATACAGCATGTTAAAAGACCCCCCTAGGTGCAGATGCTGAAGGATAATTCATGAGACAGTGCAAGGTTAACCTTTGACCCTGCTGTACAGGCCTGTAATAAGGGTGTACCATGTTCTCACAGTGTAGTGCATAATCCCTACCGAACATCTTAAGCCTAATGTGTGCATGGCAACCTGGTCATGCATTGTTAACTTTTTATTTACTGGCTTTTATAGTTAAGGGACTTAAGTCTAGAAGTTGGGTCTTTTAAACATCATATACTGAGAAGTTGGTCTCAATGAACTGCTGAAACTTGGAGTCATATTTAGGGCCTTTGCTGTTGTGTAGGAGAGACAAAACCAAGAATCTTAGTCCCCGGCTACAGAGCAAACGTCATTGCGATTCGAAATGAGTCGTCAGCCAGCTATGCACTGAAATGCTTAAACAACCTCCCGTGACATAAAATTAACAATAAATAAATAAAACAAAATATAAAACACTTCAAAAAATATATAAGATTAAAAAAAAAAAAACATCTATACAACGGGATAAAAATATAAAGAAGAATTTAGATGGAAATACAGTAACTGGAAATGACCAGGAAGTGTGCAAATGTGCATGTGTACGTAGATGTGTGTCCGTGGTCCATAAATGTCCATCATCTGTGCAAAAGTGCAAATGTGCATGAATGTGAAATGTGCCATGAATGTCCAGGGTTTGTGCAACTGTGCATGAGTGTCCATTACGATGTATCGTGCAAAAATGCAGAGAGGTTACTGTAGATCCCGTAAAATGTCCATAACTGTGAATTGTGCAATGTGCAAGGATGCAGAGATTGTTTAGTCCTGAGTATTGATCTGGTTGAGAGACCGTATCGCCTGCGGGAAGAAGCTCCTTCTCAGTCTCTCTGTGTTGGCCTTCAGGGAGCGGAATCGCAACAGAGAGAACAGTCCATTGTTGGTCCTTCACAATCTTCCTGGCCTTGGTCCAGCACTGCTTGGTGTAGATCGAGTGCAGGTCAGGGAGCTCGGTGCGGATGATGCGCTCGGCTGATCGCACCATCCTCTGTAGAGCTCGTCTGTCCTGCATGGTGCCGTTTCCAAACCAGGCCTAGGTGAAGCAGATAATACAAAATCATGTATTAATAGGCGTCCCAACGCAAATGAAAATGAATGAATGTTTATTCAAAAACAATACTACCCACTACATACTACCCAGGGATTTCTCCGGCTTATATATATATATATATATATATATATATATATATATATATAATGTAATCTACAAAACAAGACAGTGAACACAAAAACAACACAGCAAAGACCAATAATACTAAAGAGTATATATACATCATAAATAACATTCAGAGCACCTTAAAAAAAATAAATCCACCCACATTGCGGCAAGACACGACCCACTTCCGCCATTCGCAGCGAGGCTTCAAACGTCATCCATGACGTCGGACGCCGTAAACACTTCCGGGATTTCTACACACACGGCGCGCTTCGTCCCAGCATTAGTTTCTATTTCCGCCAGCGCTGTGCACGCGCGCATGCGTTGTTAACACATTAACTCCGGAGTTGGTAATAGATTATTTCCCATGTATATCAGAAACATGCTTTACATACTGTAATCTTGGAATTAGAATTAAATGTACTGGACAAAAATAAAATATGGTCATGTGATGCAGCATTTCTAAAAATGTTTGTTCTGTGATTAATGTTTCCATGATCAAGTGGTGGATGTAGGAGTGTTATATATATATATATATATATATATATATATATATATATATATATATATATAAATATATATAATTATAATACTAAAGAGAATATATACATCATAAATAACATTCAGAGCACCTTAAAAAAATAAAAAATGAAAAAATAATAAATCCACCCACATTGCGGCAAGACACGACCCACTTCCGCCATTCGCAGCGAGGCTTCAAACGTCATCCATGACGTCGGATGCCGTAAACACTTCCGGGATTTCTACACACACGGCGCGCTTCGGTCTGTCACTAGTTTCTATTTCCGCTCCGTTGTTGTTGTTTTTATTATCATTATTATGCACTTTCACTACTTGTGTATTTACACAGAAGTCCATGCACTGAGCAAAACAGTGTAAATGCAACCGACTCCCCACAGTTTTTACAGCCTACAGTTCTACAGGAAAGTGTAAGTGTGAGACTTGGATTTATGACTGTTCAGTTGTAGAATAAATTAATGGTCTGTGAAAGCAGGAAAAAATAGTTTCTATTTCCGCCATCGCTGTGCACGCGCGCATGCGTCATTAACACATTAACTCCGGAGTGACGCGTTTGATTTTTTCCCGACACTCTTTGTTACACATGGTCTTTCTACTTTAATAGCTGGTAATAGATTATTTCCCATGTATATCAGAAACATGCTTTACATACTGTAATCTTGGAATTAGGATTAAATGTACTGGACAAAAATAAAATATGGTCATGTGATGCAGCATTTCTGTGATTAATGTTTCCATGATCAGGTGGTGGATGTAGGAGTGTTGGGTCAGAGGCTGATGAAAAACCAACTCATGAAGGTTTGGGAGAAAAAACTAGCCATTGATCGTCAAACATCTAAAAAAAGTGCAGTTACTATGATTGCATATATTAAAGTTGCTGCATTTAAAATGCTTTTAGCTGGACTCTGAGTAGTGCAGTGGTAAAGTGCTCCCTAGTTCGGTTCCCTGGTGATGCTGTAACCTCTCGCAGCCAGAGATCCAGACAGAGCTGATCGGCCGAGCTCGCTCAGCGGGGAGGGATGAGAGGTACTTAGTACTTATATATATATATATATATATATATATATATACTTTTTTTCATACAGTGAAGGTTGCATGTATTTTCAGTCTTTTTTTTTGTGTTTTTAATTTGACCAGACCTGCAGGAGTTTGAAGGAGGATGCATGTTTTTCAGTGAGCAGCTTGAAGTTTCATCCATCTCCCTCCTAATCCCCTCTTCAACTGCTGTCTTGAACCTCATCAAGATGGGAGATCATTCCTGGTGTGCTTGTCTAGTCTGTTAATGTTAAGCCTTACAGAAGTTTATATGTAAATAGTTGCATACCGCTGACTGTTGTAACTCACATGTATGCCTAGGGTTAGGGTTAGGGTTAGGGTTAGGGTTAGGGTTAGGGTTAGGGTTAGGGTTAGGGTTAGGGTTAGGGTTAGGGTTAGGGTTAGGGTTAGGGTTAGGGTTAGGGTTAGGGTAAAATAATCCGCTGCCCCGGGAAGAACCCGGAACCAGCGTTGTGCACGGGCCAGCCACTCAGGCCTCATTTTCAGCCTCCTCCACTATGACGGTCGACCGGTGTCGCCTGTTTAAATTTTAAGAGCTAAAGACTTTGCTTTTAGCTAAATTATTGTAAAGACCCTCCATGAGCCGAGATACCCGCTTAAGGGTTAAAATTTAAATCAGGGCCTGGGGGTTGAGATTCGGGGTCATTTCTAGTTAAAGTTAGGCCATTGTACGACGAAGGCTAACGACCGTGTAATAACCTATGTTAGTGTAAATGCCTGTGACTTTAAGGTCAAACATGGGCACCGAGTAAGGTAAGGGTTATGGAAAATAGGTAGGGTTAAAGACAATAAGGGTAACGGTCCCGGGACAGGGTCCAAGGCAAGGAACTTTGGGGTTAGGATAGGTTTGGGGAGAGGTTGGGAAGACTCGGTTCCCTGCAGACCTAAAACCTAAAGTTAAGGGTCAGAGGTCAAATACATTTAAGGTTAATGTTAAGACTTAAAACATTATATTTAAAGCTAATAGGGTTCTAAGAGTTTAGGGTTGAAACTAACGGTTATGCTAAGAGTTAAGGTTTAGGCCTAGGGTTCGAAACTGACGGTTATATTTAGGGTTAAAGGTTTAGGCTTAGAGTTCTTAATAAGCAGCTGAAGACACTGACGGTTATGTTTAGGTTCAGGGAGAGGAAACGCATTAAATCCTACTTAAGGTTAAGGGTATGAGCTAAGATTAAAGTTCCCTTTAACCCAACGATATCCTAAATTGTGAGACACGTCATCAGTAGTAAACCATAGAGTCACAGGGTGTTTCGGCCTTTCATTACTATACACCCTCATCCATGGCGGCCAGCCGTAGGTGGATCAGTCCTCGGCTCGTGTCCCATAGCCAATTGAAAAAATGATTAATCTTCATTTATTTATTGATTTAAAATTTTAATTTTAATAAATAAACCTTTTTAAAGTCCTATTTAGAATACTGGTATAATTAAAGACTATAGAACTAAGGTTTAAATGTATTGCAATTATGCTAATACAACCTGAACCATCATACAATCACTTTAAAATATTTTTTGTTTATTTGAAAATGATTTAAAGAAATGAACTTTAATAAAGTCCTATTTATGATACCAATGTAATAAAGGATTAGGTTTAAATTCACTGCAATGATCCTAATACAGCCTAAACCATCATACAGTAACACTCCTAAATATACCAAACACAGTGAAGACTGGTAGAAGACCATGACTCACCTCTCTGCCAAAGGCCCTTTTGTTAACACCGCAAGGTTTCCGGAACCATTTGGGCAGAGTGCTGCACCGGGAAGCGAGTGGAGACCGTCTCATCCCAGCGGATGACCCCGAAATCAGATCAATCAAGCTTCTACTGGAATGGCCTCCTGAGGAAAATTCTATCAGAATGATAGTAAAATCCCCAGCCAAGTAAAGCCTTAATGGAAGGCCAATCCAGGTACTTAATCGGCATATTTTTCACATTGATGGTGGATTAAATATTTTTGGGGTATTAATCAGTTATTTATTGTTTCCATTCAGTGTGTCACAAAGATCACGTTGCAAAAAACGGCACGATTCTATCTTTTGTGGTTTAGGAGTTATTTGTTAAAATATACTCCAGATTTAGGTTGCCCATGATGCTTAGGGGCACAGTCAGTTACGGAACGCCAATAGGGTAAAAAATCTTATAGTTTAAAACATCTAAAAAATATCTTTAATTTAATGTTTAGGCCACAGTTGCAGCCTAAATATTTTATATCAGAGTGGATCACAGTTGCAATCACCCTCATTTATATATTTAGCAAGTTTGTGCCTATTTAAAAATAATAGAATATGATTTTGTAATTATTTTAATCTAAAGTCTAATAACCTATGATACATTACACATTTAAAAATCAATATTTCAGATCGCTGCTAAAGTAAGAATTATATATTTTTATATTTTTTAATTAAAATATCTACTAAAAGTCTCTAATTTGTGATTCAGGCCACAGTTGCAGCCCAAATATTTTATATCAGAGTCAATTACAGTTGCAATCACCTCTGTTTCCCTACTCAGCGATGTTTGGCCTATTTAATAAATAAATAACATCAAGTATTAAGATTATACACAGGCCTAATAACCTACGACGCATGTTAAATCACTCATGCCTGAGCTTTAACGCTCTGAGTGGGACAGATTGGACCTGCAGGCGCCTATTTAGGGGTCCCGGAGGGCCGACGGGGATCAATTAAGGATGCCCCAGGACAGCATTGGGCGACAGGCTGAGGCACGCAACCAGAGCCTAAGCTAAGAGATCGCCTATCGGCTCGGGGTGGACTGGACCTCCGAGGATGGCATGAGATCGCGGGTCGTGATCGGCCTACCCGTTCCTTCCGAGGGTGGCACGGACCCCTACACTAGATTCGGGCTAATCCCAAATCATGCTCCAGAGCACGCCAACTGAACCTTGACGCCGTATGCGCTTACGCCCGAGGTCTAACGTCCCGTCCTATCTCCCCTGCCGACGCATTCGAGCCCGTTTGTTCGGCCGCCCTAAACAACGGATCACCCGTGTCTCTCAGTCCAATCATCACAGCATGGGCTTGTGAATAAGCCGCAAAACTGTTGTCCCCAGCTAATAGGGTGCCTAGGTGGGTATCTATATTAAAATGGTATTATCTTTTACATAGTGAGGTTAACAATTAAGATAATGTTTTAACCTCTACCCACTAGGACATGGAGATAGCTTCCAACAAGGTGACCGAGGGCGGCACTGGCTGGGTTAGGTTAGGGTAAAATAATCCGCTGCCCCGGGAAGAACCCGGAACCAGCGTTGTGCACGGGCCAGCCACTCAGGCCTCATTTTCAGCCTCCTCCACTATGACGGTCGACCGGTGTCGCCTGTTTAGAGTTTAAGAGCTAAAGACTTTGCTTTTAGCTAAGTTGTTGTAAAGACCCTCCATGAGCCGAGATACCCGCTTAAGGGTTAAAATTTAAATCAGGGCCTGGGGGTTGAGATTCGGGGTCATTTCTAGTTAAAGTTAGGCCATTGTACGACGAAGGCTAACGACCGTGTAATAACCTATGTTAGTGTAAATGCCTGTGACTTTAAGGTCAAACATGGGCACCGAGTAAGGTAAGGGTTATGGAAAATAGGTAGGGTTAAAGACAATAAGGGTAACGGTCCCGGGACAGGGTCCAAGGCAAGGAACTTTGGGGTTAGGATAGGTTTGGGGAGAGGTTGGGAAGACTCGGTTCCCTGCAGACCTAAAACCTAAAGTTAAAGGTCAGAGGTCAAATACATTTAAGGTTAATGTTAAGACTTAAAACATTATATTTAAAGCTAATAGGGTTCTAAGAGTTTAGGGTTAAAACTGACGGTTATGCTAAGAGTTAAGGTTTAGGCCTAGGGTTCGAAACTGACGGTTATATTTAGGGTTAAAGGTTTAGGCATAGAGTTCTTAATAAGCAGCTGAAGACACTGACGGTTATGTTTAGGTTCAGGGAGAGGAAATGCATTAAATCCTATTTAAGGTTAAGGGTGTGAGCTAAGATTAAAGTTCCCTTTAACCCAACGATATCCTAAATTGTGAGACACGTCATCAGTAGTAAACCATAGAGTCACAGGGTGTTTCGGCCTTTCATTACTATACACCCTCATCCATGGCGGCCAGCCGTAGGTGGATCAGTCCTCGGCTCGTGTCCCATAGCCAATTGAAAAAATAATTCATGTTTATTTATTTATTGATTTAAAATTTTAATTTTAATAAATAAACCTTTTTAAAGTCCTATTTAAAATACTGGTATAATTAAAGACTATAGAATTAAGGTTTAAATGTATTGCAATTATGCTAATACAACCTGAACCATCATACAATCACTTTAAAATATTTTTTGTTTATTTGAAAATGATTTAGAGAAATGAAGTTTAATAAAGTCCTATTTATGATACCAATGTAATTAAAGATTAGGTTTAAATTCACTGCAATGATCCTAATACAGCCTAAACCATCATACAGTAACACTCCTAAATATACCAAACACAGTGAAGACTGGTAGAAGACCATGACTCACCTCTCTGCCAAAGGCCCTTTTGTTAACACCGCAAGGTTTCCGGAACCATTTGGGCAGAGTGCTGCACCGGGAAGCGAGTGGAGACCGTCTCATCCCAGCGGATGACCCCGAAATCAGATCAATCAAGCTTCTACTGGAATGGCCTCCTGAGGAAAATTCTATCAGAATGATAGTGAAATCCCCAGCCAAGTAAAGCCTTAATGGAAGGCCAATCCAGGTTCTTAATCGGCATGTTTTTCACACTGATGGTAGATTAAATATTTTTTTGGTATTAATCAGTTATTTATTGTTTCCATTCAGTGTGTCACAAAGATCACGTTGCAAAAAACGGCACGATTCTATCTTTTGTGGTTTAGGAGTTATTTGTTAAAATATACTCCAGATTTAGGTTGCCCATGATGCTTAGGGGCACAGTCAGTTACGGAACGCCAATAGGGTAAAAACTCTTATAGTTTAAAACATCTAAAAAATATCTTTAATTTAATGTTTAGGCCACAGTTGCAGCCTAAATATTTTATATCAGAGTGGATCACAGTTGCAATCACCCTCATTTATATAATTAGCAAGTTTATTCCTATTTAAAAATAATTGGATATGATTTTGTAATTATTTTAATCTAAAGTCTAATAACCTATGATACATTACACATTTAAAAATCAATATTTCAGATCGCTGCTAAAGTAAGAATTATATATTTTTATATTTTTAAATTAAAATATCTACTAAACGTCTCTAATTTGTGATTCAGGCCACAGTTGCAGCCCAAATATTTTATATCAGAGTGAATTACAGTTGCAATCACCTCTGTTTCCCTACTCAGCGATGTTTAGCCTATTTAATAAATAAATAACATCAAGTATTAAGATTATACAAAGGCCTAATAACCTACGACGCATGTTAAATCACTCATGCCTGAGCTTTAACGCTCTGAGTGGGACAGATTGGACCTGCAGGCGCCTATTTAGGGGTCCCGGAGGGCCGACGGGGATCAATTAAGGATGCCCCAGGACAGCATTGGGCGACAGGCTGAGGCACGCAACCAGAGCCTAAGCTAAGAGATCGCCTATCGGCTCGGGGTGGACTGGACCTCCGAGGATGGCATGAGATCGCGGGTCGTGATCGGCCTACCCGTTCCTTCCGAGGGTGGCACGGACCCCTACACTAGATTCGGGCTAATCCCAAATCATGCTCCAGAGCACGCCAACTGAACCTTGACGCCGTATGCGCTTACGCCCGAGGTCTAACGTCCCGTCCTATCTCCCCTGCCGACGCATTCGAGCCCGTTTGTTCGGCCGCCCTAAACAACGGATCACCCGTGTCTCTCAGTCCAATCATCACAGCATGGGCTTGTGAATAAGCCGCAAAACTGTTGTCCCCAGCTAATAGGGTGCCTAGGTGGGTATCTATATTAAAATGGTATTATCTTTTACATAGTGAGGTTAACAATTAAGATAATGTTTTAACCTCTACCCACTAGGACATGGAGATAGCTTCCAACAAGGTGACCGAGGGCGGCACTGGCTGGGTTAGGTTAGGGTAAAATAATCCGCTGCCCCGGGAAGAACCCGGAACCAGCGTTGTGCACGGGCCAGCCACTCAGGCCTCATTTTCAGCCTCCTCCACTATGACGGTCGACCGGTGTCGCCTGTTTAGAGTTTAAGAGCTAAAGACTTTGCTTTTAGCTAAGTTGTTGTAAAGACCCTCCATGAGCCGAGATACCCGCTTAAGGGTTAAAATTTAAATCAGGGCCTGGGGGTTGAGATTCGGGGTCATTTCTAGTTAAAGTTAGGCCATTGTACGACGAAGGCTAACGACCGTGTAATAACCTATGTTAGTGTAAATGCCTGTGACTTTAAGGTCAAACATGGGCACCGAGTAAGGTAAGGGTTATGGAAAATAGGTAGGGTTAAAGACAATAAGGGTAACGGTCCCGGGACAGGGTCCAAGGCAAGGAACTTTGGGGTTAGGATAGGTTTGGGGAGAGGTTGGGAAGACTCGGTTCCCTGCAGACCTAAAACCTAAAGTTAAAGGTCAGAGGTCAAATACATTTAAGGTTAATGTTAAGACTTAAAACATTATATTTAAAGCTAATAGGGTTCTAAGAGTTTAGGGTTAAAACTGACGGTTATGCTAAGAGTTAAGGTTTAGGCCTAGGGTTCGAAACTGACGGTTATATTTAGGGTTAAAGGTTTAGGCATAGAGTTCTTAATAAGCAGCTGAAGACACTGACGGTTATGTTTAGGTTCAGGGAGAGGAAATGCATTAAATCCTATTTAAGGTTAAGGGTGTGAGCTAAGATTAAAGTTCCCTTTAACCCAACGATATCCTAAATTGTGAGACACGTCATCAGTAGTAAACCATAGAGTCACAGGGTGTTTCGGCCTTTCATTACTATACACCCTCATCCATGGCGGCCAGCCGTAGGTGGATCAGTCCTCGGCTCGTGTCCCATAGCCAATTGAAAAAATAATTCATGTTTATTTATTTATTGATTTAAAATTTTAATTTTAATAAATAAACCTTTTTAAAGTCCTATTTAAAATACTGGTATAATTAAAGACTATAGAATTAAGGTTTAAATGTATTGCAATTATGCTAATACAACCTGAACCATCATACAATCACTTTAAAATATTTTTTGTTTATTTGAAAATGATTTAGAGAAATGAATTTTAATAAAGTCCTATTTATGATACCAATGTAATTAAAGATTAGGTTTAAATTCACTGCAATGATCCTAATACAGCCTAAACCATCATACAGTAACACTCCTAAATATACCAAACACAGTGAAGACTGGTAGAAGACCATGACTCACCTCTCTGCCAAAGGCCCTTTTGTTAACACCGCAAGGTTTCCGGAACCATTTGGGCAGAGTGCTGCACCGGGAAGCGAGTGGAGACCGTCTCATCCCAGCGGATGACCCCGAAATCAGATCAATCAAGCTTCTACTGGAATGGCCTCCTGAGGAAAATTCTATCAGAATGATAGTGAAATCCCCAGCCAAGTAAAGCCTTAATGGAAGGCCAATCCAGGTTCTTAATCGGCATGTTTTTCACACTGATGGTAGATTAAATATTTTTTTGGTATTAATCAGTTATTTATTGTTTCCATTCAGTGTGTCACAAAGATCACGTTGCAAAAAACGGCACGATTCTATCTTTTGTGGTTTAGGAGTTATTTGTTAAAATATACTCCAGATTTAGGTTGCCCATGATGCTTAGGGGCACAGTCAGTTACGGAACGCCAATAGGGTAAAAACTCTTATAGTTTAAAACATCTAAAAAATATCTTTAATTTAATGTTTAGGCCACAGTTGCAGCCTAAATATTTTATATCAGAGTGGATCACAGTTGCAATCACCCTCATTTATATATTTAGCAAGTTTGTGCCTATTTAAAAATAATAGAATATGATTTTGTAATTATTTTAATCTAAAGTCTAATAACCTATGATACATTACACATTTAAAAATCAATATTTCAGATCGCTGCTAAAGTAAGAATTATATATTTTTATATTTTTAAATTAAAATATCTACTAAACGTCTCTAATTTGTGATTCAGGCCACAGTTGCAGCCCAAATATTTTATATCAGAGTGAATTACAGTTGCAATCACCTCTGTTTCCCTACTCAGCGATGTTTAGCCTATTTAATAAATAAATAACATCAAGTATTAAGATTATACAAAGGCCTAATAACCTACGACGCATGTTAAATCACTCATGCCTGAGCTTTAACGCTCTGAGTGGGACAGATTGGACCTGCAGGCGCCTATTTAGGGGTCCCGGAGGGCCGACGGGGATCAATTAAGGATGCCCCAGGACAGCATTGGGCGACAGGCTGAGGCACGCAACCAGAGCCTAAGCTAAGAGATCGCCTATCGGCTCGGGGTGGACTGGACCTCCGAGGATGGCATGAGATCGCGGGTCGTGATCGGCCTACCCGTTCCTTCCGAGGGTGGCACGGACCCCTACACTAGATTCGGGCTAATCCCAAATCATGCTCCAGAGCACGCCAACTGAACCTTGACGCCGTATGCGCTTACGCCCGAGGTCTAACGTCCCGTCCTATCTCCCCTGCCGACGCATTCGAGCCCGTTTGTTCGGCCGCCCTAAACAACGGATCACCCGTGTCTCTCAGTCCAATCATCACAGCATGGGCTTGTGAATAAGCCGCAAAACTGTTGTCCCCAGCTAATAGGGTGCCTAGGTGGGTATCTATATTAAAATGGTATTATCTTTTACATAGTGAGGTTAACAATTAAGATAATGTTTTAACCTCTACCCACTAGGACATGGAGATAGCTTCCAACAAGGTGACCGAGGGCGGCACTGGCTGGGTTAGGTTAGGGTAAAATAATCCGCTGCCCCGGGAAGAACCCGGAACCAGCGTTGTGCACGGGCCAGCCACTCAGGCCTCATTTTCAGCCTCCTCCACTATGACGGTCGACCGGTGTCGCCTGTTTAGAGTTTAAGAGCTAAAGACTTTGCTTTTAGCTAAGTTGTTGTAAAGACCCTCCATGAGCCGAGATACCCGCTTAAGGGTTAAAATTTAAATCAGGGCCTGGGGGTTGAGATTCGGGGTCATTTCTAGTTAAAGTTAGGCCATTGTACGACGAAGGCTAACGACCGTGTAATAACCTATGTTAGTGTAAATGCCTGTGACTTTAAGGTCAAACATGGGCACCGAGTAAGGTAAGGGTTATGGAAAATAGGTAGGGTTAAAGACAATAAGGGTAACGGTCCCGGGACAGGGTCCAAGGCAAGGAACTTTGGGGTTAGGATAGGTTTGGGGAGAGGTTGGGAAGACTCGGTTCCCTGCAGACCTAAAACCTAAAGTTAAAGGTCAGAGGTCAAATACATTTAAGGTTAATGTTAAGACTTAAAACATTATATTTAAAGCTAATAGGGTTCTAAGAGTTTAGGGTTAAAACTGACGGTTATGCTAAGAGTTAAGGTTTAGGCCTAGGGTTCGAAACTGACGGTTATATTTAGGGTTAAAGGTTTAGGCATAGAGTTCTTAATAAGCAGCTGAAGACACTGACGGTTATGTTTAGGTTCAGGGAGAGGAAATGCATTAAATCCTATTTAAGGTTAAGGGTGTGAGCTAAGATTAAAGTTCCCTTTAACCCAACGATATCCTAAATTGTGAGACACGTCATCAGTAGTAAACCATAGAGTCACAGGGTGTTTCGGCCTTTCATTACTATACACCCTCATCCATGGCGGCCAGCCGTAGGTGGATCAGTCCTCGGCTCGTGTCCCATAGCCAATTGAAAAAATAATTCATGTTTATTTATTTATTGATTTAAAATTTTAATTTTAATAAATAAACCTTTTTAAAGTCCTATTTAAAATACTGGTATAATTAAAGACTATAGAATTAAGGTTTAAATGTATTGCAATTATGCTAATACAACCTGAACCATCATACAATCACTTTAAAATATTTTTTGTTTATTTGAAAATGATTTAGAGAAATGAAATTTAATAAAGTCCTATTTATGATACCAATGTAATTAAAGATTAGGTTTAAATTCACTGCAATGATCCTAATACAGCCTAAACCATCATACAGTAACACTCCTAAATATACCAAACACAGTGAAGACTGGTAGAAGACCATGACTCACCTCTCTGCCAAAGGCCCTTTTGTTAACACCGCAAGGTTTCCGGAACCATTTGGGCAGAGTGCTGCACCGGGAAGCGAGTGGAGACCGTCTCATCCCAGCGGATGACCCCGAAATCAGATCAATCAAGCTTCTACTGGAATGGCCTCCTGAGGAAAATTCTATCAGAATGATAGTGAAATCCCCAGCCAAGTAAAGCCTTAATGGAAGGCCAATCCAGGTTCTTAATCGGCATGTTTTTCACACTGATGGTAGATTAAATATTTTTTTGGTATTAATCAGTTATTTATTGTTTCCATTCAGTGTGTCACAAAGATCACGTTGCAAAAAACGGCACGATTCTATCTTTTGTGGTTTAGGAGTTATTTGTTAAAATATACTCCAGATTTAGGTTGCCCATGATGCTTAGGGGCACAGTCAGTTACGGAACGCCAATAGGGTAAAAACTCTTATAGTTTAAAACATCTAAAAAATATCTTTAATTTAATGTTTAGGCCACAGTTGCAGCCTAAATATTTTATATCAGAGTGGATCACAGTTGCAATCACCCTCATTTATATATTTAGCAAGTTTGTGCCTATTTAAAAATAATAGAATATGATTTTGTAATTATTTTAATCTAAAGTCTAATAACCTATGATACATTACACATTTAAAAATCAATATTTCAGATCGCTGCTAAAGTAAGAATTATATATTTTTGTATTTTTAAATTAAAGTATCTACTAAACGTCTCTAATTTGTGATTCAGGCCACAGTTGCAGCCCAAATATTTTATATCAGAGTGAATTACAGTTGCAATCACCTCTGTTTCCCTACTCAGCGATGTTTAGCCTATTTAATAAATAAATAACATCAAGTATTAAGATTATACAAAGGCCTAATAACCTACGACGCATGTTAAATCACTCATGCCTGAGCTTTAACGCTCTGAGTGGGACAGATTGGACCTGCAGGCGCCTATTTAGGGGTCCCGGAGGGCCGACGGGGATCAATTAAGGATGCCCCAGGACAGCATTGGGCGACAGGCTGAGGCACGCAACCAGAGCCTAAGCTAAGAGATCGCCTATCGGCTCGGGGTGGACTGGACCTCCGAGGATGGCATGAGATCGCGGGTCGTGATCGGCCTACCCGTTCCTTCCGAGGGTGGCACGGACCCCTACACTAGATTCGGGCTAATCCCAAATCATGCTCCAGAGCACGCCAACTGAACCTTGACGCCGTATGCGCTTACGCCCGAGGTCTAACGTCCCGTCCTATCTCCCCTGCCGACGCATTCGAGCCCGTTTGTTCGGCCGCCCTAAACAACGGATCACCCGTGTCTCTCAGTCCAATCATCACAGCATGGGCTTGTGAATAAGCCGCAAAACTGTTGTCCCCAGCTAATAGGGTGCCTAGGTGGGTATCTATATTAAAATGGTATTATCTTTTACATAGTGAGGTTAACAATTAAGATAATGTTTTAACCTCTACCCACTAGGACATGGAGATAGCTTCCAACAAGGTGACCGAGGGCGGCACTGGCTGGGTTAGGTTAGGGTAAAATAATCCGCTGCCCCGGGAAGAACCCGGAACCAGCGTTGTGCACGGGCCAGCCACTCAGGCCTCATTTTCAGCCTCCTCCACTATGACGGTCGACCGGTGTCGCCTGTTTAGAGTTTAAGAGCTAAAGACTTTGCTTTTAGCTAAGTTGTTGTAAAGACCCTCCATGAGCCGAGATACCCGCTTAAGGGTTAAAATTTAAATCAGGGCCTGGGGGTTGAGATTCGGGGTCATTTCTAGTTAAAGTTAGGCCATTGTACGACGAAGGCTAACGACCGTGTAATAACCTATGTTAGTGTAAATGCCTGTGACTTTAAGGTCAAACATGGGCACCGAGTAAGGTAAGGGTTATGGAAAATAGGTAGGGTTAAAGACAATAAGGGTAACGGTCCCGGGACAGGGTCCAAGGCAAGGAACTTTGGGGTTAGGATAGGTTTGGGGAGAGGTTGGGAAGACTCGGTTCCCTGCAGACCTAAAACCTAAAGTTAAAGGTCAGAGGTCAAATACATTTAAGGTTAATGTTAAGACTTAAAACATTATATTTAAAGCTAATAGGGTTCTAAGAGTTTAGGGTTAAAACTGACGGTTATGCTAAGAGTTAAGGTTTAGGCCTAGGGTTCGAAACTGACGGTTATATTTAGGGTTAAAGGTTTAGGCATAGAGTTCTTAATAAGCAGCTGAAGACACTGACGGTTATGTTTAGGTTCAGGGAGAGGAAATGCATTAAATCCTATTTAAGGTTAAGGGTGTGAGCTAAGATTAAAGTTCCCTTTAACCCAACGATATCCTAAATTGTGAGACACGTCATCAGTAGTAAACCATAGAGTCACAGGGTGTTTCGGCCTTTCATTACTATACACCCTCATCCATGGCGGCCAGCCGTAGGTGGATCAGTCCTCGGCTCGTGTCCCATAGCCAATTGAAAAAATAATTCATGTTTATTTATTTATTGATTTAAAATTTTAATTTTAATAAATAAACCTTTTTAAAGTCCTATTTAAAATACTGGTATAATTAAAGACTATAGAATTAAGGTTTAAATGTATTGCAATTATGCTAATACAACCTGAACCATCATACAATCACTTTAAAATATTTTTTGTTTATTTGAAAATGATTTAGAGAAATGAAGTTTAATAAAGTCCTATTTATGATACCAATGTAATTAAAGATTAGGTTTAAATTCACTGCAATGATCCTAATACAGCCTAAACCATCATACAGTAACACTCCTAAATATACCAAACACAGTGAAGACTGGTAGAAGACCATGACTCACCTCTCTGCCAAAGGCCCTTTTGTTAACACCGCAAGGTTTCCGGAACCATTTGGGCAGAGTGCTGCACCGGGAAGCGAGTGGAGACCGTCTCATCCCAGCGGATGACCCCGAAATCAGATCAATCAAGCTTCTACTGGAATGGCCTCCTGAGGAAAATTCTATCAGAATGATAGTGAAATCCCCAGCCAAGTAAAGCCTTAATGGAAGGCCAATCCAGGTTCTTAATCGGCATGTTTTTCACACTGATGGTAGATTAAATATTTTTTTGGTATTAATCAGTTATTTATTGTTTCCATTCAGTGTGTCACAAAGATCACGTTGCAAAAAACGGCACGATTCTATCTTTTGTGGTTTAGGAGTTATTTGTTAAAATATACTCCAGATTTAGGTTGCCCATGATGCTTAGGGGCACAGTCAGTTACGGAACGCCAATAGGGTAAAAACTCTTATAGTTTAAAACATCTAAAAAATATCTTTAATTTAATGTTTAGGCCACAGTTGCAGCCTAAATATTTTATATCAGAGTGGATCACAGTTGCAATCACCCTCATTTATATATTTAGCAAGTTTGTGCCTATTTAAAAATAATAGAATATGATTTTGTAATTATTTTAATCTAAAGTCTAATAACCTATGATACATTACACATTTAAAAATCAATATTTCAGATCGCTGCTAAAGTAAGAATTATATATTTTTGTATTTTTAAATTAAAGTATCTACTAAACGTCTCTAATTTGTGATTCAGGCCACAGTTGCAGCCCAAATATTTTATATCAGAGTGAATTACAGTTGCAATCACCTCTGTTTCCCTACTCAGCGATGTTTTAGCCTATTTAATAAATAAATAACATCAAGTATTAAGATTATACAAAGGCCTAATAACCTACGACGCATGTTAAATCACTCATGCCTGAGCTTTAACGCTCTGAGTGGGACAGATTGGACCTGCAGGCGCCTATTTAGGGGTCCCAGAAGGCCGACGGGGATCAATTAAGGATGCCCCAGGACAGCATTGGGCGACAGGCTGAGGCACGCAACCAGAGCCTAAGCTAAGAGATTGCCTATCGGCTCGGGGTGGACTGGACCTCCGAGGATGGCACGAGATCGCGGGTCGTGATCGGCCTACCCGTTCCTTCCGAGGGTGGCACGGACCCCTACACTAGATTCGGGCTAATCCCAAATCATGCTCCGGAGCACGCCTGCTGAACCTTGACGCCGTATGCGCTTACGCCCGAGGTCTAACGTCCCGTCCTATCTCCCCTGCCGACGCATTCGAGCCCGTTTGTTCGGCCGCCCTAAACAACGGATCACCCGTGTCTCTCAGTCCAATCATCACAGCATGTGCTCGTGAATAAGCAGCAAAACTGTTGTCCCCAGCTAATAGGGTGCCTAGGTGGGTATCTATATTAAAATGGTTTTATCTTTTACATAGTGAGGTTAACAATTAAGATAATGTTTTAACCTCTACCCACTAGGACATGGAGATAGCTTCCAACAAGGTGACCGAGGGCGGCACTGGCTGGGTTAGGTTAGGGTAAAATAATCCGCTGCCCCGGGAAGAACCCGGAACCAGCGTTGTGCACGGGCCAGCCACTCAGGCCTCATTTTCAGCCTCCTCCACTATGACGGTCGACCGGTGTCGCCTGTTTAAATTTTAAGAGCTAAAGACTTTGCTTTTAGCTAAATTGTTGTAAAGACCCTCCATGAGCCGAGATACCCGCTTAAGGGTTAAAATTTTAATCAGGGCCTGGGGGTTGAGATTCGGGGTCATTTCTAGTTAAAGTTAGGCCATTGTACGACGAGGCTAACGACCGTGTAATAACCTATGTTAGTGTAAATGCCTGTGACTTTAAGGTCAAACATGGGCACCGAGTAAGGTAAGGGTTATGGAAAATAGGTAGGGTAAAAGACAATAAGGGTAACGGTCCCGGGACAGGGTCCAAGGCAAGGAACTTTGGGGTTAGGATAGGTTTGGGGAGAGGTTGGGAAGACTCGGTTCCCTGCAGACCTAAAACCTAAAGTTAAAGGTCAGAGGTCAAATACATTTAAAGTTAATGTTAAGACTTAAAACATTATATTTAAAGCTAATAGGGTTCTAAGAGTTTAGGGTTAAAACTAACGGTTATGCTAAGAGTTAAGGTTTAGGCCTAGGGTTCGAAACTGACGGTTATATTTAGGGTTAGAGGTTTAGGCTTAGAGTTCTTAATATGCAGCTGAAGACACTGACGGTTATGTTTAGGTTCAGGGAGAGGAAACGCATTAAATCCTACTTAAGGTTAAGGGTATGAGCTAAGATTAAAGTTCCCTTTAACCCAACGATATCCTAAATTGTGAGACACGTCATCAGTAGTAAACCATAGAGTCACAGGGTGTTTCGGCCTTTCATTACTATACACCCTCATCCATGGCGGCCAGCCGTAGGTGGATCAGTCCTCGGCTCGTGTCCCATAGCCAATTGAAAAAATGATTCATGTTAATTTATTTATTGATTTAAAATTTTAATTTTAATAAATAAACCTTTTTAAAGTCCTATTTAAAATACTGGTATAATTAAAGACTATAGAACTAAGGTTTAAATATATTGAAATTATGCTAATACAACCTGAACCATCATACAATCACTTTAAAATATTTTTTATTTATTTGAAAATGATTTAAAGAAATGAACTTTAATAAAGTCCTATTTATAATACCAATGTAATTAAAGATTATGGAGCTAAGGTTTAAATTCACTGCAATGATCCTAATACAGCCTAAACCATCATACAGTAACACTCCTAAATATACCAAATACAGTGAAGACTGGTAGAAGACCATGACTCACCTCTCTGCCAAAGGCCCTTTTGTTAACACCGCAAGGTTTCCGGAACCATTTGGGCAGAGTGCTGCACCGGGAAGCGAGTGGAGACCGTCTCATCCCAGCGGATGACCCCGAAAATCAGATCAACAACCTTCTACTGGAATGGCCTCCTGAGGAAAATTCTATCAGGATGACAGGAAAATCCCCAGCCAAGTAAAGCCTTAATGGAAGGCCAATCCAGGTTCTTAATCGGCATATTTTTCACACTGATGGTAGATTAAATATTTTTGTGGTATTATTCAGTTATTTATTGTTTCCATTCAGTGTGTCACAAAGATCACGTTGCCAAAAACGGCACGATTCTATCTTTTGTGGTTTAGGAGTTATTTGTTAAAATATACTCCAGATTTAGGTGGCCCATGATGCTTAGGGGCACAGTCGGTTACGGAACGCCAATAGGGTAAAAAATCTTATAGTTTAAAATATCTAATAAATATCTTTAATTTAATGTTTAGGCCACAGTTGCAGCCTAAATATTTTATATCAGAGTGGATCACAGTTGCAATCACCCTCATTTATGTAATTAGCAAGTTTATACCTATTTAAAAATAATAGAATATGATTTTGTAATTATTTCAATCTAAAGTCTAATAACCTATGATACATTTCCCATTTAAAAATCAATATTTCAGATCGCTGCTAAAGTAAGAATTATATATTTTTATATTTTTAAATTAAAATATCTACTAAACGTCTCTAATTTGTGATTCAGGCCACAGTTGCAGCCCAAATATTTTATATCAGAGTGAATACAGTTGCAATCACCTCTGTTTCCCTACTCAGCGATGTTTTAGCCTATTTAATAAATAAATAACATCAAGTATTAAGATTATACAAAGGCCTAATAACCTACGACGCATGTTAAATCACTCATGCCTGAGCTTTAACGCTCTGAGTGGGACAGATTGGACCTGCAGGCGCCTATTTAGGGGTCCCAGAAGGCCGACGGGGATCAATTAAGGATGCCCCAGGACAGCATTGGGCGACAGGCTGAGGCACGCAACCAGAGCCTAAGCTAAGAGATTGCCTATCGGCTCGGGGTGGACTGGACCTCCGAGGATGGCACGAGATCGCGGGTCGTGATCGGCCTACCCGTTCCTTCCGAGGGTGGCACGGACCCCTACACTAGATTCGGGCTAATCCCAAATCATGCTCCGGAGCACGCCTGCTGAACCTTGACGCCGTATGCGCTTACGCCCGAGGTCTAACGTCCCGTCCTATCTCCCCTGCCGACGCATTCGAGCCCGTTTGTTCGGCCGCCCTAAACAACGGATCACCCGTGTCTCTCAGTCCAATCATCACAGCATGTGCTCGTGAATAAGCAGCAAAACTGTTGTCCCCAGCTAATAGGGTGCCTAGGTGGGTATCTATATTAAAATGGTTTTATCTTTTACATAGTGAGGTTAACAATTAAGATAATGTTTTAACCTCTACCCACTAGGACATGGAGATAGCTTCCAACAAGGTGACCGAGGGCGGCACTGGCTGGGTTAGGTTAGGGTAAAATAATCCGCTGCCCCGGGAAGAACCCGGAACCAGCGTTGTGCACGGGCCAGCCACTCAGGCCTCATTTTCAGCCTCCTCCACTATGACGGTCGACCGGTGTCGCCTGTTTAAATTTTAAGAGCTAAAGACTTTGCTTTTAGCTAAATTGTTGTAAAGACCCTCCATGAGCCGAGATACCCGCTTAAGGGTTAAAATTTAAATCAGGGCCTGGGGGTTGAGATTCGGGGTCATTTCTAGTTAAAGTTAGGCCATTGTACGACGAGGCTAACGACCGTGTAATAACCTATGTTAGTGTAAATGCCTGTGACTTTAAGGTCAAACATGGGCACCGAGTAAGGTAAGGGTTATGGAAAATAGGTAGGGTAAAAGACAATAAGGGTAACGGTCCCGGGACAGGGTCCAAGGCAAGGAACTTTGGGGTTAGGATAGGTTTGGGGAGAGGTTGGGAAGACTCGGTTCCCTGCAGACCTAAAACCTAAAGTTAAAGGTCAGAGGTCAAATACATTTAAAGTTAATGTTAAGACTTAAAACATTATATTTAAAGCTAATAGGGTTCTAAGAGTTTAGGGTTAAAACTAACGGTTATGCTAAGAGTTAAGGTTTAGGCCTAGGGTTCGAAACTGACGGTTATATTTAGGGTTAGAGGTTTAGGCTTAGAGTTCTTAATATGCAGCTGAAGACACTGACGGTTATGTTTAGGTTCAGGGAGAGGAAACGCATTAAATCCTACTTAAGGTTAAGGGTATGAGCTAAGATTAAAGTTCCCTTTAACCCAACGATATCCTAAATTGTGAGACACGTCATCAGTAGTAAACCATAGAGTCACAGGGTGTTTCGGCCTTTCATTACTATACACCCTCATCCATGGCGGCCAGCCGTAGGTGGATCAGTCCTCGGCTCGTGTCCCATAGCCAATTGAAAAAATGATTCATGTTAATTTATTTATTGATTTAAAATTTTAATTTTAATAAATAAACCTTTTTAAAGTCCTATTTAAAATACTGGTATAATTAAAGACTATAGAACTAAGGTTTAAATATATTGAAATTATGCTAATACAACCTGAACCATCATACAATCACTTTAAAATATTTTTTATTTATTTGAAAATGATTTAAAGAAATGAACTTTAATAAAGTCCTATTTATAATACCAATGTAATTAAAGATTATGGAGCTAAGGTTTAAATTCACTGCAATGATCCTAATACAGCCTAAACCATCATACAGTAACACTCCTAAATATACCAAATACAGTGAAGACTGGTAGAAGACCATGACTCACCTCTCTGCCAAAGGCCCTTTTGTTAACACCGCAAGGTTTCCGGAACCATTTGGGCAGAGTGCTGCACCGGGAAGCGAGTGGAGACCGTCTCATCCCAGCGGATGACCCCGAAAATCAGATCAACAACCTTCTACTGGAATGGCCTCCTGAGGAAAATTCTATCAGGATGACAGGAAAATCCCCAGCCAAGTAAAGCCTTAATGGAAGGCCAATCCAGGTTCTTAATCGGCATATTTTTCACACTGATGGTAGATTAAATATTTTTGTGGTATTATTCAGTTATTTATTGTTTCCATTCAGTGTGTCACAAAGATCACGTTGCCAAAAACGGCACGATTCTATCTTTTGTGGTTTAGGAGTTATTTGTTAAAATATACTCCAGATTTAGGTGGCCCATGATGCTTAGGGGCACAGTCGGTTACGGAACGCCAATAGGGTAAAAAATCTTATAGTTTAAAATATCTAATAAATATCTTTAATTTAATGTTTAGGCCACAGTTGCAGCCTAAATATTTTATATCAGAGTGGATCACAGTTGCAATCACCCTCATTTATGTAATTAGCAAGTTTATACCTATTTAAAAATAATAGAATATGATTTTGTAATTATTTCAATCTAAAGTCTAATAACCTATGATACATTTCCCATTTAAAAATCAATATTTCAGATCGCTGCTAAAGTAAGAATTATATATTTTTATATTTTTAAATTAAAATATCTACTAAACGTCTCTAATTTGTGATTCAGGCCACAGTTGCAGCCCAAATATTTTATATCAGAGTGAATACAGTTGCAATCACCTCTGTTTCCCTACTCAGCGATGTTTTAGCCTATTTAATAAATAAATAACATCAAGTATTAAGATTATACAAAGGCCTAATAACCTACGACGCATGTTAAATCACTCATGCCTGAGCTTTAACGCTCTGAGTGGGACAGATTGGACCTGCAGGCGCCTATTTAGGGGTCCCAGAAGGCCGACGGGGATCAATTAAGGATGCCCCAGGACAGCATTGGGCGACAGGCTGAGGCACGCAACCAGAGCCTAAGCTAAGAGATTGCCTATCGGCTCGGGGTGGACTGGACCTCCGAGGATGGCACGAGATCGCGGGTCGTGATCGGCCTACCCGTTCCTTCCGAGGGTGGCACGGACCCCTACACTAGATTCGGGCTAATCCCAAATCATGCTCCGGAGCACGCCTGCTGAACCTTGACGCCGTATGCGCTTACGCCCGAGGTCTAACGTCCCGTCCTATCTCCCCTGCCGACGCATTCGAGCCCGTTTGTTCGGCCGCCCTAAACAACGGATCACCCGTGTCTCTCAGTCCAATCATCACAGCATGTGCTCGTGAATAAGCAGCAAAACTGTTGTCCCCAGCTAATAGGGTGCCTAGGTGGGTATCTATATTAAAATGGTTTTATCTTTTACATAGTGAGGTTAACAATTAAGATAATGTTTTAACCTCTACCCACTAGGACATGGAGATAGCTTCCAACAAGGTGACCGAGGGCGGCACTGGCTGGGTTAGGTTAGGGTAAAATAATCCGCTGCCCCGGGAAGAACCCGGAACCAGCGTTGTGCACGGGCCAGCCACTCAGGCCTCATTTTCAGCCTCCTCCACTATGACGGTCGACCGGTGTCGCCTGTTTAAATTTTAAGAGCTAAAGACTTTGCTTTTAGCTAAATTGTTGTAAAGACCCTCCATGAGCCGAGATACCCGCTTAAGGGTTAAAATTTAAATCAGGGCCTGGGGGTTGAGATTCGGGGTCATTTCTAGTTAAAGTTAGGCCATTGTACGACGAGGCTAACGACCGTGTAATAACCTATGTTAGTGTAAATGCCTGTGACTTTAAGGTCAAACATGGGCACCGAGTAAGGTAAGGGTTATGGAAAATAGGTAGGGTAAAAGACAATAAGGGTAACGGTCCCGGGACAGGGTCCAAGGCAAGGAACTTTGGGGTTAGGATAGGTTTGGGGAGAGGTTGGGAAGACTCGGTTCCCTGCAGACCTAAAACCTAAAGTTAAAGGTCAGAGGTCAAATACATTTAAAGTTAATGTTAAGACTTAAAACATTATATTTAAAGCTAATAGGGTTCTAAGAGTTTAGGGTTAAAACTAACGGTTATGCTAAGAGTTAAGGTTTAGGCCTAGGGTTCGAAACTGACGGTTATATTTAGGGTTAGAGGTTTAGGCTTAGAGTTCTTAATATGCAGCTGAAGACACTGACGGTTATGTTTAGGTTCAGGGAGAGGAAACGCATTAAATCCTACTTAAGGTTAAGGGTATGAGCTAAGATTAAAGTTCCCTTTAACCCAACGATATCCTAAATTGTGAGACACGTCATCAGTAGTAAACCATAGAGTCACAGGGTGTTTCGGCCTTTCATTACTATACACCCTCATCCATGGCGGCCAGCCGTAGGTGGATCAGTCCTCGGCTCGTGTCCCATAGCCAATTGAAAAAATGATTCATGTTAATTTATTTATTGATTTAAAATTTTAATTTTAATAAATAAACCTTTTTAAAGTCCTATTTAAAATACTGGTATAATTAAAGACTATAGAACTAAGGTTTAAATATATTGAAATTATGCTAATACAACCTGAACCATCATACAATCACTTTAAAATATTTTTTATTTATTTGAAAATGATTTAAAGAAATGAACTTTAATAAAGTCCTATTTATAATACCAATGTAATTAAAGATTATGGAGCTAAGGTTTAAATTCACTGCAATGATCCTAATACAGCCTAAACCATCATACAGTAACACTCCTAAATATACCAAATACAGTGAAGACTGGTAGAAGACCATGACTCACCTCTCTGCCAAAGGCCCTTTTGTTAACACCGCAAGGTTTCCGGAACCATTTGGGCAGAGTGCTGCACCGGGAAGCGAGTGGAGACCGTCTCATCCCAGCGGATGACCCCGAAAATCAGATCAACAACCTTCTACTGGAATGGCCTCCTGAGGAAAATTCTATCAGGATGACAGGAAAATCCCCAGCCAAGTAAAGCCTTAATGGAAGGCCAATCCAGGTTCTTAATCGGCATATTTTTCACACTGATGGTAGATTAAATATTTTTGTGGTATTATTCAGTTATTTATTGTTTCCATTCAGTGTGTCACAAAGATCACGTTGCCAAAAACGGCACGATTCTATCTTTTGTGGTTTAGGAGTTATTTGTTAAAATATACTCCAGATTTAGGTGGCCCATGATGCTTAGGGGCACAGTCGGTTACGGAACGCCAATAGGGTAAAAAATCTTATAGTTTAAAATATCTAATAAATATCTTTAATTTAATGTTTAGGCCACAGTTGCAGCCTAAATATTTTATATCAGAGTGGATCACAGTTGCAATCACCCTCATTTATGTAATTAGCAAGTTTATACCTATTTAAAAATAATAGAATATGATTTTGTAATTATTTCAATCTAAAGTCTAATAACCTATGATACATTTCCCATTTAAAAATCAATATTTCAGATCGCTGCTAAAGTAAGAATTATATATTTTTATATTTTTAAATTAAAATATCTACTAAACGTCTCTAATTTGTGATTCAGGCCACAGTTGCAGCCCAAATATTTTATATCAGAGTGAATACAGTTGCAATCACCTCTGTTTCCCTACTCAGCGATGTTTTAGCCTATTTAATAAATAAATAACATCAAGTATTAAGATTATACAAAGGCCTAATAACCTACGACGCATGTTAAATCACTCATGCCTGAGCTTTAACGCTCTGAGTGGGACAGATTGGACCTGCAGGCGCCTATTTAGGGGTCCCAGAAGGCCGACGGGGATCAATTAAGGATGCCCCAGGACAGCATTGGGCGACAGGCTGAGGCACGCAACCAGAGCCTAAGCTAAGAGATTGCCTATCGGCTCGGGGTGGACTGGACCTCCGAGGATGGCACGAGATCGCGGGTCGTGATCGGCCTACCCGTTCCTTCCGAGGGTGGCACGGACCCCTACACTAGATTCGGGCTAATCCCAAATCATGCTCCGGAGCACGCCTGCTGAACCTTGACGCCGTATGCGCTTACGCCCGAGGTCTAACGTCCCGTCCTATCTCCCCTGCCGACGCATTCGAGCCCGTTTGTTCGGCCGCCCTAAACAACGGATCACCCGTGTCTCTCAGTCCAATCATCACAGCATGTGCTCGTGAATAAGCAGCAAAACTGTTGTCCCCAGCTAATAGGGTGCCTAGGTGGGTATCTATATTAAAATGGTTTTATCTTTTACATAGTGAGGTTAACAATTAAGATAATGTTTTAACCTCTACCCACTAGGACATGGAGATAGCTTCCAACAAGGTGACCGAGGGCGGCACTGGCTGGGTTAGGTTAGGGTAAAATAATCCGCTGCCCCGGGAAGAACCCGGAACCAGCGTTGTGCACGGGCCAGCCACTCAGGCCTCATTTTCAGCCTCCTCCACTATGACGGTCGACCGGTGTCGCCTGTTTAAATTTTAAGAGCTAAAGACTTTGCTTTTAGCTAAATTGTTGTAAAGACCCTCCATGAGCCGAGATACCCGCTTAAGGGTTAAAATTTAAATCAGGGCCTGGGGGTTGAGATTCGGGGTCATTTCTAGTTAAAGTTAGGCCATTGTACGACGAGGCTAACGACCGTGTAATAACCTATGTTAGTGTAAATGCCTGTGACTTTAAGGTCAAACATGGGCACCGAGTAAGGTAAGGGTTATGGAAAATAGGTAGGGTAAAAGACAATAAGGGTAACGGTCCCGGGACAGGGTCCAAGGCAAGGAACTTTGGGGTTAGGATAGGTTTGGGGAGAGGTTGGGAAGACTCGGTTCCCTGCAGACCTAAAACCTAAAGTTAAAGGTCAGAGGTCAAATACATTTAAAGTTAATGTTAAGACTTAAAACATTATATTTAAAGCTAATAGGGTTCTAAGAGTTTAGGGTTAAAACTAACGGTTATGCTAAGAGTTAAGGTTTAGGCCTAGGGTTCGAAACTGACGGTTATATTTAGGGTTAGAGGTTTAGGCTTAGAGTTCTTAATATGCAGCTGAAGACACTGACGGTTATGTTTAGGTTCAGGGAGAGGAAACGCATTAAATCCTACTTAAGGTTAAGGGTATGAGCTAAGATTAAAGTTCCCTTTAACCCAACGATATCCTAAATTGTGAGACACGTCATCAGTAGTAAACCATAGAGTCACAGGGTGTTTCGGCCTTTCATTACTATACACCCTCATCCATGGCGGCCAGCCGTAGGTGGATCAGTCCTCGGCTCGTGTCCCATAGCCAATTGAAAAAATGATTCATGTTAATTTATTTATTGATTTAAAATTTTAATTTTAATAAATAAACCTTTTTAAAGTCCTATTTAAAATACTGGTATAATTAAAGACTATAGAACTAAGGTTTAAATATATTGAAATTATGCTAATACAACCTGAACCATCATACAATCACTTTAAAATATTTTTTATTTATTTGAAAATGATTTAAAGAAATGAACTTTAATAAAGTCCTATTTATAATACCAATGTAATTAAAGATTATGGAGCTAAGGTTTAAATTCACTGCAATGATCCTAATACAGCCTAAACCATCATACAGTAACACTCCTAAATATACCAAATACAGTGAAGACTGGTAGAAGACCATGACTCACCTCTCTGCCAAAGGCCCTTTTGTTAACACCGCAAGGTTTCCGGAACCATTTGGGCAGAGTGCTGCACCGGGAAGCGAGTGGAGACCGTCTCATCCCAGCGGATGACCCCGAAAATCAGATCAACAACCTTCTACTGGAATGGCCTCCTGAGGAAAATTCTATCAGGATGACAGGAAAATCCCCAGCCAAGTAAAGCCTTAATGGAAGGCCAATCCAGGTTCTTAATCGGCATATTTTTCACACTGATGGTAGATTAAATATTTTTGTGGTATTATTCAGTTATTTATTGTTTCCATTCAGTGTGTCACAAAGATCACGTTGCCAAAAACGGCACGATTCTATCTTTTGTGGTTTAGGAGTTATTTGTTAAAATATACTCCAGATTTAGGTGGCCCATGATGCTTAGGGGCACAGTCGGTTACGGAACGCCAATAGGGTAAAAAATCTTATAGTTTAAAATATCTAATAAATATCTTTAATTTAATGTTTAGGCCACAGTTGCAGCCTAAATATTTTATATCAGAGTGGATCACAGTTGCAATCACCCTCATTTATGTAATTAGCAAGTTTATACCTATTTAAAAATAATAGAATATGATTTTGTAATTATTTCAATCTAAAGTCTAATAACCTATGATACATTTCCCATTTAAAAATCAATATTTCAGATCGCTGCTAAAGTAAGAATTATATATTTTTATATTTTTAAATTAAAATATCTACTAAACGTCTCTAATTTGTGATTCAGGCCACAGTTGCAGCCCAAATATTTTATATCAGAGTGAATACAGTTGCAATCACCTCTGTTTCCCTACTCAGCGATGTTTTAGCCTATTTAATAAATAAATAACATCAAGTATTAAGATTATACAAAGGCCTAATAACCTACGACGCATGTTAAATCACTCATGCCTGAGCTTTAACGCTCTGAGTGGGACAGATTGGACCTGCAGGCGCCTATTTAGGGGTCCCAGAAGGCCGACGGGGATCAATTAAGGATGCCCCAGGACAGCATTGGGCGACAGGCTGAGGCACGCAACCAGAGCCTAAGCTAAGAGATTGCCTATCGGCTCGGGGTGGACTGGACCTCCGAGGATGGCACGAGATCGCGGGTCGTGATCGGCCTACCCGTTCCTTCCGAGGGTGGCACGGACCCCTACACTAGATTCGGGCTAATCCCAAATCATGCTCCGGAGCACGCCTGCTGAACCTTGACGCCGTATGCGCTTACGCCCGAGGTCTAACGTCCCGTCCTATCTCCCCTGCCGACGCATTCGAGCCCGTTTGTTCGGCCGCCCTAAACAACGGATCACCCGTGTCTCTCAGTCCAATCATCACAGCATGTGCTCGTGAATAAGCAGCAAAACTGTTGTCCCCAGCTAATAGGGTGCCTAGGTGGGTATCTATATTAAAATGGTTTTATCTTTTACATAGTGAGGTTAACAATTAAGATAATGTTTTAACCTCTACCCACTAGGACATGGAGATAGCTTCCAACAAGGTGACCGAGGGCGGCACTGGCTGGGTTAGGTTAGGGTAAAATAATCCGCTGCCCCGGGAAGAACCCGGAACCAGCGTTGTGCACGGGCCAGCCACTCAGGCCTCATTTTCAGCCTCCTCCACTATGACGGTCGACCGGTGTCGCCTGTTTAAATTTTAAGAGCTAAAGACTTTGCTTTTAGCTAAATTGTTGTAAAGACCCTCCATGAGCCGAGATACCCGCTTAAGGGTTAAAATTTAAATCAGGGCCTGGGGGTTGAGATTCGGGGTCATTTCTAGTTAAAGTTAGGCCATTGTACGACGAGGCTAACGACCGTGTAATAACCTATGTTAGTGTAAATGCCTGTGACTTTAAGGTCAAACATGGGCACCGAGTAAGGTAAGGGTTATGGAAAATAGGTAGGGTAAAAGACAATAAGGGTAACGGTCCCGGGACAGGGTCCAAGGCAAGGAACTTTGGGGTTAGGATAGGTTTGGGGAGAGGTTGGGAAGACTCGGTTCCCTGCAGACCTAAAACCTAAAGTTAAAGGTCAGAGGTCAAATACATTTAAAGTTAATGTTAAGACTTAAAACATTATATTTAAAGCTAATAGGGTTCTAAGAGTTTAGGGTTAAAACTAACGGTTATGCTAAGAGTTAAGGTTTAGGCCTAGGGTTCGAAACTGACGGTTATATTTAGGGTTAGAGGTTTAGGCTTAGAGTTCTTAATATGCAGCTGAAGACACTGACGGTTATGTTTAGGTTCAGGGAGAGGAAACGCATTAAATCCTACTTAAGGTTAAGGGTATGAGCTAAGATTAAAGTTCCCTTTAACCCAACGATATCCTAAATTGTGAGACACGTCATCAGTAGTAAACCATAGAGTCACAGGGTGTTTCGGCCTTTCATTACTATACACCCTCATCCATGGCGGCCAGCCGTAGGTGGATCAGTCCTCGGCTCGTGTCCCATAGCCAATTGAAAAAATGATTCATGTTAATTTATTTATTGATTTAAAATTTTAATTTTAATAAATAAACCTTTTTAAAGTCCTATTTAAAATACTGGTATAATTAAAGACTATAGAACTAAGGTTTAAATATATTGAAATTATGCTAATACAACCTGAACCATCATACAATCACTTTAAAATATTTTTTATTTATTTGAAAATGATTTAAAGAAATGAACTTTAATAAAGTCCTATTTATAATACCAATGTAATTAAAGATTATGGAGCTAAGGTTTAAATTCACTGCAATGATCCTAATACAGCCTAAACCATCATACAGTAACACTCCTAAATATACCAAATACAGTGAAGACTGGTAGAAGACCATGACTCACCTCTCTGCCAAAGGCCCTTTTGTTAACACCGCAAGGTTTCCGGAACCATTTGGGCAGAGTGCTGCACCGGGAAGCGAGTGGAGACCGTCTCATCCCAGCGGATGACCCCGAAAATCAGATCAACAACCTTCTACTGGAATGGCCTCCTGAGGAAAATTCTATCAGGATGACAGGAAAATCCCCAGCCAAGTAAAGCCTTAATGGAAGGCCAATCCAGGTTCTTAATCGGCATATTTTTCACACTGATGGTAGATTAAATATTTTTGTGGTATTATTCAGTTATTTATTGTTTCCATTCAGTGTGTCACAAAGATCACGTTGCCAAAAACGGCACGATTCTATCTTTTGTGGTTTAGGAGTTATTTGTTAAAATATACTCCAGATTTAGGTGGCCCATGATGCTTAGGGGCACAGTCGGTTACGGAACGCCAATAGGGTAAAAAATCTTATAGTTTAAAATATCTAATAAATATCTTTAATTTAATGTTTAGGCCACAGTTGCAGCCTAAATATTTTATATCAGAGTGGATCACAGTTGCAATCACCCTCATTTATGTAATTAGCAAGTTTATACCTATTTAAAAATAATAGAATATGATTTTGTAATTATTTCAATCTAAAGTCTAATAACCTATGATACATTTCCCATTTAAAAATCAATATTTCAGATCGCTGCTAAAGTAAGAATTATATATTTTTATATTTTTAAATTAAAATATCTACTAAACGTCTCTAATTTGTGATTCAGGCCACAGTTGCAGCCCAAATATTTTATATCAGAGTGAATACAGTTGCAATCACCTCTGTTTCCCTACTCAGCGATGTTTTAGCCTATTTAATAAATAAATAACATCAAGTATTAAGATTATACAAAGGCCTAATAACCTACGACGCATGTTAAATCACTCATGCCTGAGCTTTAACGCTCTGAGTGGGACAGATTGGACCTGCAGGCGCCTATTTAGG
This sequence comes from Clarias gariepinus, assembly GCF_024256425.1. Taxonomy (NCBI): domain Eukaryota; kingdom Metazoa; phylum Chordata; class Actinopteri; order Siluriformes; family Clariidae; genus Clarias; species Clarias gariepinus. Next base: position 181,543 of record NW_026521001.1, on the reverse strand, counting down.
GGTCCCAGAAGGCCGACGGGGATCAATTAAGGATGCCCCAGGACAGCATTGGGCGACAGGCTGAGGCACGCAACCAGAGCCTAAGCTAAGAGATTGCCTATCGGCTCGGGGTGGACTGGACCTCCGAGGATGGCACGAGATCGCGGGTCGTGATCGGCCTACCCGTTCCTTCCGAGGGTGGCACGGACCCCTACACTAGATTCGGGCTAATCCCAAATCATGCTCCGGAGCACGCCTGCTGAACCTTGACGCCGTATGCGCTTACGCCCGAGGTCTAACGTCCCGTCCTATCTCCCCTGCCGACGCATTCGAGCCCGTTTGTTCGGCCGCCCTAAACAACGGATCACCCGTGTCTCTCAGTCCAATCATCACAGCATGTGCTCGTGAATAAGCAGCAAAACTGTTGTCCCCAGCTAATAGGGTGCCTAGGTGGGTATCTATATTAAAATGGTTTTATCTTTTACATAGTGAGGTTAACAATTAAGATAATGTTTTAACCTCTACCCACTAGGACATGGAGATAGCTTCCAACAAGGTGACCGAGGGCGGCACTGGCTGGGTTAGGTTAGGGTAAAATAATCCGCTGCCCCGGGAAGAACCCGGAACCAGCGTTGTGCACGGGCCAGCCACTCAGGCCTCATTTTCAGCCTCCTCCACTATGACGGTCGACCGGTGTCGCCTGTTTAAATTTTAAGAGCTAAAGACTTTGCTTTTAGCTAAATTGTTGTAAAGACCCTCCATGAGCCGAGATACCCGCTTAAGGGTTAAAATTTAAATCAGGGCCTGGGGGTTGAGATTCGGGGTCATTTCTAGTTAAAGTTAGGCCATTGTACGACGAGGCTAACGACCGTGTAATAACCTATGTTAGTGTAAATGCCTGTGACTTTAAGGTCAAACATGGGCACCGAGTAAGGTAAGGGTTATGGAAAATAGGTAGGGTAAAAGACAATAAGGGTAACGGTCCCGGGACAGGGTCCAAGGCAAGGAACTTTGGGGTTAGGATAGGTTTGGGGAGAGGTTGGGAAGACTCGGTTCCCTGCAGACCTAAAACCTAAAGTTAAAGGTCAGAGGTCAAATACATTTAAAGTTAATGTTAAGACTTAAAACATTATATTTAAAGCTAATAGGGTTCTAAGAGTTTAGGGTTAAAACTAACGGTTATGCTAAGAGTTAAGGTTTAGGCCTAGGGTTCGAAACTGACGGTTATATTTAGGGTTAGAGGTTTAGGCTTAGAGTTCTTAATATGCAGCTGAAGACACTGACGGTTATGTTTAGGTTCAGGGAGAGGAAACGCATTAAATCCTACTTAAGGTTAAGGGTATGAGCTAAGATTAAAGTTCCCTTTAACCCAACGATATCCTAAATTGTGAGACACGTCATCAGTAGTAAACCATAGAGTCACAGGGTGTTTCGGCCTTTCATTACTATACACCCTCATCCATGGCGGCCAGCCGTAGGTGGATCAGTCCTCGGCTCGTGTCCCATAGCCAATTGAAAAAATGATTCATGTTAATTTATTTATTGATTTAAAATTTTAATTTTAATAAATAAACCTTTTTAAAGTCCTATTTAAAATACTGGTATAATTAAAGACTATAGAACTAAGGTTTAAATATATTGAAATTATGCTAATACAACCTGAACCATCATACAATCACTTTAAAATATTTTTTATTTATTTGAAAATGATTTAAAGAAATGAACTTTAATAAAGTCCTATTTATAATACCAATGTAATTAAAGATTATGGAGCTAAGGTTTAAATTCACTGCAATGATCCTAATACAGCCTAAACCATCATACAGTAACACTCCTAAATATACCAAATACAGTGAAGACTGGTAGAAGACCATGACTCACCTCTCTGCCAAAGGCCCTTTTGTTAACACCGCAAGGTTTCCGGAACCATTTGGGCAGAGTGCTGCACCGGGAAGCGAGTGGAGACCGTCTCATCCCAGCGGATGACCCCGAAAATCAGATCAACAACCTTCTACTGGAATGGCCTCCTGAGGAAAATTCTATCAGGATGACAGGAAAATCCCCAGCCAAGTAAAGCCTTAATGGAAGGCCAATCCAGGTTCTTAATCGGCATATTTTTCACACTGATGGTAGATTAAATATTTTTGTGGTATTATTCAGTTATTTATTGTTTCCATTCAGTGTGTCACAAAGATCACGTTGCCAAAAACGGCACGATTCTATCTTTTGTGGTTTAGGAGTTATTTGTTAAAATATACTCCAGATTTAGGTGGCCCATGATGCTTAGGGGCACAGTCGGTTACGGAACGCCAATAGGGTAAAAAATCTTATAGTTTAAAATATCTAATAAATATCTTTAATTTAATGTTTAGGCCACAGTTGCAGCCTAAATATTTTATATCAGAGTGGATCACAGTTGCAATCACCCTCATTTATGTAATTAGCAAGTTTATACCTATTTAAAAATAATAGAATATGATTTTGTAATTATTTCAATCTAAAGTCTAATAACCTATGATACATTTCCCATTTAAAAATCAATATTTCAGATCGCTGCTAAAGTAAGAATTATATATTTTTATATTTTTAAATTAAAATATCTACTAAACGTCTCTAATTTGTGATTCAGGCCACAGTTGCAGCCCAAATATTTTATATCAGAGTGAATACAGTTGCAATCACCTCTGTTTCCCTACTCAGCGATGTTTTAGCCTATTTAATAAATAAATAACATCAAGTATTAAGATTATACAAAGGCCTAATAACCTACGACGCATGTTAAATCACTCATGCCTGAGCTTTAACGCTCTGAGTGGGACAGATTGGACCTGCAGGCGCCTATTTAGGGGTCCCAGAAGGCCGACGGGGATCAATTAAGGATGCCCCAGGACAGCATTGGGCGACAGGCTGAGGCACGCAACCAGAGCCTAAGCTAAGAGATTGCCTATCGGCTCGGGGTGGACTGGACCTCCGAGGATGGCACGAGATCGCGGGTCGTGATCGGCCTACCCGTTCCTTCCGAGGGTGGCACGGACCCCTACACTAGATTCGGGCTAATCCCAAATCATGCTCCGGAGCACGCCTGCTGAACCTTGACGCCGTATGCGCTTACGCCCGAGGTCTAACGTCCCGTCCTATCTCCCCTGCCGACGCATTCGAGCCCGTTTGTTCGGCCGCCCTAAACAACGGATCACCCGTGTCTCTCAGTCCAATCATCACAGCATGTGCTCGTGAATAAGCAGCAAAACTGTTGTCCCCAGCTAATAGGGTGCCTAGGTGGGTATCTATATTAAAATGGTTTTATCTTTTACATAGTGAGGTTAACAATTAAGATAATGTTTTAACCTCTACCCACTAGGACATGGAGATAGCTTCCAACAAGGTGACCGAGGGCGGCACTGGCTGGGTTAGGTTAGGGTAAAATAATCCGCTGCCCCGGGAAGAACCCGGAACCAGCGTTGTGCACGGGCCAGCCACTCAGGCCTCATTTTCAGCCTCCTCCACTATGACGGTCGACCGGTGTCGCCTGTTTAAATTTTAAGAGCTAAAGACTTAGGGTTAGGGTTAGGGTTAGGGTTAGTATAGTATTACTTACATACAAGGGCTTAAATGGTTTAGCTCCCCCATACCTAACCAGTCTTCTGATACGCTATAATCCACCACGTTCCTTAAGATCACAAAACTCTGGACTTCTTGTAATTCCCAGAATTTCAAAATCTACAAAAGGGGGTAGGGCTTTTTCATATTTAGCTCCAAAGCTTTGGAATAGCCTTCAGACAGTGTTTGGGGCTCAGACACAGTTTCCCGGTTTAAAAGTAGACTCAAGACGCATCTCTTTAATCTGGCATACGCGTAACTTATCCCATAACTTCATACTTCAGTACACCTAAGCTGAATGGCAACTATGCTAATTTTCTCCATCTGTACTTTTCTACCCATCCCGAGGCATCTTGAGATTGTACCAGCTTCTAGACAAAGGCCAACCCTGTGAGGATCCTAAGGCATCCAGAGAAGGACCAGCTCCAGCTGGATTCGGCCTTATTATGGTTGGAACTACACATCCTGCTCCTGTGCTCCCAGTGATCCAGACCCCATCTGCCCTCTGCACCCACTGACTTATCCCTATGCTGAACTGGACTTCATGTTAATTTAAAGAATTTCTGTTATATTGTACTTTCAGCTGCATAACACATGATGTTATATCATCTCTCTGTTATAACCCAAATGAGGATGTGTTCCCTGTTGAGTCTGGTTCCTCTCAAGGTTTCTTCCTATTGCCATCTCAGGGAGTTTTTCCTTGCCACTGTCGCCGTCACCCTTGGCTTGCTCATCAGAGACATTTCATTCATTCATCTCATTATTATCTAGACACATTTTTCTCACACATACACAATTATATATATATATTCTTTTTTTTTAATGAATTTCTTTTCCTTTATGTGAAGCTGCTTTGAGACAATGACCATTGTTAATTCAATTCAATTCAATTTTATTTGTATAGCGCTTTTAGCAATTTTCATTGCCGCAAAGCAGCTTTACACAGTCAAAAGAATTATTTAAGTTTGTATGAAATGTGAATTTGTATGAATCAAAATGGTCAGTTTGTCCCTGGAGAGCAAGCCGAGGGCGACAGTGGCAAGGAAAAACTCCCTGAGATGGTAATAGGAAGAAACCTTGAGAGGAACCAGACTCAACAGGGAACCCATCCTCATTTGGGTGAAACAGAAAGCAGTAAATGATCTGCATTTATACAGTGTGTAGGGTGGGAGGCAGTTCAGCTATAATAGCTGATGTTAATTGATGTTAATATGGAGTCCAGGTAGTTATTGAAGACCCAGGTAGACTTGTAAGAAGTTCCAGTCATGAACTATCGAACTGTCAAGTCCCCAGAGAAACAGTTGCCAACACCAGTCAAGGCCAGAACCATTTTCTAGGTAGAGAGAATCATTCCCAGACACCAGACGCATCCCAGAGAGACACACGGGGCATCCATGTGACGAGATCTTCAGCCAGAAGCGGGGCAACAGGATGGGTCAGACAGGTCCGGAGGGCAGAGGGAGTCTGGATCACTGGCAGCTCAGGAACGACATGTGTAGCTCGACAGAGAGAGAGAGAAAGAGTGAAAGGGGGAGACAGGAGGAGAGAGGAAAAAGAAAGGGGGGGGAAAGAGAAGAAAAGGAGAGATGGCAGTTAGGTATGGTCACAGTCACACAGTGTATAATGTGAATGTATATTAACTGTAGAGTGCAAGCAGAGACTCCGGCAGGACTAACTATGACAGCATAACTAAAAGGGAGAGCCAGAAGGAAACACAAACATGAGGGCTTCCTGACATGTAAAGCAAACAATCACCTCACTGTCAGCAAACCTGAGTGATCAATGAGAGTGAGGAAGACAGCATCCAAACATACCAGTTCACCATAATACTCTACGTCCATGAGTCCCCCAGATCTGCTCCTTTACCTATGGCAAATCTATTTATAAAAATGCTTGGCTAAATAAATAGGTTTTTAGCCTGGACTTAAACACTGAGACTGTGTCTGAGTCCCGAACACTATTTGGAAGACTATTCCATAACTTTGGGGCTTTGTAAGAAAAAGCTCTGCCCCCAGCTGTATTTTTCATAATACGCGGTACTGACAAGCAGCCTGCATCCTTTGATCGAAGTAGGCGTGGCGGATCGTAAGACACTAGCAGTTCGCTCAGGTACTGCGGCGCGAGACCATTTAATGCTTTATATGTCAAGAGTAGTATTTTAAAATCAATGCGAAATTTCACAGGGAGCCAATGGAGTGAAGATAAGATAGGGGTGATGTGCTCATATCTTCTGGTTCTGGTGAGGACTCTCGCTGCTGCATTCTGGACTAGCTGAAGCTTATTTATGCATCTAGCTGAACAACCAGACAGTAAGGCATTACAATAGTCCAACCTAGAGGTGATAAAAGCATGAACTAGTTTTTCTGCGTCGTTTAGCGATAAATTTCTTATTCTGGCAATATTTCTAAGGTGAAAGAATGTTATCCTGGTAATATTATCTACATGTGCTTCAAATGAAAGGCTGGAATCAATAATCACACCAAGGTCTTTCACTGTTGCATTTGATGGAACAGAAAGGCCATCTAAAGTTACGGTGTGATCTAAAATTTTACTCCTAGCTGTATGCGGTCCTATGACTAGAACTTCTGTCTAATCCGGATTTAGCAGAAGGAAGTTAATTAGCATCCAATTTCTTATGTCCTGCACATATTGCTCAATTTTAGTAAGCTGTTTTTTCTCATCAGGTTTTGCTGAGACATATAACTGTGTATCGTCAGCATAACAATGAAAACTAATACCATGCTTACGGATTATGTTGCCCAGAGGAAGCATGTAAAGGGAAAAAAGCAGTGGACCTAAAACTGAACCCTGCGGAACGCCAAACTCCACTAGAGAACATGCAGAATAATCACCATTTAAGTCTACATACTGATAACGATGGGTCAGATAGGATCTGAGCCAGGAGAGGGCTGTACCCTTAATTCCCACTACATTTTCTAATCTGTAAAGAAGAATAGCGTGATCAACGGTGTCAAAAGCTGCACTGAGGTCAAGTAGTACAAGCATAGTTACACAACCCTGATCAGAGGCCAATAGAATGTCATTTACTACTTTAACGAGCGCTGTCTCTGTACTGTGATGAGGCCTAAATCCTGACTGATACAGTTCATGTATGCCATTTCTATGTATATATGAGCATAGCTGCTCCGCTACTATCTTTTCCAGAATCTTAGAGATAAAGGGGAGGTTTGATATTGGTCTGTAACTGGACAGCTGACAGGGGTCGAGGTCAGGTTTCTTAATTATTGGTTTGATAACTGCTAATTTAAAAGATTTTGGAACATATCCAATGCTGAGTGAAGAATTAATTATTCTCAACAAGGGTTCTATTATTGCTGGTACGATCTGTTTAAGAAAATGTGTCGGTACAGGATCTAATATACAGGTTGATGAATTTGAAGAAGAGATGAGTGAAATTAGTTCATTCTCTTCAAGGGGAGTAAAGTATTCTAGGTTCTGATCTGACAAATTCGTGCTTTAAAAGTTTCTTATATAGTTTTTGTAATGTCTTAACAGGGACAAAACAGTGAAAGACATGGCAATGCCTTGGTTTAAATGGTGTTGAAATTAATTTAATTTCCTGATAGTAGGCCATCTGATAGTGTTAACTGCGAATGTCCTGATTCGTGAATATGCCAACATATCTTATTTAAAACGTAAAAATGTGTCGACATCATCAGAAGACATGAAGTAAATATTATTTTATGAACACGAAGTTCTTCTGGTTTTTTATAATAATCATCATATTTGCTGTTTGTGTCCAGCATTTAATAATTATTTCATCCATTATTTAATCACGGCTGGAAATAATAGCTGAAATGTTATGTGACTGTGAATTCATGACTGAAATAAAGCTGTTTGTCTTTTGTAAAGTACTTTTACTTTACAAAAGGCAGCATTTTTATCAAAAGATTGATAACCGTGTGTTGTACAGTATATACACCGCGACAACGTGCTCAGTTACTCACTTCTCACCTTTCATGTACTGTAGGTCTGCTCGGACTTATTAATTCATTTAGGTTTTTGTATCGTTGCCGCGAAAGTTTTGCGTTTGCGTTTGTACTAGCGTTTAAATTACATATCTTTTTCATTTATACAATGATAATATTAATAGCAACTAGTTTTTACATCTCATACTATTTGGCTTCACCTTTTTCTGCGCTTTTTGGAGAACACGCAAGTTTTTTCTTCTAAGAACAACAAACGGAATTCAGCTCCAAACAACTAAACTCCGACTCAGGTACGATATCATGTCTAATATTCAGCTCGTTCAGTGTGTTAAGTGCAGGATGTTTAGACATTCTTCCTCCGTCGTTAGTGGTAATTTTATTTGTGATAGGTGTGTGTTAGTGAACACTCTGACGGAGAAGATATCAGCGTTAGAGGAGCGCATCCAGACTTTAGAGAGGGTTAGAGAGTGTGAGAGCAGTGTTATTCCTGTAGCGGACAGTCTGGGTGCCACAGGCGGTGATAACCAGCCCCCGACTCCGGCATTAGAGCCCTCACAGCGGGGCGAGTGGGTGACGACTCGGCGGCTTACTTGTTCAGCCAAAGCTAACGCTAAGGCTAGCCCACCGGAGCACACCTCTTCTGCGCTTCACGTGTCCAACAGGTTTGCTCTCCTCAGTGATGCACCCACTGAGAAACCTGAAAGAGCTCTGGTTATAGGAGACTCTATAATGAGACATGTGAAATTAGCTAGACCTTTAGGGGCGCCAGCGGCAGTGGTTAGGTGTATCCCGGGAGCCAGAGCACCGGACATAGCAGGTAATCTTAGGGCTCTAGGACAGCACAGGTTCTCCAAGATAGTAGTACATGCTGGAGCCAACGATATACGCCTTCGTCAGTCAGAAGTTAGCAAGAATAACTTTATAGAGGTGTTTAAATTAGCGAAGGCGATGTCCGATGGGGTAGTATGCTCTGGTCCCATCCCAATGAGACGTGGTGACATAACTTACAGCAGGTTATGGTCGCTGAACCGCTGGATGTCCAGGTGGTGCTCCGAAAACAACGTGGGCTTCATTGATAATTGGAAGACCTTTGAGGGCAAAGCTGGCCTGTTAGGGTGGGACAGTGTCCATTCCACTCGGGAAGGTGCTGCTCTCATTTCTTGCAGGATAGCTCATAGTCTCAGAAGAGGCCTAGTTAATCGATGACAATCCAGAGCCCAGGCCAGGGACCAGACAGACAGGCTAAACCAACCATCTGCTAGCTGCATAGAGTCGTCACCCAGGGTTCACTGTATTGAGACTGTGTCTGTTCCCCGAGCTTCAAACAAATTTAGAAAGACTCAAAGTCTGTTTTAGTAATTTAATTAACATAAAGACCACAAACTTGGATCAGACTAAATGCGCAGCCGGCACCTCTGATCTGAAGCTAGGACTGTTAAATATTAGATCTCTCGCATCTAAAGCAGTTATAGGTAATGAAATTAACACAGATCAGGAGTTTGATATACTCTGTTTAACAGAAACCTGGATAAAACAGGACGAGTATGTAGCTCTAAATGAAGCTAGTCCTCCTGGATACAGCTACATACACCAGCCTCAATTAACTGGTAGAGGAGGAGGCATCGCAGTTATTCACAATGATAATCTAACTATTGTACAAAAACACGGACACAAATTTAATTCATTTGAAATTCTTTACAGTAACATAAGTGTATTTAACTATATTAAGTCAGCTCAGTCGATACCGCTAATTATTATTTACAGACCTCCAGGGCCGTACTCTGAATTTCTTAGTGAATTTGCAGATTTCCTCTCAAACCTAGTCGTTTCTGTAGACAAAGTGTTAATTGCTGGAGATTTTAATATTCATTTTGAAAACCCAGAAGACCCTCTGAGAACAGCATTTATGTCCATACTGGACTCGGTAGGAGTAAATCAGTGTGTAGTAGGACCCACTCATAAAGCAGGTCACACTTTAGATTTAATAATATTATTCGGATTAAGCAAAAGAAATTTATTCACAATTCCACTATCTGAAGATATCTCAGATCACTATCTTGAGTTAATTTAAGTGTGTCACAGTAATAATGTACGCACAGTGCCGCGCTACCGTATGAAACGTACATTCACATCAACTACCAAATAGAGTTTTATCAGTAATCTCCCAGAGTTCTCAACTTCGATTAGATCACCGTCTGACCCCACAGAACTCGATCAGGCGACTAAATATTTAGAGTCAACATTTCGCTATACCTTAGATAATGTAGCTCCAGTTAAAAGAAAAATTATTAGAGATAAGAAACTTGCTCCCTGGTATAACGATCACATGCGCACTTTAAAACAGACCGCTCGGAAATTAGAACGTAAATGGCGTCAAACTAAATTACTAGTATTTCAAATAGCATGGAAGGAGAGCATCCTGAACTATAGAAAAGCTCTTAGTGTAGCTAGATCAACATATCTCTCCACTCTTATAGAAAATAACAAAAATAATCCTAGATTCTTATTTAATGCTGTAGCCAAATTAACCAGAAATAAGACCACTGCAGAAATCTCCACAACAACATCATGCAATAGCGAGGACTTCATGAACTTTTTAAATAATAAAAAAGGAAAAATTAGGCATAAAATTGAGGTTTTGAAACCAAACAATGTAATTGATGCAGATGTTAATCTAGCCATGTCAGATCAGAACCTAGAATACTTTACTCCCCTTGAAGAGAATGAACTAATTTCACTCATCTCTTTTTCAAATTCATCAACCTGTATATTAGATCCTGTACCGACACATTTTCTTAAACAGATCGTACCAGCAATAACAGAACCCCTGTTGAGAATAATTAATTCTTCACTCAGCATTGGTTATGTTCCAAAATCTCTTAAATTAGCAGTTATTAAACCAATAATTAAGAAACCTGACCTCGACCCCTGTCAGCTGTCCAGTTACAGGCCAATATCAAACCTCCCCAAGATTCTGGAAAAGATAGTAGCGGAGCAGCTATGCTCATATCTACATAGAAATGGCATACATGAACTGTATCAGTCAGGATTTAGGCCTCATCGCAGTACAGAGACAGCACTCGTTAAAGTAGTAAATGACCTCCTAGTGGCCTCTGATCAGGGTTGTGTAACTATGCTTGTATTACTTGACCTCAGTGCAGCTTTTGACACCGTTGATCACGCTATTCTTCTTCACAGATTAGAAAATGTAGTAGGAATTAAGGGTACAGCCCTCTCCTGGCTTAGATCCTATCTGACCCATCGTTATCAATATGCAGACTTAAATGGTGATTATTCTGCATGTTCTCTAGTGGAGTTTGGCGTTCCGCAGGGTTCAGTTTTAGGTCCACTGCTTTTTTCCCTTTACATGCTTCCTCTGGGCAATATAATCCGTAAGCATGGTATTAGTTTTCATTGTTATGCTGACGATACACAGTTATATGTCTCAGCAAAACCTGATGAGAAAAAACAGCTTACTAAAATTGAGCAATGTGTGCAGGACATAAGAAATTGGATGCTAATTAACTTTCTTCTGCTAAATCCGGATAAGACAGAAGTTCTAGTCATAGGACCGCATACAGCTAGGAGTAAAATTTTAGATCACACCGTAACTTTAGATGCCCTTTCTGTTCCATCAAATGCAACAGTGGGAGACCTTGGTGTGATTATTGATTCCAGCCTTTCATTTGTATAACATAATATAGCATAATATTACCAGGATAGCATTCTTTCACCTCAGAAATATTGCCAGGATAAGAAATTTATTGTCGCTAAACGATGCAGAAAAACTAGTTCATGCTTTTATCACCTCTAGATTGGACTATTGTAATGCCTTACTGTCTGGTTGTTCAGCTAGTGTCACATCTGTACCACCACGGTCCGGGGAAATAAGATCTGGGTCTCCGGAATACTGAGCCGCAGCTTTGTCCCCCCCTAGTGTGGTAAGGTGGTAGGTCTCCCCGTCTCTAATGATGTGCACCTGTGTCTCTTCCCTGTGTGTCTCTATTTAAGCCAGTCGAACCCGTATAAGCTTGTCCGTTCACTGCTGGTGTCACCTGTTTGTCTTATGTTTGCCAAGTCGAGCTACTCTCACGCGTCTCCTCCTCAGGATTAGCTGGGATCAGCAGGGTCGAGAAAGGCCTGTCAAGGGACGGGCGGAGGTAGAGGAAGAGCAGGCCGGGACGCCGGCCACACCTGAGTTAAACTGCCAGTGACTTGGTCGATTATCTACTGTGTCTACGTGTATGTGAGTCCGCCTGCAGATCCGGCCTGAGGAGGGTGACGGAGAACTAAGTTTGTTTGGTTTCGTTTGTTTTATGGTTTATACCTTTTATGTTCTAAGTTACTGTTAAACTGAGACCTTGACGAAAAGCAAGGGAAAACAAAGAAAGAATAAAAAGTGACACAAACTAACCTGCATTTGCGTCCTCTGATTCACAAACTAGCGAAACATGACAGCTAGATGCATAAATAAACCTTAGCTAGTCCAGAATGCAGCAGCGAGAGTCCTCACCAGAACCAGAAGATATGAGCACATCACCCCTATCTTATCTTCACTCCATTGGCTCCCTGTGAAATTTCGCATTGATTTTTAAAATACTACCCTTGACATATAAAGCATTAAATGGTCTCGCGCCGCAGTACCTGAGCGAACTGCTAGTGTCTTACGATCCGCCACGCCTACTTCGATCAAAGGATGCAGGCTGCTTGTCAGTACCGCATATTATGAAAAATACAGCTGGGGGCAGAGCTTTTTCTTACAAAGCCCCAAAATTATGGAATAGTCTTCCAAACAGTATTCGGGACTCAGACACAGTCTCAGTGTTTAAGTCCAGGATAAAAACCTATTTATTTAGCCAAGCATTTCTATAAATAAATTTGCCATAGGTAAAGGAGCAGATCTGGGGGACTCATGGACGTAGAGTATTATGGTGAACTGGTATGTTTGGATGCTGTCTTCCTCACTCTCATTGATCACTCAGGTTTGCTGACGGTGAGGTGATTGTTTGCTTTACATGTCAGGAAGCCCTCATGTTTGTGTTTCCTTCTGGCTCTCCCTTTTAGTTATGCTGTCATAGTTAGTCCTGCCGGAGTCTCTGCTTGCACTCTACAGTAAATATACATTCACATTATTTATTGTGTGACTGTGACCATACCTAACTGCCATCTCTCCTCTTCTTCTCTTCCCCCCCTCTTTCTCTTTCCTCTCTCCTCCTGTCTCCCCTTTTCACTCTTTTTCTCTCTCTGTCAAGCTACACATGTCGTTCCTGAGCTGCCAGTGATCCAAACTCCCTCTGCCCTCCGGATCTGTCTGACCCATCCTGGTGCCCCACTTCTGGCTGAAGATCTCGTCACATGGATGCCCTGTGTGTCTCTCTGGGATGTGTCTGGTGTCTGGGGATGATTCTCTCTACCTAGAAAATACTTCTGGCCTTGACTGGTGTTGGCAACTGTTTCTCTGGGGACTTGACAGTTCGATAGTTCAGGACTGGAACTTCTTACAAGTCTACCTGGGTCTTTAATAACTACCTGGACTCCATATTAACACCAATTAACATCAGCTATTATAGCTAAACTGCCTCCCACCCTACACACTGTATAAATGCAGATCATTTACTGCTTTCTGTTTCACCCAAATGAGGATGGGTTCCCTGTTGAGTCTGGTTCCTCTCAAGGTTTCTTCCTATTACCATCTCAGGGAGTTTTTTCTTGCCACTGTCGCCCTCGGCTTGCTCACCAGGGACAAACTGACCATTTTGATTCATACAAATTCACATTTCATACAAATGTAAATAATTCTTTTGACTGTGTAAAGCTGCTTTGCAGCAATGAAAATTGCTAAAAGTGCTATACAAATAAAATTGAATTGAATTGAATTTTAAAACCCTCAAAACCTCCATCAGTTATTAAAGATAGCATCTATTTAGAAAAAATGCCCCAGTGATTTCGGAGCTTCAGAAAATCTCCCAACGCTCTGCGCATAACACCGGGCCAACTCATGTCGGAAATAATTTATAAACAGTTCCTAAACATGGGCTATTGTTTTTTTACTTATAATATTTCTTAATTTAATTTAAATGAGGTTTGGGCTCAGGACTTCGATTCGGCATCGTGATTCTCCTCTTTAATTTACTACATAGTTTTAATCAGCGCTCAGCCGCATGTATAAAGTTTTCCACAGCGCACCGGCAGAAGTAGACTAATGATTATGAACGCGTCGGGAAAACAGCAAGCAGACTGACTCTGCCCATTTAAAAAAAACGTTTGCATTTATTTTCTGACGCGCTCAAGTTCACCAAAAACAATACAAAACAGCGCACCTTATTTGCTTTCAAACATTTAGAAAATTACAACGTTTTTTCGTTATTGTGAGTTCGCTTAAATAAAAGTTTTATAAAGGCTATGTAGTCTTATATAGTTTTTTCACATTAATCTGAGTCCTCATCTGTTACATTTTTGAGGACAATAGTTTTTTTCAGCCTGTCACGGTGTGCACCCAAATCAATATCGCTCCTCGCTCACTAGTTAGGTGGCCTCCCCTTCAGATATGCGAAGCAGCAGGCCGTGGAATTATGCAAGGATGGTAATAGTTAAAATATTAACAAGGGGAATGTTTGATGTCATGTGGGCATTATAAGATTTGTACTGAAAATTTCTAACTAAAAAGTGGCAGCTGGCATGCCTAAAAATAGACGCAATTAATTTTTTTTTATAGTCTAAATAAAAATCCTCCTCTTTAGTGCCTCCTATTCCTATTCATCCTAAATTGTTGTTCTCTTAGTGTCACTGCGCTTTACAATGCCAGACAACATTCAAATGCAAATTATTCACTCTCCCCAAGTGTGAATCAGCTGTTCTCACCTATACATTCAGAGGAACTGTAATGGACCTCTCCACACTTTAAAAACCTCTTGAATCTGAGGCTCTTCTGAAGACTTTCAGTGATTAAGGCCTCTTTTTAAATTTGTGTAAATTTTATCTTATTCTAGATTCTAAAGTTGACATTGTTACCATTTTTAATCCTTGGAATGGAAGAAATTGATATTTTCCTTATGAAAGCATAAATTGCATTGTTTTTACAAACTATTAATTCCACCTATACAAATGTGAAAAATATGCAAAGGAAAAAATTAGGAAGGGGCAAATACTTTTTCATGGCACTGCACATGTAGTCAGATTGTAGTCAGGATCCGCGGTAACATAAACACGCGCTCTTTGTCGGCGGCGCACTTGCGCATCCATATGCGTAGAAAGGAGATGCATGGTATTATGGTTTCCGTCATTTTTTAAAATATAAATGAAAAAATTTACTATACATATATTTGCGTACTGACTGGGCCAGGCCACATTTGCCAGTGGCCCACTGGGAAAACTCCTGGTGCTCCAGATGGCCAGTCCACCACTGCTCCTCTTTACTTTCCTATTGTAGGTAGAATCAGCGCTTAACCACGCATAAAGTTTTGTATATTCGTTTAACTTCTATTTTATAAGGGTTTTGCCAGCGGTGCTACAGCGCAACGGGGGTCATTATTTACTATTAAAGAAAGTTATGATGATCTGTCACGGCGTGCGCTGTGATGGGTGTGCGCCCAAATCTACTATCGATACTCGCTCACTCCGTAGGCTTGGCGGAGTGGGCTTGGCGGAGTGGGCATGGCAAGTGGGCATGGCGGATTGTAAGACACTAGCAGTTTAAGAGTAGTATTTTAAAATCGATGCGAAATTTCACAGGAAGCCAATGCAATGTGGATAACATATGAAGGACCCAAGATGGCGCCGGTGAGATCGGCTGCCGTCACGACTGCTCCGACCACCTTTTCTTTGTTTTTGTTTTCTAAGTTAATTTTCAGTGTTTTAAAATCGGCAAAATCATCACCATTGATTACATTAGGTATGATAGAGACACTCTTGTTTCTATTGGTGTACAATGTACTCACAATTCGACGTTTTTAACTCTGGATCAGAGCTGGCCGAGTGAGATCCTGAGGTAGAACAAAGGATACGACGCGAAGCCCCGGTAACGAGCCGGCGTCTGGAACAGGCTGAGAGTCCGTGCACACAGCACACCTCTGCCTAGCATCCTGCTTGCCAACATCCACTCACTGGAAAACAAGCTTAGACCTTAGGGCCAGGATAAAGTTCCGGAGAGAAAGGACACTGGACCACTGCTATACAACGGTCAAGGACGGCTTCAAGGCACAATCTCGCCCTCCGTTTGGTAAATCCGACCACGCCGCCATCTTCATGCCAAAATACAAACAAAGGCTGAAACAGGACGTTCCGGTTCAGAGGGAGGTCGCGCGCTGGACGGACCAATCGGTGGCCGCGTTACAGGACGCACTTAATGACGCAGACTGGGACATGTTCAGAAACAGCTCCGATGATGACGTCAGCGTGTTTACGGAAGCGGTTGTGGGATTCATTGGGAAACTAGCGGATGATACTGGAAAGTATGGTAGTGATTTCTATTTAAGCTTATGTGAATTCACTCACTTTTAGGTACCCATCAGAATATAATGGTCATTTTCTGTAGTAAATTTGAGAAGTGCTTGCCTAAGAATCCAAGCTATACATAGGATGGAGAATCGTACGTGCAAAAACTAACCATATAACCCAGCGGGCACAACACATGTAATCCACGTGGATTTTTGGTGGATATTTGGTGAAGTGGTGGATCCACCAATTTTCACCTGATATCCACGTTGATTCCACGTGGTTTTAGGCACGTGGAAAACCTGTTCTAAATTAATGTGGAATCCACATGGAGTTTTAGTTCTACATTATTCTTCGTGCATTTCCACGTGGATATCACGTGGAAAATAATTTCGTACCACCTATTGATGGTTGCTTGATCTAATTTTGAATGCATATTTTGTATGTTTTTACATAAATGTGACAATCATTAATTAACATTAAACACACTCTAAAATAAAATGACGCATATGACGCGTCCAATGTGTTCTAAAGTTGAACACATGAGCCAAAATGTGTTCTAAAATGGCATTTTCAAAATGTGTTACTGATCGCCTAAATGCCACATCTGACTACAACGTACACTGGATTTGCAAACTAAAAAGAAGTTTAGAACACCGATGTGCTATCAGAGGCGACACATAGGCGTCGCTGCGCAGAGTGACTTTGCAGCCTAGCGAGTGGTACTGAGCATGCGCAGTGATCAGCCTTTCCTGGATACCGTTTTTTTAAGTGGAAGCGCGAAACATTTATAGCTAATAAAAAGAAATTAGAAACTTCGAAATTTGTTTAAATTTGTGGTCTGCTGAAGTTACAAAGTACCCGTGGCAATTGTGTTTCATACAGAGAACATTTGTGTGTGATGTTACAGGGTGAGCACTGAGGTAAGCAGTAATATTCTAGTATGTTCTGTGGCAGTTAGTGTAGGTTCTAACCGACGCGGTTAGCTTGATTGTGAATCTATGTATGTAGCTAACGTAGGATTCGAAGCATAACAGGCAATTGCAAACGTTAATTTGTCAAAAATCATAAAAACAGGCTAGTATTTGATGAACAGGTATAATTTGTCATAAATGCAGCACCATCACCATGTATAATATATATGCACTGAGGAGTTCTGGCAGTGAACACTAACATTCACTTGCAGAATATATGTTCCATTGAATTTCTAAGAATAGAAGTAGGAACTTTTCAGTGTAACTTATGTGGTTACTCTACCCATTTATTTCTTTGAAGATAAATAGATAAGTTTTTTTTTTTAGATTCCTTACCAATTCACTTATGTTTCAACTAAACATGAAGGGATCACGAGGGGATAAAACATCATTTGACAGCGCTGTGCAAATTAATAACTGGTAAGTAATTGAACAGTGCCTTGTGGTCGTGTCTTTTTTTTTTAATTAAAACAATGATTGTATTGATAAATTGCAGTCCATGCATCTAAATTATACTAAACATTTTTGTCCTTTGACAGACAGTGTAGTAAAGGCGCATGATGTTACAGAAGCCTTTGCCCTCAGCACCATTGTCAATCGGTTACGAAATGCACCTAAGAGAAAAGAAAGGCTGGATGCAGTGTCATTTATTAAGTGTTAAGTAAATGTTTTTGTAATTTTGTTTCTTTTGCTGTTTGAGACAGTTTTCTATCTTCTCTTAGATGTTTTGTTGGTTTAATTAGTCTTTTAGTATTCACATTTTTATGGTATTTTAGTATTATGCACTACACCCAGTTTTTATGTGCATTTTGTATTGTTTGTTTTGAAATATGAATAAATTATTGGTTATTACAACTTTTATGTAATTTGTGTCTGCTTTACACTTGATGTTGTAGACATTTTAAACTTTGCAGAATTTACGTTGAACACAACACGTATTTTCCATGGGCTTATATCCATGTCTTTTCCAAGTGGTAAAAAACACGTGGATTCCATGTGTCAAATCCACGTGGAATTGGACTTGCCTTTTACGCCTAAATTACCTGTCTTTTCCACGTGGTGAAAACTCGTCTTCTTTACGTGGCTTCCACGAGTTTGTGCCCACTGGGAAGGCCTCCTGGAATGTGCTTGCCCAGGAAGGTGAGGTATACATAGAACGGGGGAATTTAAAGAAACCCACCTGTTATAAAACATCACTGTATACAGAATCAGCTGCATTGTATGGAGTATTTAAAGGGAAGAGCACTCAAAGATCAGTGTGATCTCTGCAGGCTCCCCCGGCCGTTATTGCATGATAAATAAAGGTCGTTATCTTCTGAAACCAAAGCCTGAGTCTTCAATTAATTTCCACGACAAAAGAAAAAGACTATCAGAACGTTTCCCAACCAGAAGCCGTAGGTGGATAAAACCATCCCCGATGCTCTGAGAGCCTACAACACCGGACTTGCGTCGGGGAGTCACAACTCCAACAGGGTGATTCTAGGAGCCTGTGGCAGGGATTAAGGACAAATTACAACCAGTATGACGAACGCGGATGTGTCTCTGGCAGACGAGCTGAACACATTCTATGCTCGCTTCAAAGCTGCAGCTAAGGACGCTAGCGATGCTAATGCTATCGGCGCTAACAGGTGCAGACGGGAAGACACTGCCAGCACCGGAAACACGTTCATCATCAGCGAGCATGACGTGAGGAGAGCCTTCAAGAGAGTGAACACCAGGAAAGCAGCAGGACCAGAGATATTCAATATCTCTTTATCTCAGTCGGTGATCCCCACATGTTTCAAAGAGTCCATCATTGTTCCTGTCCCAAAGAAACCTCATCCTGCTTCTGTCATTGAATCTCGCCCTGTAGCCCTCACCTCAGTAGTGATAAAGTGCTTTGAACGCCTGGTCAGAGACTTCATCATTTCTTCACTACCAGACCCACTAGACCCACTACAGTTTGCATACCGCCAGAACCGTTCCACAGACGATGCAATCTCACATCTACTCCACACATCGCTCACTCACCTGGACACTAGGAAAGGGAATTATGTGAAAATGCTCTTCATCGACTACAGCTTTGCATTTAATACCATAATTCCCTCCACACTCACCACCAAGCTGGAGCACCTGGGACTCAGCTCATCAATGTGTCAGTGGATCTCCAATTTTCTGACTGGCAGACCACAGGCAGTAGGGATGGGCGGACATGTCTCAGCCTCACTCACTCTCAGCACTGGAGCCCCCCAGGCTCAGGTTGTATTCTGAGCCCCCGCTGTACTCTTTGTACACCCACAACTGCGTGGCCACTACCAACTCCACCGCCATCATCAAGTTTGCTGGCGACACTGTCGTGGTGGGCCTGATCACCAACAATGATGAGTCGGCCTACCTAGAGGAGATTGGAAATCTGGAGAACTGGTGCCAGTGGAACAATTTCCTCCTGAACGTCAGCAAGACAAAGGAGCTGATAGTGGACTTTAGTACAAAGCAGGAGAGGAACTACCAGACCCCCGTCATCAACGAGAGCCCAGTGGAGAGAGTGGACAGCTTCCGATACCTCGGTGTTTACATCACGCAGGACCTGTCATGGTCCTATCACATTGGTGAAAAAGGTCCTATCACATTGGTGAAAAAGGCCTGGCAGCGTCTCTACCACCTCAGACGCTTGAGAGACTTCAGACTGCCTTCTAAGGTGCTCAGGAATTTCTATTCCTGTACCATAGAGAGCATTCTGACAGAAAACATCATGACCTGGTTTGGAAACAGCACCATGCCAGACAGACGAGCTCTACAGAGGGTGGTGCGATCAGCTGAGCGCATCATCCGCACCGAGCTTCCTGGCCTGCACTCGATCTACAGCAAGTAGTGCGGGACCAAGGCCAGGAAGATCGTTAAGGACCTCAGCCATCCCAACAATGGACTGTTCTTTCTGTTGCAGTCTGGGAAGCGATTCCGCTCCCTGAAGGCCAACACAGAGAGACTGAGGAGGAGCTTCTTCCCGCAGGCAATAAGGTCTCTCAATCACACCACCACACAGGAGTAATATCTTTTTAAACATTGACTGGACAATCATGGACACATTCATGCACTACATATCTATATATCTGACCATTGCACATGACACTTTAAGTCACTTTTCATGCATATTTGCACAGCCATTGCCACTTAAAATTTTTTATATATACTTTTTTTCCTATATTTCTATAATTTGTATAGTTTATTTTACTAGTTTAATTAATTTTCTTTTGTATTTATAGCTGCCCTTCGGTATCGATAAAAAACGGGACACAGAGTGCTTCAGACGGGTGCTTATCTCTCTTTTATTTCGCGCTTGCAGAGCGCCATTGAGCTTTAGTTGCGTAGCACCGTGAAACTACACAAAGAAACAATAATCAAATAAATATCATAAATAAGGTGCACATTTACAAAGAACCATAAAAAATAATAATAATTAACAGTAAAATGAATAAGAACAGATTGAAACAACTTATTAACAAGAAGAGCTTATGACATACAAAGCGAGCCCATATAACTTCGAAATAAAGTACAAAATGCAACATGTGTCGGCTTCACATACCTCGCTCCGCTTTACCAAAGGGTACTAAGTTTAAAATTAAGTTGAAACAAACTGCATTCACCAAATAACAAAATTTTTCTCCATGTACTTAGAAGTAACATAAATCTTCACGCTTCTCCCTGATGATCTAATTACTTTTCATTACCCCACCCCTCAGAGCGTAATGCACGTGACACGTACAATTAATTTAAAGAGACACAACCATTTTGCGGTCATTTACACTCCCACCAATCGTGTTATGATAAATCAACAAACAAACTGCAAATGAATCAAAACATGATTTTGAAACTCAATATGACCACCCTTTAGTTTAATTAAATGTACTCAATGACTAGAAAGCTTTTTGAAAACAATTTGGTCTGATGTGAGGGTATCAACCAAGGTATTATTTACTCTTCTTCAAGAAGTACCACCAATTTCTGGATGGGCCTTTCGACGATTGTGGGTTTGGAGGGTTGATCACGTTTGCCGGTGAGTTTTCGTTGTCCTAATTTTACCTTAACTCGCCGAACAAATCCATCACTCTCTTTGACAGCTTCAATCACTCTACCCAACTGCCATTGACTTCTTGGCAGCATGTCCTCTTTGATGATTACAACATCATTTACTCTGACGTTCCGCCGAGGAGAATGCCACCTTTGTCGCGTTGAAATGTTAAGAAGATATTCTTTCTTCCAGCGACTCCAGAACTGCTTAACCAAGTATTGAACTCTACGCCATCGTTTCGTAGCATACATGTCTTCTTTAACAAATTTTCCTGGAGGTGGAAGTGCGACATCAGACTTCATCAGTATTAAGTGGTTTGGGGTTAGAGGCTCGAGTGAATTTGGATCATTGATGCCATCTACCGTTAGTGGACGGCTATTAATTATAGCCATTGCCTCATAGAACAGCGTTCTTAATGAAGCATCGTCAAGGCTTCCTGAACACTGAGCAAGTGTGGCATTAAGTACATTACGCACAGTTCGTATCTGACGCTTCCAGATGCCTCCGGCGTGACTTGCAGAAGGAGCATTAAAAACAAACTCACATTGTTTCTCAGAGAGAAAGACTTCCAGAGCTTTGGTGTCAACTTGTTTCAGTGATTCTTTGAGCTCATTTCGGGCTCCCACAAAGTTAGTACCATGGTCACAATGAAGCTTGCGTACTGCTCCTCTAAGGCTGATGAAGCACCTCAACGCACTAATGAAGGCATCTGTAGATAAATCTTCAATCATTTCGATATGAACTGCCCGAGATGATAGACAAGTAAATATTAGGCCATATCTTTTGTACTCCTTGCGAGCTCTCTTTACGACAAATGGCCCAAAACAGTCCATGCCACAGAATGTGAAGGGAGCAGATACTTCAGTGCGCTCAACAGGAAGTTCTGCCATTCGCTGTTCCTCTGTCGGTCGTCTAAGTTTCCGGCATTGCACACATTTATGTATCAGTTTGGTGACTGACTTGCTACCTCCAATGATCCAAAAGCCATTCATTCTAAGCTCCATTTGAGTTTGATTATGACCCTGATGACAAATCTTGGCATGGTAATGTGACAAAATTAGCCTGGTGACACAACTGTCTTTTGGGATGATCACAGGATGTTTCAGATCTTGACTGAGTGTTGACTTTTTCAATCTTCCACCTACCCGAAGAAGGCCTTTGTCCAATATGGGATCTAGGTTGTACAACGCACTAGAACTTGGAAGAGTGTTGTCGTTCTTAATCAGTTTTATCTCCTTGTGAAACGCTTCGTGCTGGATAAGCTTGATCACCACCTCGGTGGCTTTCTGGCGCTCTTCCACAGTCACATGATCACTGGGATATTTCTGTTTTGATCCTAATCATTTTATTCTTGCAATAACCTTCAGAAGAGTTGACCAAGAAGAAAATCGATTAAGACGACTGAGAAAATCTGTGGTGTCACTGGCTGTAGTCGCAAATGTTTGGATTGATTTAACTTCTGGGTCACCAACAAGCAGTTTGGCAGAGTCGTACGGTGTCGGACTTACTTCCGATTCCCACAGAAATTTGGGTCCTGATAGCCAAATCGATGAAGGGATGTCAGAGGCATGAAGCCCTCTGGAGGCATGATCTGCTGGATTTTCTGCTGTATTAACATAACACCATTGATTTGGATCAGTGACGTCCCTTATCAGCTGCACACGATTAGCAATGAATACATGAAACCTTCGTGCTTCATTGTTTATATAGCCTAGAACGACCTGTGAATCTGACCAGAAGAATTCTTGATCAATCTTCATTTCAAGCTCCGTTTTCAGCATGACACTCATCTTTGCAGATAAAACAGCTGCTGCAAGTTCCAATCTAGGTATACTTGTGATTTTTGTAGGTGCAACTCTGGCCTTTGCCATCACTAAACAGCAATGCACTTTACTCTTGTCATTTATGAAACGGAGATAAGAGCAGGCTCCATATCCAGCATTACTTGCATCAGAGAAGTGATGCAGCTCCGTTCTGATGATTTCATTGAAAGTATTTGGGTGATAACATCTTGGAATGGTGACTTCCTTAAGCTTCTGAAGACCGCTTTTCCAGTCCTTCCACCTTGAACATAACTCATCTGAAAGATTATCGTCCCATCCTATGCCTCTTCGGCACAGTTCTTGCAGGATACCCTTTCCCTGTAAAATGAATGGTGCAACGAATCCAACAGGGTCATACAGGGAGGCGATGACCGACAAGATACCACGACGAGTTGATGGCTGTTCTTTAATGTTGATGTTGAAGCTAAAAGCATCATTCTTTGTTGACCACTGTATACCAAGTACACGTCCTGTTGGTGCTGTCTCATGATGCAAGTCAATGGACTTAAATGTGATATCCCTTTCTAAAGGGTCTATACAACAAAGAGCATCTTCTTTATTGGAGTTAAATTTATGAAGTCGCAAGCCTCCACGTTTACACAGCATTTGAGCATCAAGGATCAGTTCTTTAGCTTCGTTGACTGAATGAACACTAGTTAACCCATCATCGACATAAAAGTTATTTTCAACAAACTCTGATGCTGAAGGGTGGGTGAATTTGTGCTGCTGTGCCAGGTACTTCAGAGCGAAATTTGCACACCCAGGAGACGATGTAGCACCGAAGAGATGGACGGCCATGCAATAATCTTTGGGCGCCTTTTCCAAATCTCCACCCTCCCACCATAAAAACCTTAGATAATTGCGATCATCGGGAGGGACAAAGAACTGATGAAACATCTTTTCTATGTCACAAGTGACTGCGACAAGTTCCTTCCTGAAGCGGCATAGTACCCCCACTAATGAGTTAATCAGATCAGGCCCGGTCAAAAGTGTATCATTTAGAGATATACCACAAAACTTGGCTGAACAGTCGAAAACGACCCTAAGTTTATCTGGTTTCTGAGGGTGGTACACCCCATGGTGTGGGATGTACCACACAGTTTCTCCTTCAGATATCACTGGGGCTGGTTCAGCTTCACCTTTGTTAAATATCTCATCCATAAACGCATTGTAGTGATCACGGTATGCTTGTTAGACTTGAGCCTTTTCTTTAAATGCTGCAAGCGAGCAATTGCTAATCTTTTGTTATTAGGCAGTGAGGGTCGACCGCTACACTTGAAAGGGAGAGGAAGCTCATAATGTCCATTATCCATCTGTTTGATATTAGCACTAAGATGATGTATGAAATGAACATCCTCTTGGGACACACTTTTATCCTCATAGCCTTTCTCATTAAAATCTAACTCTAGAATCTTCAAGACATCGTTGGGTGATGGGACAGGTATTTCTTTGACTGCAATTCTATGGACGAAACTCTGATTTCCTTGTCTGTCTAGGTGTGGATTGGAGAGGCCTATAATACTCCAACCAAGCTCAGTTCTTTGGGCAAATGGTTCATTTTCACCACCTATTATGACTTCAAGTGGAGCTAGAGCTAGCGAGCAGTCATAACCGATTAACAGTCCAACTTCGCAATTCTGAAGTGGTGGTAATTGATTGGCCAGATGTTTGAGATGAGGCCAATGCAGTGCTGTTTTCTTGGTTGGAATATAGGACTTGTCAACAGGAATGAAGTCTCTAGTATATGCTTGCTGTAGTTGAATAGAGCTTGTTGCCCGAAGTCCTCTAACTTGAAGACCACTGACCCTTTTACTTGCAGTGATGACGTCCACAGCTGTCATGGTGCTCAGTCTAAGTTGCACGGGTTGAGTGACTGCATTTAAGTCTTCAAGAAGATCTTCCAGAATGAATGTAGAGTCACTTTGTGTGTCCAGTAGAGCGTAAGTGAGTACTTCTCTTTGTGGCTCTTCCACTGTAGAAACGAGGACTGGCACTATGCTAGAAGTAGCAGAAGAGCTTTGTGAGAGTACATGGGCCGTAACTTTGTGAACTTCCTGACTTGCTTGAACTTCTGTAGAGGTTTTCTGTAATGCTTTTGAAGGTACTTTATCTCTTTCTTCATGCAAGCAAGTAGGGTGATTTCGGCCACATGTTCCACATTTATGTCTTCTTTTACAGTCTCTCACAATATGTCCTTTCCTAAGACACCCAAAGCAGAGGTGATTTTCCTGAATGAAAGTCTTCTTGTCTTCGATAGTTCTTTTTGCAAATGTAGGACATTGGGCAATGCTGTGTTTTTCATCTTTACAGACGAAGCATGACACCTTTGACTTGCTGGTTGTTTCAAACATTTTAGAGGCAAAATCCTTCACTTCAGCCTTTGTACTGAGAGCTTTAGCTCGCCTTGAAAACCTTTCGTTAAAATCCTTCAGGTTCATGAAAAGTGGGGAAGTAATGGGGTTACATGCTATTCTGGTTTCCTTCTGCATAAATTCTACAAAGCATTTGAAACTTGGATAGTCACCTGACGTATCCAGCTCTTCCACTATGATTCGATTCCACTTGCGGACAATCCATTCAGGAAGTTTCTTTAATAACTTGTGATTTTCTTCACAGTCATTTAATATGGTAAGTCCTTTAACATAAGGAATCGCCTCAACACATCCTTGTAGGAAGTCTGTGAAGTCTCGTAGGGCAAGAGGATCATTTGCTCCGATTTTGGGCCATCTCATCAACTTGTCTCGAAAAGCCTTCTGCAGTACAAATGAATTCCCATACCTGTCTAGTAAAACCTTCCAGGCACCTTGGTATGCGTCCTCTGAATTTCTATAGAAATATCCTTCCACCGCTTTGCGAGCTTCTCCAGCGAGGTAGTTCTTAAGGTAGAACATTTTTTCCCCAGGTGGGAGGGGCTTTCGATCAATAAGGGCCATGAATGACATCTTCCAATCTATAAATTTCAAAGGATCGCCAGCAAAGATAGTGGGTTCAGGAACAGGTAGTCGATGTGTGCTTAGTGAGTCTGCTATGGCTTGAGCTAGAGCAACATTTTCCTGAGATGGCTGTAATTCACGCTCTTCGAAGAATGTCTGCTAAGGTAGAAAAGATTCAGTTTCTGGGTTTAGCTGAAATGTAGGCTCTGTCCTTTGGGTCCTAGGGTCTATTTCTTCATCACCACCTTCAATGATGCCTTCAAGATTGTTATACACTTTTACACGAGCTGTCGCCACCTTTACTTCTTTATCTACTTGCAACTGATGCAACCTTTTTCTCTCCTTTTCTAGCTTTAGGTGCATTTCCATCTCCTTTTGCTTTATTTCCGCAAGCATTTTAGCTTCACAACACTTCCAATCGCTCTCCATTCTGTTAAGCTTCGCTTGCTGATCATGGATTCCTTGCATAGCTTTAGCTTGCTCTTGTTTGGCTGCAAGTTCTGCCTCTGCATCAGCTCGTTTGCTTGAAATCCTGGAAGAGGTCCTTGACTGTTTACTTGATCCTAGCGATGACTCTGAAATGACTGTGTTTGTTTTTGTGCATCCAAAGATAGATTCATACTCGTCCTTATTTAGAACTTGTCTCACTCTTTCCTTCACAAGCTCTTCATTGTAATCTTCATCTATTATTTCAAGCCGTTTACTTACAAGATCACTGATCTCACCAGTCAGTGCGGCACAAGCATCCATACGTTTGACAATGTCAGGAGAAGTGGCATGATTACGCAGTATTGGTTTATAATGATAATAAATTAAATTATGTTGGCTTTGAATGTCTTTTTGTATTCCTTCAAGATTCTCACATGAACAGAAAAGTTTCAGTCTCGATCTACTCTCCTTTGCGCTCTCCTTCCAACAGTCATAAGCTTTATAAAAGGCCTTCTCTTGTTTCTTGGCTTCCTGTTCGCGCATCTCCAGACCCTTTTCTGTAAAGCTTCTTTCGCGTGAGCTTGATCTGATCTGCTGCACAGATGGATTGCTTATTTCTTCCGCTCTTAGCGACATCTCTTTTACTTGCTCAATTGCTTGTGCTACAGTATCCCTTTCCGTAGATTCTTTTTCATTCACAACTTCCATAATCAGGAAGGAACTTTAGCGGTAATTGATACCACTCTCACCAGACCTCTAGTAAGTAAAAACTCAAAGGATATTGGAAACAAACAGCAGTATGTGTATACAAAGTTCAAACTCTAACTTGTAATGTAAATCACCAGAAAATTTTTCACAAAAGTATAATTAACTTCAGCACTGACTCTCTCTTTGAATACACAATAGATTGAAGTTTCTTTAAATGATGCTCAAATTTCAGTCAAATTATGAATTCAAATTTTAAATTGTGAAATAGATGTATTGCATTTGCATCAATTATTCCTTTCACGTTGAAGTCCTTTGCAATTTTAACCTTTCATTTCAAATGGAATGTTCTCTATTTCTTTTGAGTAATTCAATTTACAAAGTACAGGTTGACTTGAAGCAGCTTATGTAGAAATATAATCGTTGTAAACTCTCTTGACACTCAAAGTCTCACTCTGCATCTGCTACGTAAAACAACAGAACACCGCCACCTTTCGACCTTGCTCTTTATACCTCTGCGATGACGACACGAACCCCAGCTGCTTGCTCCCGCAGAACTGGCTGTGCTGCGTTGTCGCGAAGAAGACGGTTGCGATGTAATAGATGCATGGTTCCTTTGCGTCGAGTTTCACTATAGCTGCCCTTCGGTATCGATAAAAAACGGGACACAGAGTGCTTCAGACGGGTGCTTATCTCTCTTTTATTTCGCGCTTGCAGAGCGCCATTGAGCTTTAGTTGCGTAGCACCGTGAAACTACACAAAGAAACAATAATCAAATAAATATCATAAATAAGGTGCACATTTACAAAGAACCATAAAAAATAATAATAATTAACAGTAAAATGAATAGGAACAGATTGAAACAACTTATTAACAAGAAGAGCTTATGACATACAAAGCGAGCCCATATAACTTCGAAATAAAGTACAAAATGCAACATGTGTCGGCTTCACATACCTCGCTCCGCTTTACCAAAGGGTACTAAGTTTAAAATTAAGTTGAAACAAACTGCATTCACCAAATACCAAAATTTTTCTCCATGTACTTAGAAGTAACATAAATCTTCACGCTTCTCCCTGATGATCTAATTACTTTTCATTACCCCACCCCTTAGAGCGTAATGCACGTGACACGTGCAATTAATTTAAAGAGACACAACCATTTTGCGGTCATTTACAGTATTTTTTTATTAATATTTATTCCTTATATATAGCTTTAATTTTCTTTTTAAGGTCACTGGCGGTCGTACAAGCATTTCACTGCATATCAAACTGTGTATGACTGTGTATGTGACAAATAAAATTATAATTGAGCAGAGGGAAATTAATTACCATTTAATCTCTTATGTCCTGCACACATTGCTCAACTTTAGTAAACTAGTTTTTCTCATCTGGTTTTGCTGAAACGTATACTTGTGTGTCATCAGCATAACAATGAAAACTAATACCTAAAGCATGTAAAGGGGAAAAAAGCAGTGGGCCTAAAACAGAACCCTGTGGAACACCAAACTCAACTTGAGAACATGAGGAATGGTCACCATCTAAATCTACAAACTGATAACGATCAATTAAACAGGATTTAAGCCATAAGAGGGCCGTTCCCTTAATTCCTACTACATTGTCTAATCTGTGAAGGAGAATACTATGATCAATAGTGTCAAAAGCTGCACTGAGGTCGAGTAACACAAGTATAATGATGCAACCCTGATCAGAGGCCAATAGGAGGTCATTTACCACTTAAACAAGTGCTGTCCCTGTGCTGTGATGAGGCCTAAATCCTGACTGATACAGTTTGTTTATCCTATTTCTGTGTAGATATGAGCATAGCTGCTGTGATACTACCTTTTCCAGAATTTTAGAGATAAAGGGGAGGTTTGATATCGGCCTGTAATTGGAAAGCTGACAGGGGTCAAGGTCAGGTTTCTTAATTAGTGGTTTAATAACTGCTAATTTAAGGGATTTAGGAACATACCCACTGCTGAGTGAACAGTTAATTACTTTCAACAGGGGTTCTGTTATTGCTGGAACTATCTGCTTGATAAAAATGGATCTAATTCACAGGTTGACGATTTTGAAGAGGAGATGAGTGAAATTAGTTATCTCACTTCAAGGGAAGTAAAGTATTCTAGGTTCTGATGTGATGTGATTAATTTATCATCTGGATAACTTAAATTGTCTGGTTTCAAAGCGTGAATGTTTTGCCTAATGATATATTTGTTATTGAAAAAGTTCATAAAATCCTCACTACTGTATGTTGTTGTTAAGGAGATTTCTGCAGTGGTCTTGTTTTTAGTTAATTTAGCTATGGTATTAAATAAAAATCTAGGATTATTTTTGTTATTTTCTATAGTGTGAAAAGATACATTGATCTAGCAGCACTGAGAGCTCTTTTATAGTTCAGGGTGCTCTCCTTCCATGCTATTTGGAATACTAGCAATTTGGGTTGATGCCATTTGCGTTCTAATTTCTGAGCGATTTGTTTTAAAGTGTGTGTGTGGTCATTATACCAGGGAGCGAGTTTCTTACCTTTAAAAATTTTTCCTTTGAACTGGAGCTACATTCAGTCACTTGATCGAGTTCTGTGGAGTCAGATGGCAAGCCAATCAAAGTTGATAACTCTGGGAGATTATTGATAAAGCTCTGTGTGGTATTTGATGTAAACGTACGTTTATTCCATTCAAATTCTAAACTTGAACCTAACATCTTTTTAAAGAAAGTGACCTCACGTCCTGTCCCATCTGAGGTCCTTCCAATAACTCATCCAGTGTGTACAGGACGTCCGTCTTCCATGAGCCAGTGTTGTATTCTGTTATTTTCCTCTCTGATTCTCCGCTGCCTGAATAATTGAACCTGCAAAAATACACATGCTTTGTTAATTTCATAAAAGCCCCAGGGATCTGATTCTACAGTCCTGAAACATTATTTTCCAGAAACACACTGTCATTATAAATGTTACAGTTTTACCTCTGACTGTTACAAAGCACTAACACTGGAGACTCCTTTTGTTCATGAGTATACATCTCCTCAGAAAACGTCACATATCTACGTTTAACAGATTAAGAGCTGTTGATCTAGAAATGCTGAGCTGATGCTGTGACAGAGTTTGTAAACTCAGTGAGGGTTACCTGAGGTACAAGTGACCCAGAGTTTTGTAGAACTCTTCCAGAGCTTCAGCTTTCCTGCCGGGGAGGAAGACAACTACCGGGTTTTTCCCATTCAGCTTTCTGTAGGCAAGTTTTGGCAGGTCGGGTCGTGTGGGATACTGGATCGTACTTTTATTTTTGGCTCCTAAAACATAAACGCAGCGCCCTACAATACAACACACTGGTAATTAGATTTTGTTTAGAGAATGATTTACCTTTATGTCCAAAAAATGTATCTTAGAGCTGTTAGATGCCTTAATGCAATTCTAAATTTTATACACATATACACCATTATTTAGCAGCCAGTCCAGTCTAGTTGTGGATTGAAAGTTGTTGGACCGGAAGCTTAACAACCTGTCATGGCCAGCTCGATCTCCAGATCTGACCCACACTTAAAACCTCTGGAACGTGATCAGATGGAGGAAGATCGAGGGTCACACACCATCACACAAAGCTAAGCTGCTGGAAAGTTTTTGCACTGTGAGCAGTAAAAAAGTTCACAGAGAGCAACGTGAGAAACAGGTGAAGAGCGAGTTGAGATGCAAGAAAGATCTGTGACTGCAAGCAGGGCCGAACTGGGCCACAATTTCCAGCCGGGAAATTCCACACAAACTCAGGCCATCCTATATGCACTCATGTACAGTAAATTTAGAAAACACAAACAGCCTTATTTTTCCTATATACAGCTCTAGAAAAAAATAACATAAAAACTATTATTAAAAAAAAAATAGTCCCTGTCTCAGTCCCTGGCTGAATCTGATGTGTGATCACTGCACCAGAGTGAGTGCTAGGCTGACTGTCTCCACCTTCGTTTGAAAATAAGAAGGGGAAAAAGTTCCACAAACGAGCAGACATAATATATATTTTATTGCCATGCCAATAAAACGTCTTTAAATCGTAAATCTTGAATATCGGCCACCAGATGGCGCTACAGATCCGTACCCAGTTCCATGAGACTCAGAGAATTGAATTTAGTGTTCTATTAAGTACAGGATCAAAGGCTGCAGTGGAGGTGACAGAGACACTCTGATGTTCTCTTTAAATATCTGATTAAATCTTTAAATTGACATCATAATAAATCTGTATGGTTTAAGAAGCTGGACATTATTGTAGGATTTGTGTTGTTGTTGTTGTTGTTGTTGTTGTTGTTACACTAAAATACAAAAATTGTATTGGGTGATCCCTGGAAATTTACAGCCCTACTAATCAGCAATTAAAGCAAAAGCAACCCTGTCCCCAAGTCTTGTGAGTCTCCATTCAAGTGTGTGTGTGTGTGTGTGTGTGTGTGTGTGTGTGTGTGTGTGTGTGTGTTGTTACCTGAAGGTGGCGCTACTTCTCTTCTATCATTGAAAAAAATAGCCCAGATAAAATTTCAATTTTATTAGTACAGTGATTTATTGTCATTGTCGCAAAAAATCTTTACACAATCAAAAGAATTATTTGAGTTTGTAATTTTTTTTTTTTTCTGTGCGGTTACAGATCACTTACTCAGTGTCTAAGGTCAGGATCGAGTTTATCCCGGAGGTGTCTCACATGGTGAAGATATTCCCTTAATGAAGAGTCACAAAAACATCACATGTGGTTTTGAGATGCTTCACACAGTGCACATTTGACTTTATTTCTCCACAAAGTACTCATTTATTTTTACAGGATAAACTTTCTCATGTTCCATACTCAGTCCAGTTCACATTCAGCAGTTTTAGGGCACAGCATGATGACATACATCATGATTATTATTATTATTGTTGTTGTTGTTGTTGTTACTATTATTGTTGTTGTTGTTGTTGTTAATAATAATAATAATAATAATAATAATAATAATATATACTACTACTTTTATTGGATAGACATCAACAATAAAAAATAATGTACACATACCCACGCTTTTTCAGATTTGAATTAAATAAAGGCATCAAAATAAGAGGAAATTATGAAGGCAATATTTTAATACATAATATGCATTTACATAAGGTAAGATTAAATAAAATAAAATAAAATAAATAAGAGAAGAGAAAAGAAGAAAATTTATTGAAAAGCAACATATGATACCCCCAGATGGGAGAAAAAGACAAGTCTAAGTATAAGGTCAGATATGGATAGACAGATAAGACAAGACAATCTAAAATGTATGAAGAGAAAATAAAACAAAAAAGACAAGGCAAAGTAGAATGGAACAAGATACGTAGCCTTACTGTCAATTAAATATAATCACACATTAATTACTTACAGCAGGGTAAGATTAAACAAAAGACAAAAAAGAAAAAGGTAAATAAAAAAGACAATGCATGAAAAAATAACATAATGCATGAAAAGACAATTAAGACACTGTAAGATGAGCCAGGATAAAACAAGATAAGAAAAATATTAGAAAAGGTAACATAAGACAGTATAAGATATGTCAAGATAAGAGGAGACGAAAGTAGAAAAGATAAGGCAAGATAATATAAGACAACGCATTATAAGATGAGACAAAATAATTGTTTCATGTGACAAGACAAATTAACTTTGGATTGTTGTAATAAAAAAGTATAATTAAATTAAACAAAAGATAATTTGACAAAAAAAATAATTTAGTCAAGATCAATCTTGACTAAATTAGATTTAAAGATTAGTCATTTTTAAAATAAAGAATTGCTTTTGGTTATGATGAGCATGTAAAAAGGCTGTCAGACAGAGAGAGAGAGAGAGAGAGAGAGAGAGACAGGGGTCTCACACCTCGACACTAAACTGGGAATAATGAATGTGGCGTGCTGAAAAGAGGCCACGACAGTTTGGGCATCTCCGCAGCTCATGACTAATTCCCATAGTGAAATGTGACGGAGGCCTATTTAACAGCAGCCAAGCGCACGTGATCACTTCAGAAAGACTTCAATGGTTTAAGGGTTCAGAGGTGATACGAATTGTTTAACTATGTTCAAAAATCAATCGAGGACGGAATTTAGAACATACACAGCTCTAACACTGGCTGCTGCAGAGTTTCAGGAAGGAGTTAGGCCCACTTCTTTACTAAACCTAACACTCCTAAGAGACACAGAGTTTATTATTCCTCAGACTCTCGACCCTGCAGGTGCTGCACATCCTCAGTGCTTTTTTTCTAAGCTCTGCTTTCTCATATATCCTGCTCACATAATATTAAATAATCATCACAGGTTAAAACTGCATATTTACAGAACCAAGCCTTTATCCCAGGGTTTAAATATATATATATATATATATATATATATATATATATATATATATATATATATATATATATATATATTTTTTTTTTTTTTTTATTATGTTTAATTTTTAAACATTTTTTATAAATTAGGTATTATTTCACCTTTTTCATTTTTTTATGTGGATGTTATAGTATTTTGGCATTATATAATAAAACCAGGCTATCTGCATGAGCTATCATAAGTGCTTTATTATAATCTTGCCCTTCTGCATAATCATTCCAGGTTACTGTATAGCCTTACTACACTGCATAAACCAAAGCCAAACTCAACCTAAATATCTGTGCCACTGTATATATAATTATATACATATACTTTAATTCCATATGGGCGTACAGCTACATGAACATCATATCAAGTTATTTATGTTTTTTATATTACATACAGTCTGTTTGCTGGATATGATCAGTTTACTCATCTGACATTGTATATTATGGAATTATGCCAATTTAATCCAGAATAAACATGCATAGTTTTGAGACAATAATTAAACCTGTACACATTTGTTACTGAATATTTAAACCTTCACAGCTTTGTAATAGATGAAACAAAAAAATATTTTTAAATAAAAATTTACCTTTATAAATTCAATAATTATAGTGATTTAAACCTGAATAGTTTGAAACAATATAAATAAACCAGGAGTGCAAACATGCATGTGCTTGAGACATTATAGAATAAGAACAGTTTTAAAATGCATATTTGTGGTAGTGTCATATTATATTATATTATATTATATTATATTATATTATATTATATTATATTATATTATATTATATATTATTCTGCAATGGATTGGCACTCTGTCCAAGGTGTACCCCGCCTCTTGCCCTAAGCTTCCTGGGTTAGGCTCCAGGCCCCCGCAACCCTAGGGTGAGTAAGTGAGTATAATCTTTAATATGTAATTAAACTAGCTTATACCTGTCTGTTACTCCCTGTAATTGTGCCAGATCTCCTGTACAGTCTACTGGTGTTATGGAATAGTTCTGAGCTAAACCTGTAAAGCTGTGATCATTCAAACATATAATTATATGAACCCGAGACCATTACAAACATGGGATACTAAAATCTGGCTTACATACAGTAAACCTGTGATCATTTTAAACTGTGAACTTTTTAATTAGGAATCATTTAAAGTGGTGGGAACCTCTTTAAACCTCTGATCATAAAAACCAGATATTATTTAAAATTACAGCAGTAATACAGGGGTGATACAGATGTATTGTGTTATTGAATCATATTCCTTGTGTTTGTGGCACTAAAGCTGATCTCTGCTCAGTTTTATTTAAATGACTGCACAGTTATGCCTCCTGTACAGACTAATTGTGTTATAAAATTGTTTTGAGCTAAACCTGTGGATCAAGAATAGTTATATCTGGATAAATGTGCATGGAACTGTGATCTTGGACACTATATGGAGTATCTAAACACCTTTGGGATAATTTATCACTGAATATCAGGATATGTGTACAGTCTGGTGGCACTGGATTGTTTAAACCTGTGATCATTTAAATCTGGGATCATTTAAACCTTTGATTTAATCCTGAGGCCATATAATGCTGTGATCATTAAAACCTTTATTATTTAAGTCTGTGATCATTGAAACCTGGGGTGATTTAAACCTCAGATATTTTATGGTGATCTATGGTTAAAGCTGTGATCTATTAAATCTGAGATCATTTAAAGCTGGGATTATTTTAAACTGTGATAATTTAAATTTGAGATGATTAAAAATTACATTATTTAAAGTTGTAATTATTTAAAGCTTTGAATATTTAAACCTAAAATAATTTTTACATGTTAGCATTAAAACCTAGATTATTTAAACCAGTAAGCATTTAAAGCTAATCATTTTAAAGGTTGGTCATTTGAATCTGAGATCATTTAAAGCTGTGCTCATTCAAACATGTGATTATACAAACATAAGACCATTACAAACTTGGATTGCTCAAATCTGGCTTACATAAACCTGTGATAATTTAAAACTGTGAACTTTTTAATTAGGGATCATTTAAAATGGTGATAATTTAAACCTGTGATTATATAAACCAGATATTATTTAAATTTACAGCAGTAATACAGGGGTGATAGAGGTGAATTTTGTCATTGAATCGTGTTCCTGCTGCAGGATAAATCTGAATGTTTGTGGCACTACAGCTGATTTCTGCTCAGTTTTATGTAAATGACTGCGCAGTTGGAATGGCATTAGATCATTACATCCCGTTAAGCATGCAGAGTTTAATCCATTTATGTTTTTTGTAAACCAGTATTTAAAGAAATATCGGGGTTGGTGTGTTGGAGGTGCAGTATCCGGGGGTGGAGATGCACTTTTCTTTTACAAGGTCATGATCGATGCCTCCACCCTGTCGGGATGGATTTCCTGACTGGATGCGTCTCCACAATCAGGGCTGAAAGGAGGCTTCGTATGGAAAGGAGATCGTATTAAACAGCGGCGAAACGGCACTCTTTAACAGGTTTCCCACCGCTAAAACGGGCTTAGAAAGCAATTCGCCCAATCCGTGACAAAATCCTGTTTATTACCACAAAACCCACCTCACAGACCGCGCGTTTCGCTCCAACTCCCGCCGGTCATTAGCGCGAGCGGCCGCTCCTCCTGAGCCGCGTGACGCTCTCTGGTGTGGAAATAAAGCAAAAAGCATACTTCTCCGTGAACTTGACTCGCTACAAATTCCAAGCTATACATTTTACATCTAAAACTATGTTTTAAAACAACGTAAGGTATTTGTGCATGATGGGAAAGGAGCCTAAATCCATGCCTAAATGTCGAGACCATCCAAAACACCATTCCTGTTATATGTTTAGGGGCTGCACATTAATCAGAATAAACCTTTAAAAAAGAATCAGATGTGTCTTTCCTAAAATGAGACCCTGTGAGCATCTCATAAACTATATTCTTAATTTCGGCAACGTAACGACGTAACGTATTACAGACAACTTCTATTTATATTGTTAATATTTTAATTAAGTTAAATGTATTTTAAAAAAAAAACATAATATTTTAAATTATAACATGTTTGATTTGATTTTCCTAAAAAAAAAATAAGAATAAAGTTTCCATTTTTGTTTAAACTGTAAACAGGGTCATCTCGTTTCTATTAAATTACTCTTTTAAAAAATAGTTTTATTAAACACACACATCATGATGTAAAGTTTAAGTTTATAGTGAAGTGTAAAAAAAAATAAAGTTTCAGGCATGTCTGAAACGAGCATAGTGTGAGCTGCCACGCGAGTTGCAGGCGGCTCTCATTGAGAGGCCACGTGTGCGTCTCCAAAAAGCCTCTCCAACTTCAACCACCTCCATTGTGCGTCCAACCCACATGGACGGCGTCCCTCCACATAAAGGGATTTGCAATTTCAAGATATTCCAGCTTAAATGTTTTTGACAGTTCCCTCGCTTTTGCCTCGGCCTGCTTATTTTAACTGTGCCAAATGGGTCACCTTGGGTAGCTGCTCCGCGCGCAAAGGGGCCTTTTTGCGCGCATTCAGCCTGAATTATTTTTTTTTCTCTCCCCCAACTTACTTTCCTTGACGGGGAAACCAGCTGCTGGTCGTGAAAAGACGGCTTATTAATTGTCCTTTGTCATGCAGAATTGCTTGATTTCTAAAGAAACGTACAAAGGCTCCTTTTTTTGCCAGGATTCAAGTATTTTGTTTCGTGCGCCATTTTCAAAACCCCATCGCATCAGCTGCACCGTCTACCAGACTCAGGTACTGACGGGCCCTGCCTCTTTTCTTTTCTTTCCTTTTAATGCTCTTGTAAATCGGGCAGACTGATTTGTTACAAGCTGCTCTTTTAAATCCGATAGATAAGAGACGAGTCTAAGAAAAGCCGTAAATGAAAAATTTAGTTGGAAAGAAAGGCGAGGGCCGAGTCTGCTAGATGGGAGCCCTGTTGACTCGAGGGTCACGTCAACAATTCGCCTTTCTTCTCTTAGAAACTACACTGTAGCCTCCTTCTTTTGCCTTCAATGAATTGATCGGCACAAAATTAAGAATAAATAAATTGAGCATTTTGAGCAGCAGGCTTATATTAAGCTCCCCCTCCCGCCCGCTCCCTTTGCCAGGCGCATACCCGAGCCGGGGGCTGCTGGACGGATAAAAGGACGCACAGAGCAAAACGGGACTCTATAGTGCAATTAACAAAATGGTCTAATCCCATATCTTAACAAATGCAAATATTGGAGTTTGGTTAAAAATGTTTAAGTGAAGAATTAAAGGAGAGTTTACAAGAGCGGCCCCAGCATGGCCAAAGGCACAATAACTGGAATAATTTAGCTCCTAAACGTCCTCAGCGGGCTCATTGTTGTCACCGAGGGCTGATGATAAATTGCCAGAGGAGTAAATACCGTTTAAATCCCATTTCAATAAATTAAATAAAGTTTTAACGCTATATAATGAACAGAGGGCTCGCTGCGACGCGACGCGTTTTTTGGGAACATGCTCGTTTACGTGGAGATTCCAAACGCGCGCAACAATTAATAAATGATCTTGCACTATCAAAGTTACGATCTAATCAATAATAAATCATTAAAAATAAATATTACATTTTTGATTTTTTGTTTGTTTCTGGTATAGTGAACAGATATAGTGTGTGCGTTTTTCTCAAACCCACCGTCTCCAAAACACTGCATTTTGGGTGCATTAAGCACTCAGGACTGAATAGTTGATAAATAATTATATGACTAGATAAATAATTTCACAAATTAGCTGCAAATTTCATCCCCTTCAAACTGATATATGAATATATGTAGAACACGCGACTCATACTGTAATTGTTTTAGCATAAGAGCAAAAATCATCAAATAAAATTCAGAGAGAGCACTGCAGGACCTCACCAAAGCGCGCGCTGCAATCCTTTTAAATAAATTTAAATATCAACATCGATTAATCTGTCCCATTGACTGGTATATTTTATTCATTTGCGCATTATGATCGTCCCCATGCATTAATAAACTGTGCGGGTTTTACAGGGAGGGGGATTATCCTGCGTCCCTGGGGAACAAAAAAAAGCCACCGAGGATGGAGGAAAAAAACCTGCCTGAATATGCACTTCTGCTCGAGACTGGTGATGCTGATTGTTATCTGCGTGCTTCTTGTTGACGAGTAATAGAGAGTGTTTAGATGGTGTAAGACACTTAAGGCTCGTCTGACCTTCATCCTCTTCACTTGCAAACACTTGACTCTGTTTTTTATCTCTTTTAAACGAAACGAAACTCGGAGCGAGAGAATTTCCGTCTGTTTTCGAGCTCAGTGTGTGTGTGTGTGTGTGTGTGACTGGATGCTCAAACTGTAAACTCACTAACAGCAATATGATACACCATCCAAAGTTGCACTAGGGCTGTTTTTATAGCTATACATATATATATAATGATTTATATGAAATGAAGTATAAAATATATTGGATGTTGTATGAAATTTTGGAGAGTTTGTTCTCTTCAAATGTCTTGTAGCTACATCATGTTTGATAAATAAAAACTCTCTCACACGCCTTTCTCTCTCTCTCTCTCTCTCTCTCTCTCTCTCTCTCTTTCTCTTTGCATGTCCTTACCTCTAAAGACTTTTTAAAAAGCAGGTCGTGTGCGCGCCACACGCGTGTCTTTCCCACTGATATTGGAGAGAAAATGACTGATGCGTTTTCACCTGTAGTGCTGAAATAACTATAGAAGTATTAACTAGAGGATTTCTAGAGTAAACCACCTGGATTTTGCTGCGTATGTGGTGAACATTTCTCAGCGCTTTTTGACGCGTCTCTACCGTTTAGTATCAGATACGCCAGATAAGTCTGGGAATGAAATTAGCACATGGATGACAAGATCTACCTAAACAAAAATCGAGAGAGTGTGTGTTAGGGAGAGAGAAAGAGAGAGAAAGAGAGGTGCGAACATGGAGAACTTAAATCATGGATGAGGCGCATGCGGTGCAACTACTGTATTTACGTACATGTAAAGGTGCACATGACGCACGAGCTTGGGCAATTTACGGAAAAAAAACAATCAGACAGGAAATTGAAATAGTGGATAAATGGTTATGCATGCCAAAATAAGGCATTTAAACCTGTGGTGAAAAAAAGGGAAAAGAAAAAATGATGGAGAATGCTTGAGCTTATGGAAGTGATGTAGCAATAACTTCTGCGACGAGATAGATAGACATCATATAACAAATTAAATTCAAATCTAGCGGTTTTGGGGGAAAAGCTTAATTCATTTTTATTTATTCGAATAAATTAATTGAATAATTAGATTTGTCCTAAAATGTTTATATTGCAATATATAAATAAAGTATAAAGCATAATTAATTACAGATAGGTTTTTGTAGCTGTATTTGCTATTAATATAATATTAAAGTGTCGCTTCATGTTCATGTTTTTTTTGCGGTACAACTGACACATAGAGACAAAATAGATCACTAGTAAGAAATATTCTTTATTTTCAGCAATA
This sequence comes from Clarias gariepinus, assembly GCF_024256425.1. Lineage (NCBI taxonomy): Eukaryota > Metazoa > Chordata > Actinopteri > Siluriformes > Clariidae > Clarias > Clarias gariepinus. Next base: position 141,851 of record NW_026521001.1, on the reverse strand, counting down.
ACGTTTTAAATAAATAAATATTCTCATGACACTGAATATACAGTTACAGGTGGTGAGATGCTGAGATAAACCCAAACATCTGAACTGTTTTGAATTTACCAAATTAAAATTAAAAACATTAAAAAAAGAAGGACAGACTAGTTAACATTTTAAAGTATATACAGATATTAAAAACCTTTTAATGATACATAACAATGAACATGTTTTTAAAGAAAAAACTACAATCATACAACATGTACACAGTCATATACAGCAGTATTAAGTCACCCTTAATTTATATAAACTTCTTTTTCTCTCTCTCTTATTTACAGATTTTCGTAGCTAGGTAGACATATACAGTCACTGTATTCAATTTATATTTTCAGGGAAATACTCTATTTAACTAATAATAATAATAGTAAAAATAATAATAATAGTAATAATAATAATAATAATACCCCTCCTGGAGAGAAACAAAAAATAAGCAATTTGCTAGCTTCTCTTTCATGACGTTTTGGAGGGTTTTAGTCAGTTTAATCACAAAATCTGTAGTTTTTCACTTGATTTTCATTCATAAAGTTTATTTATGTTTTGGCACTTAGGAATTTAATAAGATAAACAGCTTTAGGATAAAGCTGATGACTTTTAGTCAGAATGTGGAATTACCAAGAACATCTGAGTAGGTGAAGTTACTTAGTAAGCATTTCTCTCTTTCTGGATGACCCAGTAGCACTTGAGTAATTCTAGATATAACTTCATTATGAACTTTTAATACCATATCTTTAGCTAGCAAGGGTAATTATCTGTGACCTCAGTGCATCAGGAACCCCATAAGGAACCTCATGATGCAAATCATTGGAAAACTTGCAGGTTAAAATAATATTTCATTACATTGTGAATTAACTGTCTCAAATTTCTCCAAAATTGCTTCATATGGAAGTTAAGAGAAGCACACTATTGGCCTAATAGCCTAAATGAACTAGAGTGTACTTTTTCTTGTCACGGAAGCTACACCATACACACCTGTGAGGTGCAAGAAATGCACCCCTGACGGTACCACACCAGTGACAAGATAAAGTACAGGTACAGGTGAGATTTGTACCATACCAATTAAGGGGCTAGTTATCTATTCTTACCCAGACAAGTCTATAACCTACTATCTGACTAGGTTTTTTGTGTCTGGAGCACTACTTTGGTACACTCCAGCTGCACGTTAAGCTCCAACCTCCAAATCTAGCACCTGATTTGGCATCGAGTTCAACAGTAAACTCTGCATGCAGGTGGACTGCTATGGAGCGGTCTATGTCCGTTTCTTTACTCAGAGTTCACGGGCTAACTGAGAGGTCAGCGTCCTCCTTCCCTGATGATGAAGGTGACATGGGAGTGTCATCCTCTTCCTCGGAGCAGCGCGCAGACGAACACTTGCAGTGCAGAGAACCCGTTCTGTGGGAACCTCCTTTGCCCTCTTTCTTGTGCTTAACACGTCGGTTTTGGAACCAGATCTTGACCTGCTTCTCGGACAGGTTCAGGTAGGTGGCGATCTCGATGCGGCGCAGCCTGGATAGGTACATGTTAGAGGTGAACTCGCGTTCGAGCTCCAGGAGCTGTGTGCTGGTGAACGCTGTGCGCATCCGCTTGCTGCTCTGAAGTTGGCTGTTGCTATTTTCTGTAGAAAATGAAAAGAAACATTATTATTATAATGTATTATTAATATAAATGTCTAATTTGGACAGATGGTGGTTACAGAAGTTTTTTTTTTTTTTTTTTTCATTCATGAAGCTGCTTGATGGTTATATGATGTTACTGTAGGGTTCTTAGGTTGCTAAAGTGGTTCTGGAAGGGAAATAGTAACAATATGTAAACCCAAGTGAAGTAGGGTAAGAATGTGACAAATGAAACGCCATGAAATAATTTAACAATATAAAGTACATGGAATATGTTCCAAACTTTGGCACATTATTTATTATTTATTATTATTATTATTATTATTAGTTGTTGTATTACTTTCGTTAATTAATGAATATTCTAAAAGGCGGAGTAATGAACCAATCGAAGCATTAGATAATGGACCCGTTAGTGAGCACTCACCGAGTGACATGCAGTGGAACTGCCGCGGGTCCGCGACCGAGTACGCGCTCTGGTAGAGTCCCGCGGCGTGGTTCACGTGCACGCCGCTGGAGGGCGAGTGTTGCCGTGAGAGCGCGGACGGGCAGCACTGCGAGCCGAACGCCGCCGGGAACGCTGAGGACGCCGCCGCGGCCGCCGCCTTGAGCAGTGGGAGCGCCGGGGGCGCCGGGTGAAGCTGCTGCGACGCCGCCGCCGCCATGCACAGCGGACAGAAGCACAGCAAGCCGGCTTTGCGCGCGTGACACGCCGCCGCCGCTGCCGCCGCCGAGAGCCCGTGGAGCGCGTGCGGCGGGTGCACGGTGTAAGGCAGCAGCGGCGGCGGCGGGTTCGAGTCCCCACCCTTCTCGTTGGCCTCACGCAGAATCAACGAGTCCACAAGAAACGACCGCGGCATCTTCTTTATACTCTTCTATTTCTTTGGACAAAAAACAAAAGTTTCTTTCTGCACGCAGACAGTTTGATAAGGTTCCAGTCTCTGGGGTGATGGACAGCAGAGTGATGCTGCAGAGAAACCACGAGGCTCTTAAATAAGTCCCAGACCACGCATCCGTCTCTCTCTCTCTCTCTCTCTCTCCCTCAATAGGGTTTTGTGCCTTTTCTCTGAGCATTCACACTGCACGCTTCCCCATTATTTCACTTGTTAACTAAATGAACTGCATAATGTAGTCCATTCTTGTCAGCCCCACCCACACCGCGAGACGCAGCACTGCCCTCTTTTTTGTTTTGTTTTTGTTTTTTTTTTGTTTTTTTTTTTACAGCCCACTATTACTCCTTTAGTGTCATTTTAAACTTTATTATTTTCCCCCAGCCCATTGATCGCATGGACACTATTGCTCTTTTAATTTCAGATTCATTCACCTGGTCATGAGCTTATTTGTGGGAAGCTTGAAATGAGACTTCAGGCAGATGCACCTGCAGTTAAACAAACACAAGATGAAATGTTTATGTGCAACAAAACACTGAAGCTCTAAACAAATCAATCAGTAATAATGTCCTGTGGTAAAGTGAGAAAAATAAATCTCACTTTAACAGCCTGTTGCTTTACTCTATAACACAGAGTCTTTAACTTTATTTGAATTAAAGACATTTTAATAAAGATTAATTTAATGGAACAAATTAAAATGGTTCCAATATTAAACTTCCTTCAATTCTTTGAAGTTTAAATTTTTATAAAACTCAATAAATATAAAAGATTTGAGAGTTTCTGTTTTTCTGTAAATAAACACTAGATTACAAAAAACTGACTTTTATCAAATCACCTGAAATACATGAATATCATCAGTTCTACATGAATTGTAATGAACACACCTGTGTAAGGTCATTAACTCCATTCACCCTGAGTACTCTTAACTGTCACAGTACCAAAAACACTTTGTGCTTTCAGCTTTGCACCTGAATAAAGAACTGGATTAAAATCACACCTACAGTGTTGGACCGCAGTGTTGAATAGAAGTGAATTAATGTAAAATTTCTGCTTTAATACCTTAAGTGTTTGTTAAACTGTTGCATTAAGAGATAGACAGGATACACTCTCGTTCTCTCTGAATTATTATATTATTATCTAAACTAAATTAACTCTTAGACTGATTATCTGACCATGTTACATTAACACCCACAGTGTTTGGTTACATGGTTTCAGTGTTTAATAATGTCTGATATGTTTTGGTTTGTTGGATTCTTGGATATTAAAACTATGTCTCATGAGTTTCTACATAGAACCCCAGGGTTCTCAAAGAAGGTTTAACTCAATAAAAAACAGTTTAGATGTCATGGTTTCACCTTTTTGTAGGTGTTTTTGTAATATTGTAAAAGTCAAAAACACTGTGCCTAGCTACCAAATTTTGCATTGAATTCAACACATCAAAATGTGTTAATATGCGTGTGTGTGTTAATATGATAGTAGAGATTTTATTTAATGAATAAATAAAATTAGTTTCTGAAATAAACACATTTAGGTATAAACCCTTAAACCAACTGAATCCAAACAAACTCGATATAAAGAGAACACTGACATGTTTGTCTGAAAATAAAATGATGAGAACGGAATGAGTGTGGGTTATCGTTTCTGCTCGAGGCTGTGTGGTTGTGTGAGGCCGCATGGTTAAACCGTGATGTTTAATTCGTGTGTGCGGGCCCCCGCTGGCCCCAGGAAAGAATATATAAAAATAACCAGGTTTTCACTGCCTCCGGATTGAATTGAATGTCATTGTAGGGAGTCGTGAATGCCAGAGAAAAGAGGCTCGCATTAAAGTGTGTGACAGCGCAGGACGGACACACACAAAGGGGCCGAACACACCCCCCCCACCACCACCACCACACACACACACACACACACACACACACACACACACACACCACCCCAGCCTGCCTCACTCTGATTCAATTAAGTAATAAGAAAACATTTTCTTTTAGTTTAGTGCCAACAAACAAAACATTTAAAAGAAGAAGAGAGAAAAATGAAGATAAAGAGAGAGAGTTCGAAAGCTTGCACACACATCCACAAACAATTCAGATGATATGAGCTGAAAACTTTCAGTTCCTGAAAACTTCACTGACTATTTTAACAGACTGTGATGTGACACGTAAGTGCTTATTGATGAGGAAACTATTTTACTTATATATATCCAACATAAACCTGCATAATTTAATATAAACAACTTAAAACTAAAAATTAAAACTAAAACTAAAAACCAAATGTTGTATTAATGTAAGTGGTGATTTATTTTTCTTTTTGTTGGTAGGCCTATGCCTTAAACAAATTTTAAATTTATGAGCTAATGATAAATGAATAAGCTAATGTTTAAAAGTAATTTTTATTTAATAAGCACCACAGTGTACATGATAGATTGTTTAAACTAATAGCCAGGAACAGAACTTGGTTTGATGACTATACGTGTGGAAGCAGTGTGGAGTAAAGGGCCGATTGACCGGCGTCCTTTACGCCTATCGCCTCAGCGGTCATGCTTCAGTGCTGATGTAAGCCAAGAGTCCTCGACACCTTAAAAGAATAGTCCGGCCAAAAACGAAATGTCCACAATGTCCCCTTTCACCCCTGAACGCCGATCAGCCAGGTTGTGTTCAGGCTCTGGAGTTTGCTTCTTGCTTTGCGCTGTCAAACGCGTTTGGGTGAACATGATGCTAAAGTTCTACACTGCAAAAGTAGAGCAACAAAGTCAAACGTGAACATGTCAACTACATTGATAGAATTTTTTTTTATTTAAGAACAAAGTAAAGTTAAAAATGAAATAGGATCAGAAACAGAGAGCTGCAGGTTCACGTCCTGTTCGGCTGGAACGACCACAAAGTGGAGGAAATATTTAGAGTGCAGAGAGATGTGACGTGAACATGCTTTAGCAGCAAAACCTCCAGTAATGACATGGATTTTGCACAGACACACACACACACACACACACACACACACACACACACAGAGCCCAAGCCAAAATCACAGCAGTGTGACGGTGTTTTCCAGCTCCTTAGTGATGAGCTCACAGTCTAGTCTTTCCTGCTCTTACACACCTGACTCTTCATTAGAATACAACAAATACTGTGTGTGTGTGTGTGTGTGTGTGTGTGAGAGAGAGAGAGAGAGAGAGAGAGAGAGAGTAAGAGAGATCACAAAAGAGAGAAAGTGTGTTTGAGAATGTAAGCAGAGAGAGAAAGAATCAAACATAAAACACTATCTATCTAATTTAATCTATTTATCTACATAACTCAGTATCTATCCATTCATCACACCATCACTTTTTCATTCTTTTATCATTTTTAATACACATTAAATTGCAAATTTAGAGGATCGGGGAAGAAAAAATCTCCATCTCTCTTTCTCTCTCTGTCTCTCTCTCTCTCTCTCTCACCCCCCCCCCCTCCACACACACACACACACACACACACACAAACACACAGTCACACATATGTTCACACATCACATATGTGACATGTGTGTTAATAAGCTCATGAAACAGGAAACACATTAAACTATGAGGTAGAGAATTGGGGAAACAGTAGCTTATAAACATGCACACACACACACACACATACACACTCTGTCTCACAGCCCTGACAATTACGGCCACAGGCATTCTGTCGTTTTGCACGCAGCGTTTTGTTTTTTTCAGCACAGAACCGAGCTGCCGTCCGCTAATGGCTCATCGCGTCCTGAACCGAGCCTTGAGCAGGTAATGGACTGTGAGACTCGCCACAGCCATTTGCTTTATTCACTCAAAATGACCAGAGAACCCCAGATATATCCAAACCTCCATCCATCCACCCATCCATCCCTCCATCCCTCCGTCCATCAGCGCACAGGAATCACCACTCGACTCATAAAAGGGTGTAATTTGGTCTCAACTTTGCTGCGTCACGTAATAGTGGGTTAGAAATTAGAAGCAATTAAATCCTTAAACAAGCGGCAAGCAGGTACAGAGAGAGAGAGAGAGAGAGAGAGATGGGAAGAAGAAAGAAGGGAGAAGGAGGGAGAGCCACCAATTATCTAAGTTGGGATTGACTTTTTTATTAGAACTATTTCAGCTCCTGAGACATTAGACTGAGTAAACTGCACATTTACATTTTCGTATAAAACACTGTGAATTACACGTTCACCGCATAACAGGGTTCAGCCGAATAACAGCACTGAAAGTAAGTAAAACTAAGGACGTGTAATTATGGAAGGTGTGTGTGTGAGAAAGAGAGAGAGAGAGAGAAAGAGAGAGAGAGTGAGAGAGAAAGAATAAACAGAGAGAAAGAGAGAGGAAGTGAACATCTGTGAAAGAGTGTGTGAGGCTGAAAGAGCTCCAGGAAGCTCATCCTCATTTGTTCTCTCAACTGGAGGCGACAAATAGCTTTGACCTTGATGAGGCCCAGGGACACCCTGCCCTCTAGAGGACAAGTCACACACTGCAGAAGTACTCACTGCAAAAAAAAGTGTCCAATTACAGCTTCAGAATGCTTCTTTGAGAAATAAAGTGCACTTTGAAAGACAGAGGGAGAGAAAGCATGGGATAGAGGTATATTGTGAATCAGAGAGTGCAACAGAAAAGACGAATAAGAGATAAAAACATGTGGACAGATAAGGTACTGGATGCAGTGCCGGTCCCAAGCCTGGATAAATTGGGAGAGTTGGGTCAGGAAGGGCATCTGGTGCAAAACATGTGCCAAGTTGTAGTGCGGTCCAGATATTCCGCTGTGGCGATCGCTTGCCGGGAGCAGCCAAAAGACCAACAACAACATGTGTTCACCATTTTAAGTACTCCAATGTGTGTCTGTGTGTGTGTGTGTGTGTGTGTGTGTGTTCATACCACATACCAGAGGTGACAGGAGTCAGAAAGTGACAGGAGTCACAGTGCACGCTGTGTGTTGTCCATAAAATTAAACTTACTTATGATGTGTTTTATCAATCACATCAGTATTAAAGATTATGGGCTTGAGTTAGAAAAGTATAAAAATTAATTTAAAATTTAAGTCTCAAAACCACAGAACACTCACTGTGTACTGAGTACGTAGTCTGTGGAACAGACTAGTGACATCATCAAATAAAGTTCTACACTTGTCTGATGTAAAGGATGTGAAATGATGTCAGAAAAAATTTAATCAGAGGTGAGATGAACAGATAGACTTTTTGAATTAAAATTGTATTTTAAATAAATAAATAAAAAATTATCTCCCGATGTCCCTTTACTGGTCTCAGGGAGCACGAGTGACTGAACTGCACTTTGCCTCATTTCTCAGTCTTTTGTGTAAAAGTGAGACAAAAATCAGTTCAGTGGAGCATGAAAACTTGCCTCCACCAGGGTTCATCAAAATATGCACGTACAAGAAGATGTTTCTTTAATTTACAATTTTTTGTACCTGAAAAAATTCATGTGTAAAATGTAACTAAAATTTACAAAACAAACAAAAACTGAAATACAGTCATTAAATACAGTAAAAGTTTCATTTGTTTATCTATTAATGTATTATTAAGGTAAAATATTTTCTTGTATTTTGTGCATTATGAAGATTTTATAAAATGTGCAAATAAATAAATAATTATATATAAATTTTAATTAAATAAACACTGTTACACTTTACTTACCTATTTTATATTACATTTAAATTTATATACATATGTTTTTTTTATTTAATCAAATATTTAATGTTTTTTTCCAAATCTTAAGAAAAAAAAATTTGAAGAAGAATTTAAGATGATAGGAATGTTTTAGCAACATTACCAAACTTTTTTGAACATTAACAAAATTATTATTTTGCTTTTTTTACCTGTGATAAGGAGCTGAAACAAAGACTAGATTAGGACTGTCAACTAAAGACCAAGTGTACTAGTGGAAACTTAACAGAAGGAAGACCAGCATAACCCCCTTAAACACAAAAAAGGTGACATCATCAAGAGTATGTGATGATCCATGTGACTCACTGAGGCTAATGGGAGCTGTAGCTCAGGACCTTTAGGCACATTCCTGGCATTAACTGTTGATGTGCAAGCCTCTTGATGTGCCAGTGAAAGTCCAGAAGGGGTCTCCTGAAAGTGGATCGCCAGCCCTCTGTAAAGCCAGGGGCCAGTAAGGTCCCTTATGAGGAAAGACGGTGGAAAGCAAGGTGCTACATGGGGCATGTTGAGAGACAGAGCAATGCCCTCAGGAAGGAGGGGTAGCAGAGCAACGCTGTCAGGGGTAGGCGTACAGTACAGTTGGCTGAAGACATTGCTATGTCGTCCTGGAAGGTGGACTCCGTAGGTCACAACAGTGACCTTGACTGGGAGCCCTAAGTTGGGGACCCACCCTATTGACCTCATCCTGGAGCTCAGCATTGGAGGCCATCCCATTGACCCTAACACAGAGCTCAGTGGCACAGGTCATCTTGTCAGCCTCAACCTGAACCTCCATGTCAGGGGCTGCTCCATTGAACTCTACTCTTAGCTCTGCCACTCCAAACTTCTCATTGCTTACAGCCCCCACCAGAACAAAAATTTTAAGGCTTCTACTAAATCATTGAGAATGGCCTCTGTTAAGACAGATTTGCTGTGTCCCAGCATGAGCAGGTCCACCACTCAATCCCATGCTGGACTGGGAACCTGGGACAGCAGGAACCTCAGCAACTCCCTGTCAGATAGCTTTTAAAATGTGACTGGTCTGATTAACACACATGCAACAACTTGAAATTGTTTTTTGCACAAATATTTATTTTATCAGCAGCTATTTGCACAAGGACTCTTTCTTGTCTCTGCTGCTACTCACAAAAAATGTTTACTATTTTTTATCCATAATGCTATTAATCTACACAACCTCAACTCACGATCTTAGCATATCACAGTTTATTGCATTGTGTCGGGTTGTCGTGTTGCTGCTCCTGTTGGCATATTTGCGTGTGCACTTTATGTTGTCTTGTGTTTTGTATTGACCTTTAAAACAGTTTTGGATAATTTATGGTGTAAATTTGGTGTGCCTTTCTGTAGATAGTCAGCTAATTAGGTGTCCTACTTATTTGATTTGTTTTGTTAAATAATATTGTATGTATGTAGCACCTTGGTCCTGAAGGAACACCAATTAGTTTCACTGTGTATTCAACTGGCTGTTAGTGAAATGACACTTAAAGCCTACTTGACTTGACTTGACTTGACTTGACTTGACTTTAGGTCTGCCAACCTGCTGCATCCGTGTAGCATTCTCTCATTATGTCATGCATTAGTAAAGGTAAGGATTCAGGTGCAGGTTTCTCTTTATAAAAGGTCTTAAGAACATGACCTAGGCCTAGACCTTGACCTATGACTTTGAGGCGGAGCTAACGTTAATACACAAAAACACAACAGTAAACTAAACATGAGCAAGACAAACACACACCTCCAGCTTAAATGCACGAACCATTTACTAATGCATGTGATGGTGCAGCAGAGCTGTAGTCCAACTGTTCTGGCTAATCCCTGACAGAGGATTACTCCCAATATAAATTCTGTTGTACTGATTGTATTTTTATTTATTGTAAATAATAAAGATTCAATTTGTATGTAAATGATATAAATGATTGCAGGTTTACTTCAATTTGATTTAAATGGAGGTTTACTTTATCCACTGGAAATGGTTTAGCTTTTATTTTTATTTTATTGTTTTTATGTAATGTAAATTCTATAGTAAAGATTTTATGTTTATCCATTGTTAGTGATGCAATTGATGTAAATGATGTAGGTTTCATTTTACTTTTTTTTATTCTTTAAATGTTACAATTAAAATTATATTTTATTTAATTTTAATTAAATAAAATATAAACTTTTGCCTAAAGTAAATGATTATTTTGGCTTTATGTAAATGATTATTGAGTTGTGTAAATGTGGCCTAAACCACAAATACCATTCACAGAGGTTTATATTTTTACTGTTGGCCTTAGCTAATGACTATATGAATAATGACTATAATACATTCATGTAATATATTATTTATTATAATGAAATATAATATGTTTAGTAATATCACTTTAAATTGTAAATATCAGCCATTAAAAACTACAGTTATAATTTTATGACTGAATCAGAAAAAAAACATCAAGTCAGTTTATATTTATTTTAAAGAAAAATACCACAAGCACAAGATTTTTTAAAATTATTATTATTATTATTATTATTACTATTATTATACACCACCTGGCCAAAGTCCTTGTTTCAAAAGGGTCAATTTGTTGTCCTGAATCAAGTAAAAAACAACAAATGAGATTGCCGTAATAAATGGAATAGATCTGAACCCTGAAAATGAAATGTAGTCTGAATGAATATGATCAGAGATTACATAAACACTGGTGAAGTATCACGGTAAAAATCAACAGAAAAATGTTTAATAGTGAAAGTAAAAAAAAATTGTTCCATACACACACACACACACACGCACACACACACACACAGTGTGATGAGACAGTTTAAAATACTACTCTTGACATATAAAGCATTAAATGGTCTCGTGCCGCAGTACCTGAGCGAACTGCTAGTGTCTTACGATCCGCCACGCCTACTTCGATCAAAGGATGCAGGCTGCTTGTCAGTACCGCGTATTATGAAAAATACAGCTGGGGGCAGAGCTTTTTCTTACAAAGCCCCAAAATTATGGAATAGTCTTCCAAATAGTGTTCGGGACTCAGACACAGTCTCAGTGTTTAAGTCCAGGCTAAAAACCTATTTATTTAGCCAAGCATTTTTATAAATAGATTAGCCTTAGGTAAAGGAGCAGATCTGGGGGACTCATGGACGTAGAGTATTATGGTGAACTGGTATGTTTGGATGCTGTCTTCCTCACTCTCATTGATCACTCAGGTTTGTTGACGGTGAGGTGATTGGTTGCTTTACATCTCAGTTCCCCCTCATGTCTGTGTTTCCTTCTGGCTCCTCCCTTTTAGTTATGATGTCATAGTTAGTCCTGCTGGAGTCTCTGCTTGCACTCTACAGTTAATATACATTCACATTATACATTGTGTGACTGTGACCATACCTAACTGCCATCTCTCCTCTTCTTCTCTTTCCCCCCTCTTTCTTTTTCCTCCCTCCTCCTGTCTCCCCCTTTCACTCTTTCTCTCTCTCTGTCGAGCTACACATGTCGTTCCTGAGCTGCCAGTGATCCAGACTCCCTCTGCCCTCCGGACCTGTCTGACCCATCCTGGTGCCCCGCTTTTGGCTGAAGATCTCGTCACATGGATGCCCCGTGTGTCTCTCTGGGATGCGTCTGGTGTCTGGGAATGATTCTCTCTACCTAGAAAATGGTTCTGGCCTCGACTGGTGTTGGCAACTGTTTCTCTGGGGACTTGACAGTTCGATAGTTCAGGACTGGAACTTCTTACAAGTCTACCTGGGTCTTCAATAACTACCTGAACTCCATATTAACATCAATTAACATCAGCTATTATAGCTGAACTGCCTCCCACCCTACACACTGTATAAATGCAGATCATTTACTGCTTTCTGTTTCACCCAGATGAGGATGGGTTCCCTGTTGAGTCTGGTTCCTCTCAAGGTTTCTTCCTATTACCATCTCAGGGAGTTTTTCCTTGCCACTGTCGCCCTCGGCTTGCTCACCAGGGACAAACTGACCATTTAAATTCATACAAATTCACATTTCAGACAAACTTAAATAATTCTTTTGACTGTGTAAAGCTGCTTTGCGGCAATGAAAATTGCTAAAAGCGCTATACAAATAAAATTGAATTGAATTGAATTGATGAGAACTCTCAGGATTGGGACTAAACAGCTGCGTGTCTATAATTAAATCACTTGTTATTGAGACTCATCAAATGAAAGGCTTCAGTTTGTTAGGGATCATAAAGACTGGACTTTGGAATGATGGAGAAAGGTCATGTGACCTGATGAGTCCAGACCGATCCTATTCCAGAGTGATGGGCGTGTCAGGGTGAGAAGGGACGGACATGAAGCGATGCTCCCATCATGCATAGTGTCCACTGTACAAGCCTCTGGAGACAGTGTTATGATCTGGGGTTGATCAGTTACTCAGGTCTAGACTCAGTAACGTTATGGGGCAATAAAATGAAGTCAGCTGACCACCTGAATGTACTGAATCACCAGAGGATCACATCTATGGAGCTTCTCTTCTTCACTGATGGCATGGACATGATCCAGGAGGAGTGTGAGAGAGAAAACATGTGAATTGGCCTCCACATTAGGAACCGTGATCAAAGCTAAAGGTTGTCAAATGAAATCTTAAACAGTGTGACAGTAATTTTTTCTTTTATCTAATCTTTTATTTTACTCACAATTATTTTGTTGGTCTGTTAATTTAATTGATGTCATTTGTTTTAAACACATTTATTAATTTATTAATTTAGCTAATCAAGTACATATATAATATCCTTTTTTTTTTTAAATCTATAACAGTTTTTGGAAATCTGAAGCTTAAAATGTGCCCTTGTGTTATCTTTGTTTAAAACAAATGCCATATGGGGTTTAACATTTCTATTGCAGTGAAAGTGTCCAGATTATTATTATTATAATTTTTTTTTTTGCTTATTTACATCAAATAAATCTTTTATTTTAAGTGTTTAAATACTTTTAGGGCTACTGTATAAAGCATAGCATTATACACTATAATTACTATTTATAGTGTAAGTTTTGCTCTGAAATATTCATTGAGTATTTGGCTTTTGGCGGAGAAGAAGGAAAAAAATTAAGGATAAATTGGAAATGGAACATTAGAGAAAACATCAAGAGATAAAGAGAAACAAAGAAACAAATAAGGAAAAGGAGAAATAAATGTGGACAAGTAAAAGAGTAAATGAAGGTGGCAGAGAGAAAGAGTAAGAAAGAGAGACTAAAGAAAATAAATATAAATGCAAAATATAAGAAAAAAGAGAGAGAGATATTATTCTCATCAATAATATTTTTTGTTGTTGTGACTCTGTTGCAGCTGCTTCTGTCTCACTCTCTGTTTATCTGTCTGTCTGTTTCTCTCTCTTTCTCCTTCATATGCACACACACGGTTAATAAAATGGAATTAAGTGAGCTCTGTGTTCATCGCTTTTGGGAGTCAATGGTTTCCGTATGGTGTAAATTATTCATGGCTTGGAAACTCTATGGCAGTGCGACAGGTTGAAGTGCGCTCTCTATGAAAGTCTGTTGTGTAACGGGATTTAAGGTCCCACTGGGGCCGGACACGGCGGTTTGACCGGGGCCTTCACTGAGTCCCCCTCCTAATCCTACCCCGGGGGCAACAGCACAGATTGCAGGTTCCCCCTCTTTTAGAAGAATGAACACTGAATAGTGCTGATTATCTTTCATACGCTGAGCAGCCACCAGCCCCGGCAGATGACACTGTTACAGCCATCACAACTGGTGATGTATTAAGCGTCAAGTGTGTGTGTGTGTGTGTGTGTGTGTGTGTGTTGGGGGAGGTATTAAGAGTTTAAGTGCTTTACAGCTTCAATATAACTGGATTATAGTTTGGAAAACAGTCAGTTAAAAGTGTGAAATAAGCTTTTGGACTCACATTAAAGATGATGTGCATTACAGCCCCAGACTGGACCAACAGGTCTGAAAGACAGCAGGTCTTATGCAAGCATTATTTCTTTATGCTCACTGCCTTTATAGAAACAACTCACACTGTTATTTTACTCAGCTAAAATGTATATTATAATTTGTTCACAAAGATTATTTTATTTTTTTTACTTAAAGTTCATAGATGTTCCAACAAAGCTGCTGCAAAATCTTTAGCGGTGGAATCATTACCGCACATGATTATCATAACTGCTTTATGAGGTTTAAACTGTCTCATTTACCATGTTTTAAAGATTTATTTTTAGATTTATTTATGTTATTTATTTATATAGTTGACATTTTTGTTTATTAATTAAAAAAATTAAAAATTACACTGTTTTCTTCTGCACAAACATTGCTTAGTGGAACTCATGGAATTTTGAGTTTAGTGGATTTTTCTTCCAACAAATCTAAAAGAAAAGTTAACATTCCTGATAGTTCTGTCTCTTTTCCACTGTCGCTCTGTCTTTATATGGTCTGAATAAAAGCTTTGGTCTGATTAATATAAATTTTAAAATCAGAACTTACTCTTTCAATGATATCTTTACATTTCATAAATTGGAGGACCAGAAACCAGTCTCAGAAATGTTTCTGTCTGTCTGTCCAACAAGATTGTGTCATAGCCCACACAAAACTACCTGGACAGATTTTAATGAAGCCCTTGCAGTATTTAGATATCTGCCTGAACTTGCACAAGTAAATAAATCAAAACGTTGAGTGAAAGCAATGTTATGAAGAGTTATGATAATTCAAAAAGCTATATAGTTTTACTGGGATTAGTTCATATTTTCACTTTGGCTGAAATAACAGCGCTGAAGTGGTATAAGTGAATTTTAACACGCTGGAGTGGTTTTAAGACACAACTTCATCTTTATCCTTTTATCTACTTTTTCCATTT
This sequence comes from Clarias gariepinus, assembly GCF_024256425.1. Classification (NCBI taxonomy): domain Eukaryota; kingdom Metazoa; phylum Chordata; class Actinopteri; order Siluriformes; family Clariidae; genus Clarias; species Clarias gariepinus. Next base: position 126,837 of record NW_026521001.1, on the reverse strand, counting down.
CTTAAATCAGCAGCAGTTACTTTAAGTTGTGTGGTGGGATTTGTTAGTCCAGCACATCCCAAAGATGCTCGAGGGGAGTGGGATCTGAGGAGTTTGGAGTCAAAGACAATAAAAACATGATTCAAAAGCATGATTCGTCAGACCAGCCCACCTCCTTCCATTACATCATCGTCCAGTCCTGATGCTCATATGGAGCCTATGGTAGGAGCTCTTGGTGAAAGTCACAGGTAAACCTGACTGGTCTGCAGCTACGCAGCTCCATACACGACAAACTGTGAAGCAGTGTGTGTTTTGATGTTTTTTAGCGGTTTGTGCTACAGTAGCTCCTTAGTTGGATGACTTTTGGTAGATACTAACCACTGCATACCAGAAGTACCTCACAAGCCCTGAAGTTTTGGAGACGCTCTGACTCAACAGTCTCGCCATCACAATGTGGCCCTTCTCAAAGTTTCAAAGTTGCTCAAATGCTTAGATTTTTCCATTTTCCTGCTTTAAACACATCACCTTCGAGAACTGAGTGCTCACTTGCTGCCTAATATATCTCACCACTTGACAGGTGCCTCTGTAATGATATAATCTGTGTTATTTTCTTTTCCTGTGAGTGGGTTTAATGTTATGACTGGTTGGTGTAAATACAGGATGATGTTTCTGTCACTAATCCCTCTATAGATTTTGGTGGATTCATGGGCTTTGAGTTTTGGTGAATTGAGAAAACTAGGGAATTGACTATGACCGCATGACTGAAATAGAAATCCAGAAGGAAACATAGACATAAGGGCTTCATGGGACAAAGCTACAAATGCTAATTCTGAGATATCTGTGGTTCTGATCACTTCTGTCTGATCCAGCACAATAGTGGTTAAAGTGGTTGCAGTTCTCATCAGGCTTGCTCATCAGGGACAATCATATAATTTTGATTCATACACATTCACATTTCATACAAACTTAATTCTTTTGATTGTGTAAAGCTGCTTTGTGATGATGTAAATCGTTAAAAGCGCTATACAAATAAAATTGAATTGAATTGAATTCTCATCACATGGAGACGGCTGACTGCTGCTGAAGATGTCCCCATGTGAATCGATTAAGAGATGATCCGGTGTCTCCAGCTTTCTCACTAGGAGAAAATGGATAAATCAATACATCCCTCAAAATCTTTAAATCTTTTTAAAAAATCTTCTAAACCTATAAAGATATAAATCTATGTTTATGTCGATGCCATCTCGTTTCCATTTTTGCTGTGTCCTTACGGTTAAAGCTAGGTAGCTAGATAACGTCAGTCCACCAGCACCTACCAACTTCTTATCCATCTTCCATTCCTTAAGTTGGCAATATTTTTTTATATAAATTTAACTAATGCATCAGTTAGAGAGTGTAAGAAATCTTCACATCAGATAGAAATGCAAACAAGACATGTCCCTACTAAAAAAAAAAAAGACAAAAAGCTCCTATTGTTGCTAATGGATATAGAAACCTAAATAATCATTTTTTACAGTTGTTGTGAGCAGAAAAGCACATGGAGCACACCCAAAACATTAAACATTCAGGTTAATGTATTACCCCAGTAGTAGAAGATCACATCAGGTTCCATTTGTGAAACCAAGAAGAAGAATCTGAGGCTTTCGTGGTCACAGCCTCATCCAAACTGGACAGTTAATGGCTGAGAAAAGACCAGATGATTCAGGTGATCGAGTGATCTGTCCAGTGTGTGCGATAAGCAGAAAGGTATGGCGATAGTTTGCTGAACCTTGAATATATATAAATATATATATGAACCCTAACAAGTCCATCTAAAAAGTTCAACAACATCAGTTAATTCTTTTATTTATCATTTATTTTTCTTTATTCGTTTGTTTGTTTGTTTTGGGGCTTTACTTTTAGAAAGAATATTTTTCCCTAGTTTCTTTCTTTTTTTACTTATTAATTAATTTAGGTACTTAGCTATGTTAGAGATCCTAGAAGCCAGAAATATACATGTTTACAATTATTTATTGGATTAATTTTTTTCCTTCTTGTCCACAGGAAACTGTAGCTTTATGTTCCTGAGGAATCCCAAAGAGTAAACTCCTCTGTCATAAAGATGACTTTATATCTTCGAGCTTATTCAGCATCCGCCGCCTGTGAACAAGCTGTCGCTATGGAAACGATACTGTATACGGACAATCGCGTTAATATAGAAAATATTGCACTGTTAGAAAATAAACCAACACCCGCTGAGCGATCAGAAACATCCAGAACTATAACAGTAAAGTCTGGGCTCTCGGTGAAGACTGTGTACGCTGCCGAATCTGGGCCAGGGTCACTCTGACTTCTGCAAAGCTACAAACTTTACGATCTGTGCAAAAGAATTTCCAACATGTTTTTGAAAGGAAATGCCTCTAAAGTTGACTTACAACCTCTAAAGTGCTCATTAGCTCGTCCGAACTCGTGAGTCCATCCAGCTGATAGATGAGCCTCAGAATGCTTAATATCATATTGTGCATCTTGAATTGCCTTTTGATGTGAATCCATTGGTTATGGTACAGAAACGATTGAGAAGTCGCCCTTTTCCTCCCCATTTCGCCATAAAAAGCTTTGACGTTCGCCTCAAAAGGGGTTTGTCTTCCCTCTATGGACGTTAGTTTCCAATTCAGTGGACTTTTTACTCTTTCAAAAACGCTGGGTCAAACTAATGAATTTAATGAACTCTCCCCAACACAAAAGCCACAGTTTTGGCATTTGAACTTTCCCGAAAGCAGACGGGCAGGTCAGCAAACTCTTTCAAGCAGTTTGTACACAAATGTGACAGAGTGTTTAGAGCGAGGCGCTCTTCAGCATACCCCTACTGACAAGTTTGTTCAGAGTGTCGTTCCTCTCGCCTATTGTTCACCCATTCTCAAGCAGTTCCTCTTTCACTCCCCAACACACACCCTAACAACAAAAGTGGAAGAATGCGACCACATTTTCACACACACACACACACACACACACACACACAGATGATGGCCAGCCGAGACCAGGCCTGACCGAGTGTTATCTCTTTCTTTGCCATCCACTCTCTGTCTCTATCTTTATCTATCCTTATCACTGTTCTCCATCCTTGCTGTCTCAGTCCTGCCTGAGAGGGGTGGAGAGAGGGATGAAAAGGGGAAAAGCACAAGACAGGAAAAGGGAGGGATGAAGGGAAGGCCTGAAGCACCTGCTGTCTGACGTCTGATGCTTTAATGAATCAATTTCACTCCTGATTCAAAAGAGAAGAAAAAGTCAGTCGAAATGAGCTCCTCCCACCGAGACATGCCAAAACAGTCTCTTTAGTTTTAATTAAAGCAGCAGCAGCTTTCTGTACATTTTCCTAATGAAAGTAACGACTAATTGTGCTGTTTTTAAAACTCTTTATGCCCTCGGAGTTCAAATAAAACCAAAGTCAATTTTCCTTCTTCTTTGTCTCTTCACTATACATCCCCCCATTATTCCTCTCCTTTAATATTTCATTAATCTATTCCATTCTATTTAATTTCTCTTTACAACTTACTTAACTCGATTTAACTTTTATCATATCTGCCTTGAATATACAGAATATTTTTTATATCATATTTGTAATTGCACTTGTTTGATGATGTCATGACATCACTTTCTTTTATCTTTCTATCTTAAATCTTTCTATCTTTTTTTTTTTTTACATATCTTTAATAACTCTTAATCTTAAACTTTAACCATCGTTTTTTGAGAACTTTAACCAAAACCAAATTGTACACTGCATTTGTAATGGCAACTTTTTTTAAATTGATTTTCATCTCAGTGGAAACGTCCTTGTCACAGAAAGTCTATTCTGGAAAATAAATCATTATAAGACATAAAGTATAACCTTGACACAGTCTTCTCTCTTTCACACACACACAGTTTGTGTCTTTACACTTCATCAATAACACATTTATTCCTACTTATTTAAACATTTAGGCAACGGGATTCCAGCTGTGTGATGCTGACATCCAGGTCGCGATTAATGAAGATTAATGAGTCCATTTGCTTTCAGAGCATCTGAGAGAAGCGCTAACCACGTTAGCCTTTAGCATCATAACAGTGCGGTGGGCCGAGTTTGGCGTGAGAGACTGTACTGGCACGACACTAAAGAAAGGCAGCGTTGTCAGAGTGAGAACTACATTCGGAGGGGTAATGAATAAAAAAAAATCCCCCCCAACTCTGCAAAAAGGGGGGCATTTGCATGTGCAAGAGAAACGGCCTGAATCATTTTCATAACCCAATATCCCCTTTTCTTCCCAAATCTCTATGGAGCGCTTTGTGTTTTTGGGCTGCCTTTTGTTTAAGTTGTCGTTTGAATTTCTTTTTTTTTTCTTCCTTATTCAATCTTGAATCTGACTTCTCTCTCTTTATCTCTCCCCCTCCATCCTAATGACCGGGGGTGACCGTTCTCACTTGCTCTCTCTCTCTCTCCCTCTCTTTGTGTGTGTGTTTGTGACGTCAGTCAGCTGAGGACACTGTGCTTAGGGTGTAAAATTTGTTGGGTGTGTTTTTCTGGACGGGTCACTGGGCATTAACGGCGGCTCCCAGCCTTCCTGCAGATGCAGCTTTATTGAGATGGACGACACGCGGCGGGATGTGTCCCAATTCCCCCACCCTTTTTTAACTACACTCCCTAGAAACCAGCTTTTAAACAAAATTCATTGCTGTATATGTATAAATATACACACATATTTTTCAGATACACTGCATACGATCCAGTCTGCAAAAAATCCCTGTGTGATGGTGTTAATAAATCTAACTTGGACTGAACCTCGTCTGATATCCGCTGTCACATTTCCACTCAGTCTGTCTGACTGGGTCTTTACAAACAAACCGAGTTCCCTGCTGGTGCCACTCCCACGCCAAGGACACAGCGAGAGAAAGAAACTTTTAAAAACACCACACACAAGTGACAATTACAAATGCACCATTGTGCACTGACGATTCAACACATCCAAATATTAAAAAATATATATTTTTGTTTTTCCTTTAACCATCACAAGCTAATTTATGTTTTGCATTTATCACATAAATGGGTTGACAGATAAATAAACTGTATATATTTGCATCAAATTTAAAATAAACTGGGAATAGAGGCACATATTACACAGGGTTTGAATGCTTAAAATAAATGAATATATTTACTAAAAATAGTGAATATCTTACAATAAATTAACATAATCTCAATTTGTTTTATAGTTTCTTAACTTAATTATTTAAAAAAAAAAAAATTACATCTTACATAAATGCATCTTCATACATCGGGGGGGGGGGGGGGGGTCGACCATTTAAACCTTCCAAATGCAAATCATTTTTTTGTTTGTTTGGTTCATGCAGCAATCATTTTTATTCAGATCTATTTATTTTTTGTTAATACTAGATTCAAAATGTTTAATCAGATCCAAACCTATCTGTATAGATGCCATAATAGTTATTTTCATGTTTAAAATTGTTTTCAATTTTATATAAATGAAGTACAACTTCAACCAGGGACTCATGGGCACCTGTAAGCTTTTCTTTTTTTGTAAACCTTTTCTCCATGTGGCCCTGTGATGCAGCAGTTCTAAAAGATCTCAGAGGAACCTAGTGTTATCCTTTATCCTCCCCAGTCAGTAGCACTCGTATGATATGGCAGAAGTTTCTCATGGAAGGCAAAAGGGAGGTGACCAATTTGGGGAGAATAAAATCCCTTTTAACCAAATACTTTCTGTAACATTCTGAAACTTGAAGAACACACTTGAAGGTTCAGGCTTGGAATCTGTACAGAGTTTCATGTCCATGCAGGTTTCCACCAGGCTTCTGCCCACTTCCCAACACATGGCAGTATATGAACTGACTAAATGTTTGTAGAAGATTAATACATATATAAAAGATAAATGCATATATATTTAATTACGAGACATGTAGTAGACAGTATATACAGATAGATGGATGGATGGATTGTGTTAACTAATACAAGACCAGAAGTAGATAGAGATGGATGGATGGATATATTCAATTCAATTCAATTCAATTTTATTTGTATAGCGCTTTTAACGATTTACATCATCACAAAGCAGCTTTACACAATCAAAAGAATCAAGTTTGTATGAAATGTGAATGAGTATGAATCAAAATTATATGATCGTCCCTGATGAGCAAGCCTAGGACGACGGCGACAGTGGCAAGGAAAAACTCCCTGAGATGGTAATAGGAAGAAACCTTGAGAGGAACCAGACTCAACAGGGAACCCATCCTCATCTGGGTGAAAACAGATAGCAGGGATTGATGTGCATAATAATATGCGAGACTGGAAGTTCAATATAAGAGGAGATGTGTAAGATTAAAGTCCAGTTTGTTCCTGGAGGCTCAGGTAGACTGTGAGAAATTCCAGTCCTGAACTATTGAGCGACTGAAGTCACAGGTCCTCAGAGAACGGATATATGGATTGGTTGGTGGATGACTGTATACTATTACAGGACATGTAGTATACAGTTTACACAGATGGACAGATGGATGTGTGTATTACAAGACTAAGTATGTAGTATATAGTACATACAAATGGATGGATTGACAATGTATAGTATGCAATATACACAAATATGGAGTTGGATGGATGGATGGATAGATTCATACTATTACAAGGAAAAAATGTGGCCAGAAAAACATCCTGAATGAGTGTGATTAAAGATCAAATAAACGCATCACTAGAACTAAATAAATTATTATTATTTTTTAATCTAATTCAAATGTAAAATTTGAACCATGCACTCAACCATTCACAGTGAAATGCTTACACGACTGTTTGTGACCTTGGAAAGAAAAAAAAAAGTAAGGAGGCATAAATGCTAAGAGAAAAGTATAAAAAAATATATAAAATATAAATCTTACAAAATATATATCTACATAATATATATATATATATATATATATATATATATATATATATATATATATATATATATATATATATATATTGTTGCAACAAAACTAAAATAGAATAAAATAAAGTGTCAAGTAGAAATATGTAAAGTATGTTAAAATATAAGACTGTAAAAAAAAGTACGAACTGTATAAATAAAGTGTGTTAAGTATGTGGGATGTGCGATGTGCAGGCAGCAGCAGTACGGAGTGGTGATGGAGTGGGAAATAGAATAATGAACCATGTGATATTGTCCAACTTTAAAGTGCAGTAGTGCAAAAGTCATTTATGATGAAAAACTGAAGACAGCAGTGCATCCGTGGCTCGCAGATCAGCCTAAAATATTTTTAATGAGTGAATCAAAAGCTTGTTGACAGACGGACAAAGTGTATTGAAAAGCACTGCACAACCTTTTTCAACATAATCTCCTTCTTTTCAATAAATCTTTGTAGTTCTGCTTTCAGGAGAACCAAACAAGTCTGATGGAGTGAGATCAGGACTACAGGGAGGATGCTTTAACATCTCAAAGCCAGGTTTGTGCAGAATGTCGACAGTGTGGGCAGAAGTGTGTGTCGCCGCCCTCGGATTCTCTGCGTTTAATGCTGAGTTTAGTCAGCTCTTCAATAAGCGTCTCACTGTAACGAGCACTGTTGATCATCGAACCTTTTTTTTACTGGTGATGTTCCAATACTTCTGGCCCTCAAGAATCCCAGGAAACCGTAAGCGTTGATTAATTTTCTAGCAGATGGTTGACTTTTGAGCGTTTTCTCGGTCGGTGATTGAGGATGTTTCCGTTCCAGACTCTGCCGTTTACTCTCAGGCTCGTAGTGATGAATCCGTGTCTCATCACCAGTAATGATTCCCTATAAGAAACTTCCACCTTCCTCAGTATCGCTCTGAATTTAGTTAGCAGATATCCAAACACTCCTGTTTATGATCTGCTCCAGGTAAATCGTCAGATCACAAAACCCCCCCAGAAAAAAACACATCACTACACGCTGCTGTTCTTTTACAGCAGTTACAAATGAACCAATGCACACGTTCACACACACCTGCAGGACAGTGACTGGGAGACAGAAAGAAAAAGGTTTAAGATAGCAGATAAGCCAGAGTGCAGATCATTTTGGCACATGGATGACCATGTGTGCCTTACGTCTACAGTGATGTTCTTGGAGGTCAAATAGTCATCTCCTGTCTAAACACACACACACACACACACACACACGGGTCGGGCAGGTGCAGCCCCTGGGAGAGACGGGTGGAGGCCCCTCAGCTCTCCCACCTCTTCACGCTGTTCAAGCGGAGAATAAGAGGGGTGTGAAAGGGTGCTCTCCAAAAAGCTATCACCTGCTCTCAGAACACACACACAGACACACACACACACACACACACACACACACACACACACACACAGCTGAACAGTCAGTTAATCACATACATCAGTTTATTCAAATCCCAAGCCAAGTTACTATGGCCAAGTTATACACACACACACACACACACACACACACACACACACACACACACACACACCTTCCTATCCGTACTATACTTACTTTTGTCTTACTGTACATACAAAACACATCTTACTATCCCTGTGAGAACCTAAAGTCACTTTTGCTTTTTTTCCTTCTTTTTTTCAATAAAAGCTGTAGTTTCCTTGTGGGAACCAGTCGAATGTTTCACAAAGTCAGATTTTCTTGTCCTTGTGGGTCAACACCATGATATCAAACACACACATACCCATAAACAAACAACACACACAAACAAGACACACAACACACAAAGTAAGAAAAGAGAAAAATAAAACCAGAAGTCATTTTAGGAAGAAGAAGTGTTGTTCTTTTCGAATGCTCTCTCAGCTTCTACAGTGTTTTAAATTTTAGGTCCAAAAGAATGACACAAAAATAAAAGGGGAAAAGAAAGGGGGAAAAAAGATAGAGAAAAAGAGAATGTCTCGGGGGAAAAAAGCTGCGTTTCATTGCTGCATGCATGCTTTGAGCATCAGAAACCAACATTGGTCATGGCCATACAGAGCGCTGAATTGGCCGAGGAGTGTGCATTGATGGACAGAAAGAAAAGAGAGAGTGTGTGTGATGACAGAATGAGAGAGGGAGAGAGCGAGAAAGAGGAAAGTTGTGTGTCGACTCCCTGCCCCTCCCAGCACCATTGTGCGCCTGAGTGAGTGTGTCCTCCTCAGGAATGTATCTCCTCCGTCCTCCTGATGGATGAGGCCTTGTTCTTCACTCCTCCGCCCCTCCCTCTGAATGCCTCTTTCTCTCCTCTGTCTCTCTTTTCGGCCCGCTCCCACTTTCATCCCGTCCTTTTATGGCCGCACCAATAAAAGTCAACCATCCTTCACTCTTCTTCTTTTTCTTTTTTTTGTTTGTATGTATGTGTGTTGTGGGTTGGAGATGAGAGAGAGAGAGGGAGTTGAGGGAGGGAGAGGGAGGGGCAATTGTCTGATACGACACCCACACACTCACACACTCACACACTCACGAAATTCCCTCTATTTAACAAAATACTGGATGTAAAATTGCGACCACAATAAAACACATACAAAAAAGGCTTTGTGTGCACTGTATTTGTGTGTGTGTGTGTGTGTGTGTGTGTGTGTGTGTGTGTGTGAGAGAGAGAGAGAGAGAGAGCTTTGCATTCAGATGGATTGATGAATGTGACTGAAGGAGTGTTCACACCGACTCGTCCGGTTCCCGAGTCTGACTCTGTAAGAAATTAGTAATATTTTTGATTTATTGTTTAAACCACTTTAGTTCTGCAGATCTACAGCTCGGCTTTTTGGCTCAGTGTGCAAAAGAAAAAATCAACAAACAAAAAACAAACAACACTGCAACCTAACATGCCTTAGTTTGTTTAATTCAGGAGGAACTCTCCCCGTAATCGAACCACGTTAGAGTTTGGATCTGGACTGAGATCTCTTCACTGCTCTGGAAACAAAACACACCTCCGAAAAACACATCATGACTGTACATCAAATATACAGTTTGTGGCCAGAGGTGTACACACACTGATCATTTACATGAATGACACGACAATACTGCACTTTTTTTCTAGGTTTTAATTTACTCACAGCACTCCTAACGGCAAACCACCAACAAGCTCCTGGCCGAATTCTGGTGAGATCTTTAACCACACTTTTTGGTAGTACTTTGGCAATTAAATGTAATGAATGGTTTCATGGTATGGATCAACAAGTTTTTATTGGGTTGAGCTTTGATGCATGTTTAGAGTCATTGTCATTTTCAAAAACTCAATTTTGCCCAAATTTTAACCATCTGGCTGATGATTTGAGCTTCTGCTAAAGGTTCTTCTCCTTCATCATTACTCCATTCACTTTGTGCAGTGCTCCAGTTCTACATTCAGCATAACAGCCAAAAGCGTGATGCTACCATGGTGCACCACCACGATGGTGCACCACCATGCTTCTCACCTGCTACAGTTTTCGGGGTTAAACACCCCACCTCTACAATTCCAAACACACCTCCAGTCCAACCTTTTCTCCAGAAGGCTTTTCTTTATCCATGCAAACTTTAGTGGAGCTAGGGCATTCTTTCTTAGATGACATCCATTCAGGAGAACCAGTCCATGGTTTGACTGTAGACAGTGACGCTGGTGTTCCATCAGCTTCCTGTTTATGGCAGGCTTTGCTGTGGTGATTCCTTGGTTGATTCTGACCATCTAAGCACTTCTGTAAGGGTAGGAGCGTGCAATAGGTAAATATAAATGTAAGCCAATTTCCACAATTTCCAGCCAGTGGCTCCACTTTCCAATAACTTGCACTTATGGACAATTGATCTTAGAATCTGCAGTTGTTTAGAAATTGCTCCCCCGACTTGTGTTAATTCATCATCATCTTTTTTACATCTGCACTGAGCTACTTGACCAACATCCATTGGAAATGTATTGCTCAATTGAGTAAGCTCTGTTCACCCTTTTGCCTCTGTACACACCACACTGAGCAGAAACTTGACGAGTGGCCATATCAATAAATTAGTATTTTACTAAAAAGAAGAAAGGCACTTAAAGGCCTGGAAGACCATAAAAAAACAACTAAAGTCCGATTACTTTTGAGTCTGTGAAAGTTTTGTAATGTGAGAAGCATTGTAAAAATGGGAAAAATGCATAAAAGGCACACGCCCCTAATCCCTACACAAGTCAAGTCTTGTTTAAGAAAACTTTATTGTGTATATCACAGTCTCACTCGGCCCCAGTATGTCCGGTGATTAGTGACCATATCTCATGTACTGTTCTTTGAACCTGTTTTTTGTCTCCATTCTATGACAGAACACTAATAAGTGTGCAGAAAAATGGCTTCTGTGTATGTGGGTCTAGAACATGCAGTAGAATCCAGTAGAAGCTTGACTGGCTCCAAGCCTACATAGACCAATTTATTTCTGGACTCCAAAGCAGCCTCAGAAGGAGGTTTCTAATGCAAAGAGGACAGATAGGCCATGCAGACCACAATCAGGGCCTCCAACCTTCCAACCCAAACAGGCTTCCTGTATCCAAACCACCTCTACCCCTGACATTGGTGAGAACATCTACTGTATGTCTCCCCCAACCTCTCTGAGTACGATACTCTGTCTCCCTGCTCTACATTGCTGCATCACCCGGCTCCGCTGTGGCGGCTTCTCCTGTATGTATCATTGCTTTTCTGAGGACGTCACTCTGCCACCATGCTCAGCTGAGGATATCACTTCAGCTCCTTGCTTCATGGTGTATATCCCCTCTCTTTCTTTGTGGAGAACCTCACTTCACACTTCACACATTCGCTGTGACCGCCACTCAGTTTTCACATGACTGTCCATGGCCTCCTTCTAACTTATTTTAAGGTGACTAATTTATTTTCTAACTTGTTTGGTGATAATAGCATTATAAACGCAGTGACCAAAACATTAACATATTATATTCCCCTTTCTCTCTATCCATCCCTGTCTTTATCAGGCTGTATTTCTTTCCTTTTCCAGCAATAACAAGCACCTGCAGAAGACTAGCTGTTAAACACTCTCCCAAAAACAATCAGAACCCTGGAGCTGTACCAATGAAACACCCATCACACTCCAAATAGCGGTAGCATTTTGGGTTCTGATAGGTTGATTAATTTTCCTTAATAGCAGCTTTGAGTAGTGCAGACTTATGCTTTCATACTCATTCTAAAAAGTTATGATTTCTATAGTGACGGCATGTTCACATGTACAGCCAATGCTCTGATTATAGAACAGGTGAAATCATTGTTTATGTACCACATACGGCAGGAGTCTCTAGTTTCAGTTCTTTGTAATAGTTGAAGTTAAAGCTATAAATTTAGAAAAGAGGAGTTTAACGCTTCTCTCTGTTTTATTTTGTTTTCACTTTAGGAAAGAGAAGCCGGTGTGACAATGGCTGCCCTAACTGTACATGACACCTCACTGGCTTCAATAATGCGTATAATGAGTCATTCTTTAGTAAATAAACACTAATAATCATCAGGCTCATGCTGTTGTAGGGGAAAAATCATCTTTTTCATGATAACGGTATCTCTTCTTGATCACTTCATTTATTTCACTCTAACATCAGCACACACTGTGTTTAATTCAGGTCTTTAAGGAAAGGAGGTGAGATTTGTCATGCGTTAACCTTGCCTACGTTTAGGATGATATGAAGTGGCTTCCTCAAGCTGGATAATGTTGATAAAACACAGCTCAGCACTGCTTTAATGTGCTGCAAGTATTTTAAAATGCAGTTTTATTGAACAGTGTGTTCGTTCTGTCCATGTGGAGAAGTTTAGAGAGCGCTGTTTAAAAACTATTATTAGAGAACCGTTACACAACACGGCGCTAACAGCAGAGAGACCTTCCCACCTGAGTGACACTCTGAACTCACTGAGTCACTGCAGGACACACACACACACACACACACAGCTTTCAGTGTATTTCTGAAGAACCATTGCAATGGTTACTTTATTCGATTTCGATTTTTAGAGCCCAGATGCTTTTTCAAATGAAATGCTGCGAAATTCCATACTTATATTTATGATGATTTTATATCAAGAGTCCAACAGTTGTTGTCTGATATAAGCCAGTGTGCTCATTTTGTCCAACTTGTTCCCATGAGAAACTCTAATCAGTATAAATAATTACAAATGATTTGTTTATAACTGAGAAAAAGTATGATTGCTTATAAAATGACTTTACGTAATGAAGTAATTATATTAAATGCAAGCTATTAATGTATAAGAAGCCTTTATGCCTCTATCAGGATTTAAGGTATACCTAAACATTGAACAAATCAATTTAAGTTCATTAGTACTTTGTAATGAGGTGAATATTGATTAAGTGGGACACGTAAGCTTGGTCCTGGGTTTCATCACGCAGTTGTACTTTACTGATCAAAAGTTACTGCTAAGTTAATCTGTGAAACATAAAGTATTTAAAGCGTATTTAAAGCTGTGTATGAATGTCGTCATCTCTGTGTTTGTGGTCCAGACAACTTCAAATGCAGCACTGAAAAAAATACAAAGTGAACTGACTTCACAGTTTAAGATAAAATCATCACCCTAATTATATCCATGAGCCAGAAAAAAAGGTTCTACCCAGGACAGAACCAACCTTAACCCTAGTCAATTAAATATGTTCAGGTCATGCCCGAGTCGAGTCAAACCAAGTCTTAGTTTCACTCCAAGCCACTTCCACATGGTTGGGTCTTTAAGGGAGTTCCTGGGAGGCCAGCATTTTAGATGTGACACAAGGGATTATATAAAGACATAAAGGGAGTTTTTACTCTCTTTGTTCTGTTATTCTGCACGATCAAAGGTCCCATTTTGACTTAAATGCCCCTCTAAGTTTTGTGTTATATCAGCTTTTTCTGTGCTGATAAAACACACATGTGCAATTAAAAACATACTTCAAAGGTCAAAGGCAAAATCTTGACAAAACAAACATTTAAGTCCCACTTTGACAGTATGGGTGTCCCACCCTACCAGGGTCCTCTAAAAAGTTTTAACATTTGGGCAATAGAGGTTTGAATGAGAGGCACCATTACATCTTTGTTGAGTATTTTATCTTTCATTTTTTTCTTAATTGCATAAAAGACAAGCTAAGATTTTAAAAATCATTTATTTATCCATTTTCTTTCAAGCTTTATTCTGTACGGGGCCTGAAGCCTATCCCAAGAGACTTTGGCCAAGCGGCAGAGTAAAGCCAGGACAAAGCGCCGATCCATCGCAAAGCACACACACTCACGCACTTATTTACATCTTTGGACTGTGTGAGAAAACCAAAGTATACGAGAAGACCTCTTAAGCACAGGGAGAACATGCACATAAACAGACCCGGTGGCAAGGTTCGAACCTTCAACACGAGCATGAGATTTCCAAAACTGTCTCACTTTTTACCAATGTTCACTCTGCCACCATTTAATACTGAACCCTTAACTGGTATTTACTTAACCATTAAAAATGCTACTTTTCCAGTTGCAAGATGTTAAATTGTCATTTGAGTTTTCATAGAAACCACTTATTTCCAATTAGACAAGATGAAAGGCAGTGAGCAGAATTCTCTCCACCAAATCTTGCTGCATAATACCTTTAATTAATAACAACATTAATACCATAAACTCCGCCAAACAGTAATGTAAGCCATCAAAACTGCACTTTTTAAAAAAATATGTAGCTCATGTGCATATACGATATAATAGAACATGAATGTGTGTGTGTTTTAACAATCTAACAAAAGGGGGAGGGGACACTACAGTAAAAAAGTGAAAACAAAAAGTACATGGGATAATGTTTAAAATTAATTTTAGGTTGGCCACTTGAATTTATTCTTTGCCTATTAAAAAACTTTTGTTAAGAACAAAAGACTGTAAAACACTGACTTGGTATGTTGTCACTGTTTGCATACAAAAAAATGTATTAAGTATAAAATGTTAAGTGAGATTTATTAAACCTTTCGATAATCATCATGCGTTTGGACTTTTCAGGCCACAAGCTTAATATATCTAATAATATATCTTACATTTGATTATATACCGTTAGTATTAATAATCTTACAACGTCACATCAATGTGAGTCAAGTGGTCATCACTTTGGCGAGAGCAATCATGATAAAAATGTTCTACATTTACTACTTTATGAGAGCAGAGAGGAAAAGCAGAGAGGCTTTAGTAATGTTTCCAATTTAAATGAAGTTTTAGTGGAAAATGGGAAAATTGAGTCCTTTACATAATCATTAATATTGGCTTTAACTGACAGTGTAAAAAATATTTAAATGAATTTTATAATATTTAAAGAAAATAAATAAATCTCTTTGAAAATAATTCAAATTAAGCAAATTTTAAAACTGGGAAAATTTTAACTATAAAATCTCAATCTAAACGTGAGTCAAGTTCTGGTCTTCATCTTCTAAATATCTTTGGAGTGAAAGTTCTATTGTTCACAAGTTCATTTTTATTAAAAAAAAAACAATAAAAAATTGTATAAATATATAAATTAATAAAGGAATACATTACTTACACTGATATTAAATCTGGATTTCTTTTTTTTTTTATTTTTATTAAGTATCTATCCAGTGATGTAAACTTCAAAGCACTTTTTGTAAGTTGCTTTGGATAAGTGCGTCTGCCGCCTAAATGTAAATCTAATGTACAAATTAGGCTTTGAAAAAAATTATCAACTTATTAAATAACCCTTTCTGTAATTTCTGTGAGATTTTTGTTTACTAACTAATTTTTTGCACCGTTCCCTTAATCTGTGTTTTAGAAACATTTTACATGTTTGGGAAAATGATTAGCCTAGATGGGTGAGGAACCATGTCTCATTATAGAGCACTCACTGAAAATATTTGGAAATTCTACATTTCAAAATGACACAAGTGAACTTTTTTTGTTTGTTTGGTGATTTCTTTTTTTTTTTCAAAATGTTTTTTTTTTTCTTTTCCTATGGTGCAAAAGAAGGTCAGTGAAGTTACAGTGTGTGTGGGTTCTAGCCCTGTAATAGGGGTCCAGGGTAATAGTTTTTTTCAAAAGCCAAAATCTGTGTCAAAAAATAAAAATAAACACAGTTAAAGGCACATTTATTTAAACATAAAATAATAATAATAATAATAATAATAATAATAATAATAATAATAAATACACAAATGCCACAGAAGTTAGCAAATGTGGTTCTTAGCCCAAATTAGGGATGCATGAAATATTTTTTTTGAAAATGTCTTGAAATTTTTCATTTCCAAGTATTTTAATGATTGCCCAAGAAGTTTTTACTATATTTATTTGTCACATACACAGTCATACACAGTACGATATGCAGTGAAATGCTCAAATATATAAATATAAAGGATTAAGCACGTTTGCTACATTTTATCTTAGATGTTTATCATGTCTGACTGTAGTGTCACCTGGAAAGACTTGAATTCATGAAGTTTCAGCAAACACTGTAAAGCTGAACATTTATTGCATTGATAAATGCACTGATTAAGGGATCAGTTTGGACAAAACCAAAATGTCCTGTTTGCTGCAGATATAGTTGAGAAATATCTAATGTGTATATATTTTTTTTAAATTGCAAAGCACAGCTAGCAAAGCAAAAGCTAAGAAATATTTTTTAAGTATTTCCTCTCTTTATTCATGGCATCAAACTAAGAAGTTTGTCTTAAAGTTTTAAGGCAGAGATGTACTGTATATTTAAAAGTGAGTTGTATTATGACATACTTAATATTTTATTTAGCATATTTTAAAGTTTATGTTTGAATTAATTCTGCAGTTCTTACTTTTTTTGAGATGATGACTGTTAAAAGAGTTGATCAGCTTATATACTACTAATTATCTAATTCCATCCATCCATCGGAACCTCAGAGAATATGGACTGGAATATGGAGTACTCCAGATATTACTGGAATCGGAATATTAGGGAATATGGACTGGTTTATTTCTTCCCTTTTCTAACACACCAAACTTCCCTCTGGAGTCTCTGCACATTCCAGCTGAATGTAATTACACGACTCTTAGCTATATTGTAAAAAGCCCCTGGGCTGTAACACACTACCTCCTGGCTGATCTCTGGCTGCTGTATTGTTCCGGGGTCGCTCTCGGGGCCTGCTGGGGTTCACCGCTGCTGGCTTTCACTCCTACGGTGCATAATGAACAGGCAGTTAATTAGATAATTAGCACTATTATGATCTGCATTAAGATTCAATGGCGGTGCAATTAGACCAATTAAACGGCTCATGGAAACATGCTATGTTTTGAATTTTGCATTGATAACACACTAATGATGGTTTTTGGCATGGAGGTTAAAAAACACTACAGCAAATCACTACTAGAAAATGATTTTTAAAGGCTTTTTTTCCGATGAAAAGAATTTTAAAGTCATGAAGGACTGCATTTATTTGTTTCGTGATTCAGGAGTTAGGATATTATGGATGAACATACACAAGCAAATACTTGACTGCTTAAATAAATGCAATATATATTCAGAAAAAAAGGCATGTAAAACTCTAAAGACAAGTAACATGTCTAACAACAATATATAACAATATGGATCAGTCATTACTGAACAATATTACATGATTATTTCTAATATTCAGTATGCTAAAAGAATGGCAGTAAGGCTAATACTGCTAATCAAAGTTCATATAAATACATAATGATAAAAAAAAATTAAGTTTTGTAAAAAGAAAAAAAATCTATTTACACATTAAAGTTTACATTTTAAGTCAAACAAAAAACAGCTTGGTCTTCTTGTAAGTTTTAACATTCAGATCAAAGTTTTTAATAGTTATAAATAATGAAAAAGCTGTTTTTGGAGTTAGTATAGACTTTTATAAATCAACCAAAAAAGTTTTCAACTATAAATTGACTGTAAAGCTATAGCAATTAAAATTTTTATTTATTTTAGCTCTTAGGTGATACCGTGTATTTCATCACTGAATTTAATTGTTGTTGTTAAAGCAAGAAATCTGTTAAAGCACAGAGAAACATTTAAATTAATAATAATTGATCAGTATTATGTCTAAAAACACTACAGATTTGTACATAGTTGTCATTAATTATTAAAAACAGTTTTGTTTACATTTTGAGTTAAACAAAAAAACATAAAACTGAAATAGACAATTATTATATTATAGACAAAAAATTTTTATATTCCTTGTATATTTCAAACTTATAATAATATTTAAATGCTTTTTATAATATTATAGACATGTATACTTCTATAACACAGAAAATATGGCTTTTTTTTACCTTAAACTTACGATAGAGCAATAAAAATTGATATTTTGATTAATATTCTTGCTTTTCTGAACTATTAAACTGAATCTCCTGAGCTGAAATCAGCGACTCTGTCTTTTATCACATTCATGTACTACATTTATCACTCATGAGCTAACAAGCCTTAATGGTTTCAGAGACATGGTGTCATTTTATAGAGGACGGGAGAGCTTAATGTCTACTGTTTATTAATAATAATGAATTAAATGTTGGATAAAATGTTTTTTAGCTAAATGCAATGAAACTGACTTATGCTTCATGTGCATTTTTTTTATATATATACACACAACTGGATGAAAGTGAGTGCTGAAACTGTTGAAGTGCTGCCCCCTATTGACATTTAAGAGAAAGAGCTGTAGAGGTTTGGACACTGGAAGAATTATCTTTCTACTGTAGCACTGATCCCAAATCAGCAGCAGTTTAATTCTAATATAAGAGTGAGTAAAAAAAAAAGACACCTGTTTTTATAATAAGTATTTTAAATAATAAAATTATAAATTGATGTATTATGTTTAAAAATGAAGGTCAGGTTTAAAGAACACTGCAGTGGAAAAACACAAAAGTGTCGTCGATTAACACAAGGATGATGTTCGATGTGTGAAAGTTTCTAACTAAAAATAACATTAGGTTAAAACTGATGTTTATAAAACTTTACAAACAAAACTTAAGAATGTACAGTAGGTGAGTACTGGAACGTCATGATGGTGGCTCCTCCCCCAAAAGCATGATGGATTGATTGGACAGGAGAGTCAAAAATGGTGCACTTTGGACACATTTTGGACCTTACTAGGAGAATAATTCCAGGGCAAAACTCTCGAGAAGTCAGAAACAAGCAAACAAGTAAACCTGATAAAGTTTTTTTTTCCTGTATTTTACATTTAACTTTACCCCTAAATCAGGCGTGCCCAGTGAGCTCTGCACATAAATGAACAAACAAGCACCTGTGGATGTGTGTGCTTGTGAGCCTGTGTCAGAATTCATATTATAATGCGAGTCTGTGTTTTGCATGAGAGTACAAGCATGCATAATGTGTGTTTCCGAACTCAGTGGTGGGATGACGAGTTTTGGTCCTCGTGCGGCCACTCAACGGCGAGAGGAACGGACCGCGTATATTAGAGACGTCGAAAAAAAAAAAGGTAAAGGAGGGCAGTAATGAATTTGGGGCGAAATGAGCGTTAATGGCACTGGCATTACTCGTAGTCCACATAACAAATTATTGGAAATTTGACAAGCACACCAATTTATCTCTTGATGCCCGGTGGGAGCGCGCTGGAGTCCTCTTGTGCTCGCCACGGCAAGACAATTTCGCCTCATTTTCCTATTTATAACAATAGAACCAGCCATTAAGACAAATTAATGTCATTATCAAGTCGCCATGAAAATGACAACTAGCGGCGTTTCGAGCGGGCTTTAGTGGGCCATTCACCATAATGAAATCCGCTGTACAGCAACTGAAAAGAAACACTCCAAGTAATTATTTTCTAGTAGCTTGTTTGTCTGCTGGCTGTTCGTTTGCTTTCAGCCCAATTATGGAGCGAGCCGAGCCGCGGAGGCGCGCAGAGAGGCCTAATTGGGCAATTAGCGGCCCGTTCCAGGGCTTTTAGCTCCGGTAGAGTGGAGAGAGAGAGAGAGAGAGAGAGAGAGATGGTGGGAGGGAGGGAGGGAGGGAGCGAAGAGAAGTGTTCCACAGAGCTACACATACCTGCTCAATCAAACACAACACTCCATTACACACACAACACATATGGAGAGGATACACACACACACACACATAGTCAAACACCCAATCGAAAAAACCACCAGCACAACATACACACCGGCGATAGACGGTACAACTCCAGTGAAACAGAAGTCGGTTCAATTTCCAGGTAGAACTCAGTTTAGAACCACAAGATGCAGAATAATGTTGAGATTTAAAACCAGATCTGGATAAAGAATAGTTCAGAGTAAACAACCAGCTCTGTGGTCCAGTTCTGATGCTCATGTGCCCGTTGTAGGTGTTTTGGTGGCGGACACGCAGCAGCATGGGCTCCCTGACCGCTCTGTAGCTACGCAGCTCCATATGCAACAAACTGATACACAAGTCGTGTGTTCTGACTCTTTTCTATCGGAGCCAGTATTCACTTCCTGCAGTTTGTGTAGAGTAGCTCTCCCGTGGGATCGGATCAGACGGACCAGCCTTCACTTCTTACACACATCAGTGACCCCTGGGCCGACCGTGACCCTGTCACCGGTTCACCAGTTGTCCTCCCCGGAACACTTTTGGTGGGTCTTGACCACT
Organism: Clarias gariepinus; assembly: GCF_024256425.1. NCBI lineage: Eukaryota > Metazoa > Chordata > Actinopteri > Siluriformes > Clariidae > Clarias > Clarias gariepinus. The sequence continues at coordinate 106,390 of NW_026521001.1, read as the reverse complement.
GCATACCTGGAGCACCACAACAGACCTTCGGGTTCGGACTTGTCTAGACCCAGATGTCGAGACATCACAAATTGTCAAAGTCACTCAGATCCTTGGCTGATTTATGTAGAGCCTCAGTATAGAGGTTCAATAAGATAAATTACACACACACATTTTATATTGGTGGTATATTAATGCACTTATTCTCATACGTTTCTATAGTAACAGACCGGTCACAGGATGTGAACAAAATGTATGTAATGTTTAAGGAAGGAGTTTCCTTCCTTTTGCTGACCGTTCCTAAAACCAAATGTGAGCTTAGGGGTGACCGGGTGTTCTCTGTAGCGGCACCCAAACTGTGGAATGACCAACCCGTGATTATTGGTGAGGCCACGTGTTTTCTCTGGCGTTTAAACCAACATGAAATGTTGAATTTATATATTCTGTTTGATCAGATATGTGTGTGATGTGATTTTATTTTTTATAAAAAGTGAATTGTGTTTTTATATTTTATTATTTTAATATTTGTTTTTTTATATTATTTTATTATTTTATTATCTATGTAAAGCACTTTGGGGCACTCTTGTTGTTAAAGTGCTTTACAAATAAAGTTGAGTTGAGTTTCCAGTGTCAGTCAATCAGAGGTAAAGCTGTAACCTCTGAAAAGTTTAAGACAAAAGAGTTTTTGTCTTATTAATTTCATTTAAATGTAATTTGTTAAAAAAGTAAAAAATTACATTTACATTTATATTTAAATTTTTGCATTTGGCAAAAAGTCACTTACAAAAGTGCTTTGAAGTTTCCATCACTGTGTAGATGTTCCACTGTGTACTAGATGGCTGAAGTGACAATAAAGCCTACTTAAACTTAAACTTGAACTTGAACTAGATCCTTATACTGGTTACTACATACAGTAAGTACCGTCAGTCACACACTGTAGGGAAGGGCTTTTATTTTCATGAAACATGTAATCACTGACAAACTGTTGTGATTTCAGAGGAATAAACTAATAAAGTATCGACCCGGGTGTTGATTAATTTTCTGTACCAGAAGGCTGTGTTGTGTTCTACTCCTCACCTGATACAGAACAGTGTGATAAGAGAACAGTCTGTCAACTGATAGTGGGTCCAGCAAACTGTGTGTGTGTGTGTGTGTGTGTGTGTGCGTGTGTGTGCGTGTGTGTGCATGTGTGTGCGTGTGTGCATGTGTGTGTGTGTGTGTGTTAGTGTGTGTGTGTGTGTGTGTGCATGTGTGTGTGTGTGTGCATGTGTGTGCGTGTGTGTGTTTGCATGCAGAATTACACATTCAGGAAATGTTTTGTGCTCAACTCACCTTGCTCCCCTTCACCCCAAAGCTGTCCATCTCTCTCTCTCTCTCTCTCTCTCGTTCTCTTTATTCCCCATCACACACACACACACACACACACACACACACACACACATTCCCTATCTCTGGATCATAGTGCATGTGTTAATTAAACACTCTTTCAGATCATTCCCTCTCTCAAGTGGCTGCAGAGGCAGAAGCCATTAGACAGAAAGCTCCGCTATCTGCATTTCCACGCGCAGCTCACCGTGTATTAAAGTGAAATTCATCCCGTAATTATCCGCCTCTGCGCCTGCCACCTGCCCCAGCGCGACACCTCCATGCTGTTTCCCATCATTCCACAGGCCCAATTAGACCCTGACGGACCCCGCTAATTACGTTAATACAAAAAAAATCGGCCTGCCTACGAAACAAGGGTCATTATGTGCAAAATATATGGTAATGAAACATTAGCCTTGATTTTATTTGGATTAAAAACAGTTAGAGGCATGCTGAAGTGATAAAGTGATGATGTGTGTCACCGAGTATGCGGAAAGCCGTGTGTATTTTGCTTCTGTCCCATAAATACAGTGTGTTGACGCTCAAGAAAGACATTCAGAGTCTATACTGGGAATACTGGGCAGCGATGCACTCTGGGTGTGATGCCAGTCTGTCACATTTAGACTCTGATAATAGAAATAATACTAATAACAACCTTTTTAAAATTGAAAGGAGGGCCGTAAAAAGTTGGCAGACTCTGTGCTTATTCCCATGTGGTGTATATATGCAGCACTGGTGTGGATTTAACCCCAGTTCCTGAAGCACAACAGGCATCCTTAAAACATTCTCTTGTAGGGAACACACAAAACTTGTCCTTGTCCACAACGCGATAATGCAGCAGCCATCCGTCTTTTCAATGTTTGAACTGAACAAAAAAACAAACAACACTGTATTTGAGTAGAACGGTTGAAAATCTGAGTTGACATTCATTATACAGCCATAAGTTCCAACCGAGTAGTCTGACGAGAGGCGTTATTCCATAAGTGCTGATAACAGACAGTAACAGCACTGTGAGGTGTGACTCTGTGTATGTGTGGGCGTGTCCCAGGTGTTGTCCAGTGGTTAATGACACTAACTGTGTGTCTCAGCGTGGGTGAGAGTAGGTCTGTACGGTCCGCAGTACTGAGGAGAGAGCAGCTGTCTGACTAAACCCACATTCACACCCAGTCACAGAAGCACTTTCAGTAAGAACACACATCTGATAACGTTATGGCGTCTTAAACAACACGCCGTCTCTGCACTAATCACTTCTAAGTCCTTCTGAATCGCCTCGGAACCGCACGTGTCGTTCTGTTCACGGCTAACGCTTAGCTACAACACTAACTCGCTTCTATCACACGGCTGAATCCCAAATCCCTCTCCAACCCCTGACTAAGAGTTTAACACCACTTTCATCCCAGCTCCACCAGTCACTGGTAGTTAGTTCTGCCAGGCGCGGAAGGAGATGTGTAAACAATTGGTTAAATAAAGAAAGAAATCATAATCTGTCGATGAAAAATAGTGTTTGTGTTGTATAAAAACCGCATTAAACTCAAGGTCGTGCTGTTGACCTGAATATCAGCACGGCTGTGATATCTTTAACTTGGTTGTTGTGGGGTTTGAACCAGGGATCCTCTGAAACCACTGAGCTACCACTGACCTGCAGTAACTTAATTCAAGTCAGTGTCAGAAAGGGCATCCGGCGTCAAACATGTGCCAAATCAAAATGCGTATCATCATGAAAAAGATTTTCATAACGGATCTGTGGAGGCCTGCGTTAACAATGACCACTCCAGGTAACGTTGGCCAGCAGGATATCTGTAAGAACTGGGCTACTGTTGGCCTGAAGAAAGAAGAGAAAGAGAAGAGGCAGGCGAGAGGGAGAGAGAGAGGAAGAGGGAGAGAGAGAGGGAGAGGGGGAGAGAGAGAGGGAGCGAGGGAGAGAGAGAGGGAGAGGGGGAGAGAGGGAGAGGGGGAGAGAGGGAGAGAGAGAGGGAGAGGGAGGGAGAGAGAGGGAGAGGGAGAGAGAGGGAGAGGGAGAGAGAGAGAGACAAAGAGAGAGAGGGAGAGGGAGAGAGGGAGAGAGAGAGGGAGAGGGAGGGAGAGAGAGGGAGAGGGAGAGAGAGAGAGAGGGAGAGAGAGAGAGACAAAGAGAGAGAGGGAGAGGAAGAGAGAGAGAGAAGGTGTTCTGGGGAAGGTGTTCTGCTGTATCATCAACGCCCGGATCCAGGCCTTCCTTACCGAACACAGCGTCCTGAGTAAGAGTCAGATCGGCTTTCTACCAAACCATCGCACCACTGATCATATTCACACCCTACACATCCCAATCAACCAACATGTTCACCAAAAAAGCAATAAGAAAATTTTTGCATGTTTTGTAGACTTTAAAAAAGCATTTGATTCGATTTGGCACAAAGGATTATTATCAGGTTTTAAAAAGTTGTGTAGGGGGTAAAGTATATGACATCATCATGTCCATCTATCTGAACAACAAATACAGCATAAAACTCGGCAACAAAAGGACAGAATACCTCCCTCAAGGGCGTGGGGTGGGACAGGACGCGGGGTGGGACAGGACGTGGGGTGAGACAGGGAGTGGGGTGAGACAGGACGTGGGGTGAGACAGGACGCGGGGTGAGACAGGACGCGAGGTGAGACAGGACGCGGGGTGAGACAGGAAGTGGGGTGAGACAGGGCTGCAGCTTGAGTCCAACGCTGTTCAATATTTACATTAATGAGTTAGCAGTGCTACTGGAACAATCTGCAGCTCCTGGACCCTAAACAATACGGAAGTCAAATTTCTGCTCTACGCAGACGACCTGGTGCTGCTGTCTCCTACTGAACACGGCTTGCTGCAGCACCTGGACCTGCTGGAGTGGTACCATCAGAACTGGGCCCTGACAGTCAATCTGGCAAAAAACAAAATTGACGTCTTCCAAAAAAAGGCCAGATCTCAGGAAAACAGACACATGTTCACTCTGAGAAACACCACCCTAGAGCATGCGTTACACTATGACTACCTGGGACTGAAACTCAGCGCCTCCGGAGGCTTTGATCTGGGAGTGAATGCACTGAAAGAAAAAGCACAAAGAGCTCTATATGCAATTAAGAAAAGATCCTACAAAACACACATCCCAATTAGAATCTGGTGTAAAATCTTTGATAGCGTCATCGCGCCTATTGCGCTGTACGGATGTGAGGTTTGGGGTCGACTCAGTAAACACGACTACACTCACTGGGACAAACATCCCACAGAGTCCCTACATGCAGAATTCTGTAGAAATCTCCTCAAAGTTCAGAGAAAAACACGTCATGTCCTCTGTCACTGTATCCATAAATCTCCTCTTTGGTCTTCCTCTAGACCTCCTGCCTGGCCTGGATCTCTCCTCTGAACATGTCCAAACCACCTCAATCTGGCCTCTCTGACTTTATCTCCAAAACATCTAACATGGGTTGTCCCTCTGATGAACTCATTCTTGATCCTATCCATCCTTGTGACTCCCAAAAAGACCCTCAACATCTTCAGCTCTGCTACCTCCAACTTTCCCTTCTGTCTTTTCTTCAGTGCCACCGTCTCTAAGCCGTAGAGCATTGCTGGTCTCACCACTGTCCTGTACACCTTTCCTTTCATTCTCGCTGATACTCTTTTATCGCACAACACACCTGACACTTTTCTCCACCCATTCCAACCTGCCTGTACCCACCCCCTTACCTCCTTTTCACACTCCCTGTATCCTCACCTCCCTTTCATTTACACACATGTATTCTGTCTTGCTGTGGCTAACCTTCATTCCTTTGATTTCAAGAGCATACCTCCACCTCTTAAAATTTTCCTCCACCTGTTCCCTGCTCTCACTAAAAAGCACAATGTCATCTGCAAACATCTTAGTCCATGGAGACTCCTGTCTAACCTCATCTGTCATCCTGTCCATCACCAGAGCAAACAAATAGGGGCTTAGAGAGATGTCTTACAGCTCTCATACATGTTCTGCACCACTCTAACATACTTCTCTGCCCCTCCAGACCTTCTCATACAACACCACAGCTCTTCTTTCGGCACCCTGTCATACGCCTTCTCTAATTCGACGAAGACACAATGCAACTCCTTGTTACCTTCTCTGTACTTCTCCGCCAGCATCCTCAAAGCAAATACTGCATCTGATGTACTCTTTCCAGGCATGAAACCATATTGCTGCTCACAAATTCTCACCTCTGCCCTTAACCTAGCTTCCGCTACTCTTTCCCAAAGCTTCATTGTGTGGCTCATTAGCTTTATACGTCCATAATTGCCACAGCTTTGCACATCTTCCTCTCACTCTCCAAGATCTTGTTAAACAAACTAGTCAGAAACTCTACTGCCACCTCTCCTAAGCACTTCCATACCTCCACAGGTATGTCATCAGGACCAACAGCCTTTCCACTCTTCATCCTCTTCAACGCCCTTCTCACCTCACTTCTACTAATATTTGCTACTTCCTGTTCCACAACAGTCACCTCTTCTACTCTTTGTTCTCTTTCGTTTTCCTCATTCATCAACTCCTTCCCATCACCCTCCTGGCATCTCTCAGTACATTTCCATCTCTATCTTTAATCACTCTAACTTGCTGCACATCCTTCCCATTTCTATCTCTTTGCCTTGCCAATCTGTACAGATCCACCTCTCCCTCCTTACTATCAAATCCCTCATATGCTCTTTGTTTGGCCTTTGCCACCTCTACCTTCACCTTACTCTGCATCTCCCTATACTCCTGTCTACTCTCTTCAGTCCTCTCAGTGTCCCACTTCTTCCTAGCTAGCCTCTTTCCCTGTATACACTCCTGGACTTCCTCATTCCACCACCAAGTCTCCTTGTCCACTTTCCCCTTACCTGATGATACACCAAGTACCCTCCTACCTGTCTCCCTGATCACATTGGCTGTAGTTGTCCAGTCAACTGAAAGCCCCTCCTGACCACCCATAGCCTGTCTCAACTCCTCCTTAAAGACTTCTCAACATTCTTCCTTTCTCAGCTTCCACCACTTTGTCCTCTGCTCTGCCTTTGTCCTCTTCACCTTCCTCACCACCAGGGTTATTTTACACACCACCATTCTGTGTTGTCTGGCTACACTCTCCCCTACCAACACTCTTCAGTCACTGATCTCTTTCAGGTTACAACGTCGACACAAGATGTAGTCCACCTGAGTGCTTCTGCCTTCACTCTTATATGCACCCTATGTTCCTGCTTCTTCTGGAAGAAAGTATTTACTACTGCTATTTCCATCCTCTTTGCAAAGTCCACCAACATCTGTCCTTCTACATTCCTGTCCTGAAGACCAAACCTACCCATCACATTTTCATCACCTCTGTTCCCTTCCCCAACATGTCCATTGAAGTCTGCACCATTCACCACTCTCTCACCTCTGTGGATGCTCTGCATCACTTCATCTAACTCACTCCAGAATTTCTCCTTCTCTTCTAACTCACATCCTACCTGTGGAGCACTAACAACATTTAACATCACCCCTTCAATTTCCAGCTTTATACTCATCCATCTGTCTGATACTTTTTTCACCTCTAGAACATTCCTAACAAACTTCTCTTTCAGAATAACTCCTACTCCATTTCTTTTCCTATCCACACCATGGTAAAACAGTTTGAACCCTGATCCTAAGCTTCTGGCCTTGCTACCTTTCCACCTGGTCTCCTGGACACACAGTATATCCACTTTCCTTCTCTGCATCATATCAACTAACTCTCTTCCCTTCCCTGTCATGGTCCCAACATTCAAAGTCCATACTATCACTCCTAAACTCTTGCCTTTCCTCTCCTCTCTCTGCTTTTGAACACGCCTTCCTCCTCTCCTTCTTTGACCAACAGTAGCCCAATTTCCACCCTGTAGGTCAACAGCACTGATGGCGGTCGTTGTTAACCCGGGCCACGACCGATCCAGTATGGGAATTATATTTGTGATTCGCATCATTGATTTGGCAAATGTTTTACATTGGATGCCCTTCCTGACACAACCCTCTGCATTTATCCAGACTTGGGACTGGCACAAGAAGACAGTGTATATATATCTATATATATTTTTTTTTGGGGGGGGGTGGGGGGTGGGGGCTATTTTGTTTATGTCTACCTTATATGTCTAATAGTTATAATAATATACCTTTCATATCTAATACGTTTATACTGTATAGGTTTATAAATTCAGATTAATGTAATTAATGGTTTTTAATGGTTTTGGCAACAATGTAATACTTTTGTTAACATTCATGCCAATAAAACTCTTCTAAACTGAACTGAGAGAGAAAGAGAGAGAGAGAGAGAGAGAGGGGAGGGGGAAGAGGGGGGGGAAGAGAGAGAGAGAAAGAGAGGAAGCGAGAGAGAGAGAGAGAGAGAGAGGAGGGGGGAGAGGGGGGGGAAGAGAGAGAGAGAAAGAGAGGAAGCGAGAGAGAGAGAGAGAGGAGGGGGGAGAGAGGGAGAGAGAGAGGGAGAGAGAAAGAGGTACTTGATGTTGCTTTTTACTTTTTTTATCTAGTTTGTGGATATTTTATTTCTATTTGACTTTATTACTTTATTTCTCTCTTTGCTCTTGGAGCAGTCACTGCCAGGAATATCCTCTGGGTTTAATAAAGTTTATTATCTCATCTTATCTCACACCACTCACAGAAATAACATCAGTTAATAATAGATGTAGAGTTTTAAAATTGTGCTTTCTGAATTTTTTACAAGATGACACACCCCAAGCTGTCTTCTAATTCTAATGAACTAGCAACTGTATGTAAAGCTAGCTAATCTAACAACTGATTTAGTGTCTCACAAAAGAAGGAGAAACGTCTTTACAAATAGATAAAAATAAGATGAAGAGTGAAACTGTGCAGGAAGAAGACAAAGGAGGGGGAAGTTGTTTGGATCTGTCAATCAGTGTGTTGTGAAAAGAGAACGGTGTGATTTATCGCCTAAGTTAGATTAGCTTAGCTTTATTTTTCTGTCAGGTCGACGGGGCGCCCGCGTGAGACAGAACAGTGTGCTCGTGCTAATTAGCAAACGCACTGAGGAAGCTCGTGTGAATTGAATGCTCTTTCCTCACGCACATCTCTCTCTCTCTCTCTCTCTTTCATAGCGGTCAGTCAACCGTGTACAATCATCCACCTGCTTCAAACAAACGGTGAGCCTTTTTGTGCCTGTTGTTTTTTTAAAGAAAGTTATTTAAATGCCGTTTTTATTTACGCGGATCATGACCCCCTCGCGCGCATCCTGACCAAGGTCTCGCGCCTCGCGCTGCAATGAATGGGCTGGAGCTCTGTCATTACGCAGTTAAGCTATCATTGTCAGTGTAATGGCCTCCCACGCCTGCAGCACACAGTCTACACAGGAGAAAAAGAGTGAAAAGAGAAGTTTCACAGACAGGCTTGTGTTCAAAAATGCATCTCTGTAAATAAAGGTTAATGAGAAGCCGGGGTACTTTATTCATATTCAGATGTGCTCGGACAGATTTTTGTTTTTGTGCATGATTTCTTTAAATCTTAAATCAAATTAACACAAACACACACACACACACACACACACACAATGAAATCTCATAATTATGACCAAAAGGAGCATGACGTTGATGTTCGTGGCTTTTCCTTTTTGGGGTTTCCTCCGGGTGCTTTGGTTTCCTCTGCAAAGGTTAGGCTCACTGGCATTTCCAAATTGCCCGTAGTGTGCGAATGAGTGTGTGAGAAAGTGTATGTGTGTGTGCACTAAGCCTCACTCCTGATGAGTGAGTGAGTGTCTTGAATCAAGTCTCACAAGGTCCTCACTGTTGCTCTGGAACAGGATTGGGTCTGGTACTTCCAGTGAAGGGAGTGTGTTATGTTCCAACAGACAGAGACATTCTGGACAAGAGTGTGTGTGTGTGTGTGTGTGTGTGTGTGCTTCAGCTTTGTGGGACAACAGTTTAGTGAAGAAACACATATGGGTGTGATGGTCAGGTGTCTAAATAGTAATGTACTATATTAATACTAACTGATTCCCCTGATCATTAAGATGTTTAAAAAAACAGTAGTGTTGAGTGTTTCATGCTTGCATTAGATCCCTTCCCTTTTCCACTTACCATTTATTGTACTTTAAGGCAGCACCAATTTTGTAGCACCAAATACAGTTTATTAACATAATTAAGGTTTTGCTAACGATTAATTTATATGTCTACATAATTGACACATTTGTCTCCATCTAACTCTGTCTTCCACATCTTCCTTGTCACTTCAGCCTCCTTATGTCCTCCCTCACTACATCCTTAAACCAGTGGCGGCCGGCCCATAGGGGGCGCTGGGGCACCGCCCTCCCTGATAAGAGGGGCTAAAAATGTAAAATATATTTTTACAAATTAAGTTTTTAAATTCGGTTTACCCACCAGTATGTGCCTACATGCGATATGAATAACATATACAACATTTCCCACCTAGTGACATTCATTCACCAGTGAATTTCCACAGACAGACTTGTATCGTTTCTGTCATGGGGCGCTGAGAAAAAGCGCCCCTGAGTGCAGCCAAATGGCCCGTCATGTACTGTTGCTAGGGTAAATTAATAAATATGCGGCCAATCAGTTTCTCAGAGTTTTATGGTCTTGGGGCGCTGGAAATTCTGCCCCAAGCAGCAGAAAATACCGCGAGATTTAAGTTTTTTTTTTCTTTTGAGGCGCGGTCAATCAGAGAGAGGCGCGGTCAATCAGAGAGAGGCGCGGTCAATCAGAGTAATGATGGCGAACTTAACGAGCGAAGAGCAGTTTCCACCAAATTCGGTGAGATCCTTATTAATATACCCGTTTTAGACTGTTGTGTTAAATTGCATTTTTAAAACTGTTTTTCTTTGTGTGAACCACTTTGAGATGCAACTTTGCTTGAAAGGTGATCCAGCTGATCATACCCTTTGATGTTGATTATTGTATTTGATACTCTCTTAAGCATGCATGGCGTATTATACAATGGAAATTTGTTCTTTATTTACTTTATCTGTGAAACTGGTGATTTTGAGGAGGAGATTAAATCATTACTGTTAATTGTAATCATCGTCTGACTGTTGATTTTAATTCTTATATTGGACTAAGCAAAGAAATATTTTGTCACATCAGCCCCACCAGGAAAAATTTTCACCAGCCGCCACTGCCTTAAACCTTCCTTGGACCTCCATCTCTAACATTCTCCTCCTGGTATACACCGCATCTCTCCTCTGCACATTTCCAAACCATTTTATTATTATTTTGTAAAGATTTTCCCCCCGATTTTTTGCCCCTAATTTAGTCGTATCCAATTTCCACCCATCATTGGTCCCCCCCATCAAGGCTACTAAACTACTACCACTCGGTGGGGAGAACCGAAGACCAAAGGATGTCAACCGACTGCATTTTTTCAAACTGCTCACTGTTGGGGGCGCTGTAACACACTCGGAGGACAGCGCTAGCCGCTATTCTGCTTGTGTGAGCTCACAGACGCCCCTGATTGGCTGTAGAGTCGTGATTAATGTGGGAGCACGATGTACCTCTCGTCCCTCCCCTCTGAGAGAGCTCGGCCAATCAGCTCTCTCTAGACCTCCGGCTGCGAGAGGTTACAGCATCACCCGGGAATCAAACTAGCGATCTCCGGATGATAGGGCGAGCACCTTACCACTGCGCCACTCTGAGGTTAAAACCAGCTCAAACTGGCCTTGTCCACAAACCGTCCTAAATGCACTGTCCCTCTAATATGGTAATTCCTAATCCTGTCCATTCTTGCAAACTCCACACACAACAGACCGTAAGGCAGGAATCGAACCCGGACTCTGGAGGTGCGAGGCCACAGTGCTGACCACTAAGCCACCATGTTGCAGCATTCGTCTTCAGTTATGACCTTATCGAAACACTGCCTTAAGCATTGTTCAGTTTTTTCCTACCTCTAGTTTTGAGCTGATAATTTGTGATGTCAGATAAATTACATCATGTTGTTTTGTCATATAATAGGGCAAATGATTGCATTGGGACTAAGATGGCAGATAAAAAGACCACATGATGTGAGAAGACCAAATGTTTGAGTTGCATGTTCTGCACAAATACACATTTTAATCTTTATATTTAAATGATCAAACCTTTGTATTTGTAAAAGGTGACCCTCTTTCTCTCTGTTTTTTGCGTTTTTCCCTGTTCTGGTGTCGGAAGAGGCACCTGTAGACCGGCAGGTGACGGAGAGAGCGAGGAACATAACTGTGTCTCTGTGGCTTTCTGGGTAAAGGCCACAGAAGAAAGTCCAGATTAGGGCCTCTTTGTATCTGTCAGCATTAAACAAATTAATCCATTGCTGCTCATCTGAGTGTAAAATCTTTAGATTTACTGTTTCTATAGAACCCAGGCCTGAGGCCGCTCACACTGCCTTGCCCCCCAAAGCCTAAACCATATTTTAAACCTTTTATTATTGCTTAATTATGGAGTCTATGGAAAAGCAGACATGCTTTGTGAGGGAGCTGGGTACGGGCCAGCGAAGGTCAGTATACACTCCGCTGGTAAACACTCAAAAGAAAGCAAACAACAAAACACCTCATCGCCTCTGACTCCCAGCCTTTAAGGGTGGCTTCCTCACGCAGACGCTCAAAAGCACTTTTGTGCACTAGTGAGCTTGTGTTTTTTTGTTCGTCACTAAGCCTGGACTAAACACACTAAGCAGATAAAGGAGTCTTTATAGGAGAAAAGGCGATGTCCTCTTTTAAGACCCTTTGGGAGTAATTCAGGATCAAAGTAACAAATTATATGATAAGATTCCTAATAATGTTACAATTTCGATACATATAAAAGCAACACGCAGCAGGAGACCTTTACAGATTTTTTTTTTTTATTTATTAATGTTTTTTTTGAAGGGGCGGGGCAGAGCAGGCCACAAAACCACATGGTTTGGGTCAAACTGTGTCAACTCGAGTTAAGTACAGATGAGCGGCTTCTTTAAAACCCAAGCACACCAGGTTTATATTCGGCCTCGTGTTGCTTTCATGTCATTATGCTAATGATTGTTCCTAAATTGAAAAGATTTGAGTTTAAAAATTTTTCTTTAGTGCATTGTGTTTTTTATTTTTTACCACCATGGGCTAAAAAAAGAACAGACTCCAAAGCAACTCTTATGTTTGTTAAGATGATGTAACATTGAGGAATACTAATATTACTACTACTAATAATAATAAAAATAAAAATAATAAAAAGTATCACTCACTCATCGTCTATACGGCTTTATCCTGTATTCAGGGTCGTGGGGGCGGAGCCTATTCCAGGAGACAGGGCACGAGGTGGGGTACGCCTGGACAGGGTGCCAATCCATCACACACACACACACACACACACACTGTGGGGAATCTGGGAATGCCATTTAGCCAAATCTGCATATCTTTGGACTGTGGGAGGAAACCGGAGGACCCTGAGGAAACCCAAGCACATGTAAACTCCATAAACACAGACGGGAATCAAACTGGTAAAAAGTATTTATTTTGTAATTGTAACTTGTCTTACAATAATGAATGTTTGTGATTTAGTTGTATTTTAGAAATGTAATAATAATAATAATAATAATAATAATGTGTAATTTTATATTTTTTCACAACAATGAATGTAATTTAATTGTATATTATTATTATAATATACTATTATTTATTGTTTATTATAATTATTATAATAATACTAGTACTAATAATAATAATATTTTTTCTTTATATTAAGAGATGTCAATGTTGTGTGTTTATTTATTTATTTATTTAATAGACCTCTTTAGACTGATTTGTTCACTTTAGAGAAACAGGAACACAGAAGGGGGTGGAGCCGGACGCCATCATTCTACGTCATCAACACGCGCCGGCGAGCAAACTCCTACCCAGACGAGAAGGTTTGATGTTCCGGGGCTGATTTGTTTGGCAGGTGTGTGTGTGTGTGTGCGCGCGCGCTCAGTTTCCTCCGTATTTAAAGTTGATTAATAACTAACACACACACACACTTCTCTCTTCATGCAGAGTTACTGAGTGTGAGGTGAGTAGAGCAGGGGAGTGTGTACACACACACACACCGGGTGGACTGGAGGGATGTTTATACACAGCAGTGTTAAGACTCGAAGTCACTCGTATGTTGTTACAATAACAGCACGTGTTAGCATCAGTATTAGCATTAATGAGACTTTGTTTAGTTTAACATCCAGAACTGTTCTTGTGTATTAAAATATTTCACTTATTTTGTCTAAAAATTCCCCTGAAAGTTATAGTCGTCCTCTGGCAGTTCAGGGATTCGAACCTACAACCTTCCAGGCCCTGGTATAGGACATAGTGAACCGCCCTTTACTATGTTTGTGGCTGTTTTGGTGAAGCACAGCCCAGCTTGTGTGTCTCCCACAGGATGTCTTTAGGTTGTCTGAGGCTGTCTCTGAGCCGTGCAGCGAGAGCCTGGTGTCCCTCGACAAGCCCAGTCACGCTCCTCCTCCTGTACAAAACCCGCTCTAACAGAACCACATGGGGTTACTTGGGCATAAAGCTTCAGCAGTGGACGCGGTTCTCAAGCGTAGCGGGTGACGGCGGAGACGCCTGTGAGGACGGAACTCAGGAGGAGGAGAAGAAGAAGAAGAAGAAGAAGCGGGACCCAAAAGCTCGAACCACCATCAGCAGCGTGGGCAGGAAGATCCACCAACGCCACCTGCTCCTGCTGGACGAGGACGGCGAGAACCTGGGGACCGTGCACCGGGCCGACGTTCTCAGGCTCATGGACGAAAAAGGGCTGAAGCTGGTGCCTGTGAACGAGAACGCAGAGCCACCGGTGTACCGGCTTATGAGCGGGAAACAGATACACGAGGAGCAGATGAGACTCAGGGAGAAACAGAAAGCCAAGGCGACAGGTGCGTACATGGTTTCCACAGATCAGGTGGTCACGTGCTCTTCACTAGGTAGTTCTTCAGATGGTCTTACACTACGGGTAAGGCTAGGGAAGGCCCACCAGTAGGAAGGATCTAGCTGTACCACCGCGGTGAAGATGATGAGTACACAACCCACACATTCTTTCTTGCCAATGACAAGATCATTATCCTGACTGGTGCGGTAACTAAAACACATACAAGCCTTACGTCATGCCGTCTTGTCCCTTATTAACACTGAGGTGCATGCTGAAAGTGACGTATTGTTTTACCTCGCGGTGTGTTTTCTCGTGCAGGCGTCGTCCAGGTGAAGGACCTGACTCTGTCGTCCGATATCGCTCTACACGACCTGGACACCAAACTAAAACAAGTGTCCATCTGGCTGGAGAAAAAGCATCACGTGAGACTGACGCTGAGGCCGAGACGCGAACAGAGCGATCAGGCGCTGGTAATCTCACACCCCGACACCCTTACTGCAGCTTTTACCGATAGTATCTCATACACAGAACACCCATTGTGTGCTTATTTAAAACAACAGAAGGAAATAGTGTGTTTCAGCTTAGGCTCTTGTTAAAAAAACTCATTTACAGGCTTTGAACAATTAAAACGATTCATGCATTGCCATGGCAACCTGCTCTGGGGTCAAACTTTATAAATGTGACTGTATGTGTCCTATATAAAAAAAAAAAAAGTGTTATGGGATTCAGATTAAAACCAGGAATGGTCAAGGACCACAATTCGGAGCTAAGGATAAGTGTTTATGACAAATGTTTTATTCATAACCCACTTTATTACTACTTTATTAAAATGCTACACATCAAACAGATCCTTATTGCCATTACATCAGTTCTTAAAAGTATGCATCAAGATCAACAAAAAACTGTAAACCTTTAAGTGCAAAGACAAAATGTATAACATGCGCGTGTGTGACTGTATAATGAGCCGAGTTCCAGTCTGTTTGCTTGCGACAGATAAATTATTGTACAGATATGACTGTAATAATATAAGAAGATGAAAGTGTAACCACTCGCGTGTCTTTGTCTCTTCCTGGCCACAGAACTCGATTCTGGACGAGATGATCGGGAGAATAACGGCTCCGTTCGGCTTTGTAAACAAACCCAAACTCATCCGCGACGGTCAGGCGGCCAGCTGCGTCCTGCGTCCTCCGTCCGCTAAAGAGCTGCAGGCGCAGGGGACGCGGCCCGTGACACGGGCACCCTCTGAACCCAACCCAGAGAGACAGGAGGCACGTGGATCTCCGTCAGAGCGCGACAGAGACTCTCAGCAGCAGTGATGTAATGTGACGAAAGTACAACAGATTGTTCACACACGGTTCATATAAATGTGATTAATCTCAGGATGGAGGCTGAAGGAATGAAAATCTTAAGTATCACCTTATTTGTTTTGGGGTCCACATTTTTACGGTAACCTAAAAAAAATAAATAAGAGCATTGCCATGGCAAACTGCTCTTTACCGTACTCTGGTGTAGATCAAGCAACAAGTAAATAAATAATGGAATGAGACTGTAATTTCCTATAAAAATACCCCATGGTTTTATTTTACTGGCTCTGATTGAACAGTGGGGTTGAGATCTGACTGTTGGTTATCAGACTTCTATCAGATACACAGATTTGGTTTGGATTCTCAATGGCCGGTCACTACAATATCAAGAGTCTGTTTAAATTCTGATTGGACAGTGACTATATTTAGAAATTCTGATTGGCTGCTTTCTGGTATATTATGAGATTTGATGATTTCTGATTGGCTGTTGATTTCTGATTGGCTGTCTTCCAGCACAAGTGGCTCTAAAACGAGAACAACAGAACTTTCAGATGCCATTAGATCATCAGACACTGACAGGTTTGTTACTCCAGCGTGGACTTCGGGTTCTGATGACATCACGGGTTCTGATGAGCCGCTGTCTGATTGGCTGGACACATGGTTTGTCTCCCGGGTTTCTGTTTGCCGTTTGTTTGGCGTTTTGTAGCCACTTAAATGAGACGCCAGGGATCGTGTTGGACGGGGTTTCTTCTAAAAAAAAAAAAGAAAAAAGTTTTTTTACATTTCTATGTCTATTAAGTCAATTTTCAGCTTTATAATCTGTAACTAAAGTCAGTCAGAAATCTATTAAAGCTTATGGGTGGAATTTACTGCCTTACTGTTACTGTATCTAATCACTAACTGTGTACAATAAATTAATTTGCAGCCGATACTGTAAATCTATGTTTCTGGAGGTTTATCACCACGCTATACAGCGTAAGAACCACAAGATCAATAAAATGCCATCATTTCTGGAGGAAGAATGTAATCCTTACCTGTTTCTTTCTCTCGGGGTCATGAACCACAGAGTGTCTCTGTAAACTTTGCTGCAAAAAAATACATATTTTTACATTATTAAAACCTTTATAACAAAGCAAAATTAAACTTGACCCTCTTTTTTAACACTTAAAACTAGTGCTAGTATATGTTTTAAGGAACAGATGATAAAAGATTCACAGTTTAGCTCCATTAGTTCTGGCAGATCAAACAGTCAGGAACTTTGGATCACGAGCATAATTGGTCCTGGAAGCGAGCTTGTATTTCAAAACACTTGTACATCAAAGTGAATTCCCCCCCCCCCCCCAAAAAAAAAAAATTAAAACTTTGATGATTTGTTCCACGTGCGCGAGATAGGAACCATTGGCTTAGGTGTGATCATGTGACTCTCGGCAGACGAAGCGCATGCCTTCTACTCGTATCTCAAGATCTCGCTTAAGTTAAAATTTATTAAAACATTTCGCTTGTCCAAAAAACGCTCTCAGACCCAAGATACTCGCTACCCGAGGTTCCAGGATGAAAGAAAAAAACAATATCAGGATAAAACCTACCTGTTAATGAGCTAAATTAGAATTTATATTTACATTTAATAGCAAAATTTTTGGCCTGAAATTCTTTTGGGATGTAAATGAATAAAAACAAATAAATAAGAGCCTTTGATTGAATAATTAATGCAGTGATTAATGTGTTTCAGCTGCAATAATTCTTTTAACTCTAACTGATGCAGTGAGGAGCTTCTTATTTGTGGGAATTTATCATATACACCCACTCACAAAACTAAGTACACCCCTATAATTTCAGCAAAGATTTTAGTTTATCTTCTCAAAGGACAAGACTATAGAGAAACTTGGATCTATTTAAGAGTCGTCAATGTCCAGCCTGTATAACAGTACGGATTTACTGTCCTCTGAAAATAACTATACATGCACAAGTAAGTGCTGGAACTTCATACAAGTCTACCTACAAGTTTTCAATAACTACCTGGACTCCATATTAACATCAATTAACATCAACTGTTATACTGAACTGCCTGCCAACTAACACAGTATGAGTGCAGATCAATCCCTGCTCTCCGTTATCACCCAGATGAGGATGGGTTCCCTGTTGAGTCTGGTTCCTCTCAAGGTTCCTTCCTATTACCATCTCAGGGAGTTTTTCCCTCGGCACCGTCACACTCGGCTTGTTAATCAGGGACGATCTGATGATTCTGATTCACACACACTCACATCTCATACAGACTTAAATAATTCTTTTGATTGTGTAAAGCTGCTTTGGGACAATGACAATTGTTAAAAGCGCTATACAAATAAAATTGAATTAAATTGAAGTAAGTACACCCTCAGTGATAACAGAGTACATATTTAACAATGCAGAGTCACATGACTGTTCATCAGGCCTGATCATGTGTGTGTCAGTGGACGAGTATGTCTCCAGACCTGAACCCTCTTTGGCGAAGAGACAATATAGTCCGCATGTTGTTAGAGGACAGTAAATCTGTACTGATATACGAACTGCACACTGACGACTCTAAAGTAGATCCAAGTTTTATTTCTACGGTCTTGTCCCTTCAGGACATATAATAAAGTGGTCGCTGAAATGTAGGGTGGTGTACTTACTTTTGTGAGATACTGTGTATTTAATGTCGTGTCAAGCAAAGACAACAACTAAGGATATTAAACTGAAATAACGGACTGTTTACTCTGTTTACTCTGTTGCGGTCTGGGAAGCGATTCCGCTCCTTGAAGGCCAACACAGAGAGACTGAGGAGGAGCTTCTTCCCGCCGGCGATAAGGTCTCTCAACCACAACCACGAACTAACACAATCTTTTCATAATTGATCAAATCTATCAATCTTTTTACATCCATGAACACTATGGACAATTACACGCTCACCTTCCTTCATATCTACACTACATTTTGTACATTTACATCCTGGACCAGTGCACAAAGACACTTTAATAACTTTGCACAAAGACACTTTGTTCTTTGCATATTTGCACACCAGTACAGTATATTTAAATTTGTACAGTATATTTCTATTTTTATGCACATCATATTTCTATGTACAGTATATTTCTATTTTTATGCACATCATATTTCTATTTTTATTTTTAGTTCTATTTTTCTTAGCACATTTCTATTTTTATTTTTATTTTTTCCTAGTTTAATTTAATTTTTTTATTTAATTTCTATCGTATTCTTTTATTTATATTTATTTCTTATTTGTAAACTTTAATTCTCTTTTAGGGTCAATGGCAGTCGTATAATGCATTTCACTACATTTCGTACTGTGTATGTTTGTGTATGTGACAAATAAAATTTGAATTTGAATTTGAAATGACTGGAATTGGTTTAAGATCTGTCCGAGGCGTCATCACTACTTTACTGTTCAGTAACAGTTACAATTCTTTTGTAACTTTCTTTTGTGCAGCGTAAAATGTTTGTACTTTTTGTACTGTAAAGTTTTTTTTACAGGCGTTATATAAACAATCCAGCAATGTTTTCTGTTAGGAAAGCTTTACATCATGATGCGTATCGTGCATCACAGAGACGTCATGATGGATAACAGAAGATTCATCAGAAGATTTTTTTTCCTGCAAAATGATTGATTTGTACAAACACTATGGTCGATCAATAATAATAATAATAATAATAATAATAATACCTTCATGGAGAAGGTCTTGGTGCAGTCGGGGTGTGTGCAGCTGAACGCGCGCTCCTGCTCGTGGAAGGACAGGATGTGGCTCTGCAGGTTGAAGGCGGTGGTGTAGGAGCGCGTGCAGCCGTCTCTCGGACACAGAAACACCAGACGGGCCTCAGAGTGAACGCGCTGGTGCTGCTTCAGGAACCACCCATCCCTGAACACCTTCTTACACAAGTCACACTGCACTCGCACTGAGCGCACACACACACACGGCTTTTAATTGAAAAAAATTATAATAATCTTTTTTTTTTTAAACTCAGTACAGTGAAACCTCGGATTGCGAGTAACGCGGTTTGCGAGTGTTCCGCAAGACGAGCAAAGATTTTGAATGAATTTTGACTCGAAAAACTAATAAATCTTGGTTTACGAGTACAGAGTATCATGTATCACGAATGCGCTTCTTGTTTTGACGCTGAGTGTCACGTGATCACAACTGAGGCAACGTTTTTTCTCTCTCTTGTGCTGCGGAATTGTGGGTAATCGTCTCCCCTGCTGGGTCTTAGTGCTCGTCTCTTACTGGTATAATCAACATCCCAGCACATGTGTACTGTTTACTATAACACTGTGACCACGTGTGTGTGTGCGTAAAACTTATTTTATTTTGTGTCTGTATGCGTGTGTGTACAGCGCGCATGTAAAGCAAAAGCAAGTCTCATTAGGGAGACTAAAGATCCATTTTCTCGCTCTCTGTCGTTGTGTGCACGCGTGTAATTTGACACTGTGCCGCTTCACACTCACACTCTCGCCTTTACATCCCCCCCAACTTCTCCTCCACTCGCCTTCACAAACACACACACACTCTTTCTCTGTGCTCTGTCGCGAATTCTTTCAAAGGTAAAGTGCAGGTTAATTTGTTTGTTTGTTTGTTTTACTTTATAGCAGTGATTCGGTTAGTGTGGAACAAATTATGCTCCTAATCCGAGGTTCCACTGTACATGAAACCTGTAAGTTGTGTTTTTATCTGACCTCTGTGCTCTTTCCTGTGTTTGGTGAGTTCAGTCCAGTTCTTCGCAACAAATGTGCAATCCTCATCCGGACACGTGTAACCTGCAACAACATGTTTAAACATGAAATGTGAAAATAATAATAATAAATAACATCTCATCACGTTTAACCATACATCCAGTTTAATAAAAAATGTTCATCTGCAGAAGAATAAATACAGTTGAACTATGCAAAAGGAATCTCCTGATTTATTACAATAAAGTCTAATTGGAATAAAATCCATCCGGTTGGGAATCAGAAGCTCTCACCCGTGTGTACTTTCTCATGTCGCTTTCTTTTGCTGGGATTCACGAAGCGTCTGTCACAGCCTTTGTACGAGCATCTGGAAGAAACAATGCAGCAGAGCATATTTACACACATGATATAATAATAATTAACGCTATTTTTGTTATGACTCCACCCCCACATAAACCACGCCCACACTGCTTAAATAGAAGGCGGGGATTAGGGAGGGGCATTTACATGTATTGTAAAAATTGCGTGCGCAATTGAAATCTACTTGATAAACGTGATCGCAGACCTTCGTCCCGCGCACTTCACTGAACACAAACTATTTTAGTTCACTCAAAAATTCAACAGATGGCGCTGTATATATATTTTTTAAATTCCACAAAGTCATGGGCACCTTTAGTACCTTTACATCATACTCTCTTTATCTTAGTCATTTCTGTTGTAGTACGGTCCTTTAACAGGGTTTTTTACTAAACATGACGATCTATAATTATAACTACATGTTATTTTATAATATCATTAATACTGAATGTTGAAAATTTCCTTTGGAATTAATAAATTCTGTCTGTTAAATAACAGCTGAATGAGCTCAACTGTGAAGCATTAGCATTGAACACACACACACACACACAGAAAAGGAAGAGTGTGAGCCATGCTTACTCATACGGGAGCTGGAGTGTGTGTGTGCTTTCATGGGTCTTTAGCAGGTTGTTCTTCTTGAAGCTTCTGTCACATCCCTCAAACGAACACTGAACACACAGAGAGACACCGTGACCTCCTGTGAACCCGGACGTCTGCACGGTACAGTACTGATAGAATCATAACACTTTACTGTACTGATAAAATTATTAGTTATAATAACATTATAAGAGTGTGTTCACAAGTTAACTTTATTATTTCATATTTTTCTCAGTACATTAATTTTCCACAGATGTTTCTAAACGTTATACTGAGTCACATGACTCGCGATCGTTACAATGTGACACACAGAGCTGAAAAGAAAAACACACAAACCAACAGAAACAGATTCTGACATGGAGAATTATTTTTTGTCAAGTACTAAAGTTTGGATTAAGAATAATGTACTTTTTTTAATGAGTTCACACACGACAGCAGTCTGGAGACGGACTTGGCCTGATGTTTATGGACTTTTCACACATTTCGACAGAAATCCTTCATCAGCACCTCCAATTTCATGCAAACAACAATCTAACTTTTATAATTCTGCATCAAATTTATTTCATCCCAAAAAGCATTTGTGACTTTTTTTATGTTTACACCATGAGATAAGCTGGACACACACATACACACACACACACACACACACACACACACTATGCACATTTTGTAAACACCAATTAGCCTAATCTGCATGTTTTTGGACTGTGGAAGGAAACTGGAGAACCCAGAGGAAACCCACCAAACGCCACGTACACAGAGACGGGAATCGAACCCGGACCCTGAAGGTGCAAGGTGACGGTCCTAACCATTACAATACCAAGATGAATACATAACTTATGACAGTGCATTAGTACCTGTGCACAATAAAATGATTACTTTAAAATTATTGGCACCCCTAAATGTTGTAGTTTTCTTTGATCAAATTTTCAACAGCAGAAATGCTAATGCGTTATTTAATGTAGCTGGTTAATTGCTATTTTATTACAATGTGTTTGTATAAGAAATAAATGTTGTATATAATAGAAGTAATATTAATTTGGCATATAAGAATCCGACCGAAGAATAATATTCAATAAACAATAAAAATCTAAAAAGCTAAATTCCATTTCCAAAAATAACTAAATCACTGTCAGATTATAAAATTATAAAACTTTCCAGTTACAGGTTCCAATAGTTTTTTCAGCTGGGAAATGAAGTGATCTCGCCTTTATGCAACAAACATAAACGCATTTGTTATTTCCTTTATGAACATGTGACTCTTCAGTCCTTCCTTCACTACTGGACATCTCTCTTCTTCACCCGACTGAACTATGACTCTACACTTTTACTTTTTAAATCACAAATCCTAAGTGACTCACAGTCTAGAGCTTCACTTCCTATTTGTGTTTACGTAAAATGTGTTTCCTCAAGTTAAAGTTTGTGGTGAAACTTTGTGTGCATCCTTCCTCACTACAGCTGGAGGGAAAAAAAACAGAGATTATAATGAGAGAATGAGATTAAACTGTGGTTAACGTGGCTGTAGGAACGTGCTCAGGGGTGTCACACCTACCTGAAGGGTTTCTCCCCGGTGTGTGTGAGCTCATGACGAGTGAGGTGAGATTTACTGCAGAACGGCTTACACACACTCGAACGGCCTCTGGAAACAAAACATGACATCATTATAAACAAGTACAAAAGAGACCGGAAGAGAATCAACCATGCAGAGATAACGTCAGCACGCGGGACACTAGAGATCTGACCTTTATTACATTTTTGGTGAGGTTGTTTTGATCCAAAATTCACAGGATATAATCTGACCGCTTGAGTTTTCCTGCCTAGAACAAATAATTTCATAATCTTAATCTAATGATTTTATAATCTAATAATATTATAAATCTCACTCACTCACTCGTCTCTTATACGGCTTTATCCTGTATTCAGGGTTGTGGGGGCGGAGACTTAGGGCATGAGGCAGGGTACACCCTGGACAGGGTGCCAATCCATTGCAGGGCACACGCTCACACTCTCACACACTCTCACACACACTTACTCACACTCTCACACACTCTTACTCACACTACGGGCAATTTGAAAACGCCAATTATCTTAATCTACATGTCTTTGGACTGTGGGAGGAAACCGGAGTCCCTGGAGGAAACCCACCAAGCACAAGGAGAACATGCAAACTCCACGCACACAGAGATGGGAATCGAACACAGCCCCTGGAGGTGCAAGACGACAGTGCTAACCACTACACCACCGTGCCGCCAATATCATAATCTCTTATTCTAAAAATTGTGTAACTGGGGTCAGAGCGCAGGGTCAGCCATGGTACAGCGCCCCCTGGAGCAGACAGGGTTAGGGGCCTCGCTCAAGGGCCCAACAGTGGCAACCAGGTGGAGCTGGGACTCGAACCGCTGACCTTCAGATCAGTAACTCAGTGCCTCAGTCCTCTGAGCCCCCACTGCCCATTATTATTATTATTATTATTATTATTATTTATTAGTAGTATAGAGATATACTTACATTTTTTTTACCTTGAGAATTACTGGACATGTCACCCAGCATGACTTTAATTATTAGATTGATTAGAATTATTATAAACTGAGATCTTGTGCGTGGCATGTTATTAATGAATTTAGACGTCTTTTTATAAATATGTCTAAGTAGAGGTTTACATGAGCATTACACTAATAACACAATTCAACTTATAAATTATAATAGGATTAATTATATAAATAAATTTTATTACGTGTGTAGTTTGAAAAATTTTATAGATTATGTGTCACAAACACTGAGATCCCCATTTGGACAAAAATATGACATAACTCCTGATTTCAATCATTTTAAATAATAAAGATTATAAATTGTGTGTGTGGGACTAAATGTAAATCATATACATATAAAATATACCATATAAATCTATATAACAGCTACTTTAAATGCCTCCTTTAAATCACATGGCAAAGAGTAAATTAATTAATGTAATCATCTCTGTGGCAAGTCCCGCCTCCTACCTAGGCCTCGTTCAATGATTGGTTAAGCGACTTAAAAGACAGGCAATCTCTGTCCTATCAGGTCGCTGAGAGCAGGCAGGAGGCGGGACTTGTCAAAAAAAAAAAAAAAACACGAGTAGAGTGAGAATCCGCTTTCGGCTGTTAAACCCTCACCACTCCGGTGTGTTTACACAGATGCGCCTGAAGCTTCCACTCCTTATCGTAGGACGCCTGGCACTCCGAGAAAGAGCAGATAAACATTCCGGACGATGTTGTATTCATTTCCCGCATGATTACAGACGAATGTTTGGCCGCTTACAAGACAGACCGCGAGAACTGCGGCGCCATGTTGGGTTACGTCATGACGTCATCACGTCGCGCCCTGGAACGTACCAACTGAGGAGGGAGGGGGGTACAAACATATCAGCAGGGTTTTTTTTTAAATTGATATTTACAGTTTGTGTGTTTTTTTTACAGTTTTATATTTAGTTTTAGGGTTTCATGTGCATTAATATAACATGTTACACAACAAATTAAACAAATGTCGTGTTTAAAGAGAAACCCTTCACACAAACTCGAGCTGTTTAGTGGTCTCACAGGGCACGAGACGGGGTACAATCCATCACAGGGCTCACACACACACACACACTCATTCACACACTACAGGCAATTTGGGAACGCCAATTAACCTAACCTACATGTCTTTGGACTGTGGGAGGAAACCGGCGTACCCAGAGGAAACCCACCAATAACATGCAAACTCCATGCACACAGAGATGGGAATCGAACCCGGACCCTGGAGGTGCAAGGTGACAGTGCTAACTAATGAAGTACAGCATTCATTTATTCATCACATATACATTAGTGCACAGTCAAATTCTTTATTCATCACATTCCCAGCTTTTATTGTTAGTATGCTGGACTTAGAGTGTACAGTGTTATACAGCGCCCCCTGGAGCAGACAGGGTGAAGGGCCTCGCTCAAGGGCCCAACAGGGTGACCTGGCAGAGCTGGGGCTCAAACCCTCGACGTTCTGATCAGTAACTCAGAGCCTTAACACACTGAGACACCAGCGTTTAAACACAATCTGTTTAATTTTAATTTTCCTATTACCATCTCAGGGAGTTTTTCCTTGCTACTGTCGCCCTCGGCTTGTTCACCAGGGACGATCTGATCATTCTGATTCACTACTGAAATAATTCTTTTGATTGTGTAAAGCTGCTTTGGGACAATGACAATTGTTAAAATCACTATACAAATAAAATTGAATTGAATTAATTTGTATGTTATTTTGCTCCACAGATCATCTCTGTGGATCTGAAGTAAACTACAAGACATTTATTTCAAATACATGAATAAACAAACACATGAGACCGGTTAAATATCAGGCATTTCCACTGACTGTAGACAAACCCTGCTGTCACACTCACCCTCTATCCTAAACATCTCTCTGTGTTCCCCAGATCTTCTCCTTCCACTGTCTCATCCTCTCATCCTGAACACACACACACACACACACACACACACACACACACTGGGGAGCCACTGTCTTAATCAGTCTCTCTAATCCTCTGTGCCAGTGTTGTGAGCTCACGTGAGATTGGGTTTTACCCACCGTGAGACTCAGCAGGAGGTGGAGGAGTGTAATCCATCTTCTACTGTAACACTGAAGGAAAGACAACACAAAGTCCAGAAAGGGATGAAAAAAATGTAAAGACTAGAGATTTAAAAAAAAGACCAAAATTCTGGGGAATGTTTCAGTTATTTTGACCTGTAATTTCCAAATGTAACATGATCACATGAGACATCTTTAATGTTTGAAGATTTACGTTTTTTGCAATAGAAGCTTGTAGCTACCAGTTTGGCGTTGGCACTGTGCACTAGATTGAACACTTGGAAACATTTGCACATCGAGAGCTTTATAAAATAGCAGTAACCTCGCACCTTCAGGGTCTGGGTTTGATTCCCACCTCTGTGTGCATGGAGTATGCATGTTCTCTCCGTGCTTGGTGGGTTTCCTCCAGATACTCCAGTTTCCTCCCACAGTCCAAAATTATTTCAGCAGAAAAAACACTAAGATATGGAGGGCAGCGCTCCTTCAGGAATACGATTAAGAACCACTGAGTTAATTGATTTATTAGTTGCATGCTTTGTCCATAACATAAAGTACATTTATTCTTGAATATGGACGTAGACCAGCTTCAAAGGTCTGCATACCAAAAGAAAGTTTGTTACCTTATCTATGAAAAAAAAGCTTTTGGTAAACTTTTTCTTCAGTACAGATTTATACTGTATGTTAACTCCTTTTCCTCCACAACAGGACTTAAATGGCTTTTTAAGATGAATTGCTTATTAGATTTTATGGAAAAATATAATAGACTTTATTTTAAATTAGATGACGATTGTTTTACACTCTAAATAAAATTGGTTTCATTTTTTTAAATGAAAGTTGTGCCATCTTTTATAGGAAAACGTTTTTTGGTGTGCATTTTATGATGTTTCAGTTTGAAAGTAGAGTGCAGCATCCACTGTTGCATCATCTTCATCCAACCAATCCCACTTATTCTTTGTATTTTAAGGAAGGGACACTTTATCCTCTGCCCTTTGGTGCCCCCTCGCCATCATCGATGTATCCCGGACCACAGGCGCTGGGCTAATCACATTAAAATGAGATGGAAAGTAGACAACGATGTGAAAAACCGGGATCGCCCTGGCACGACTAATCCGGTTAGGATCATGCTGACAAAGCGGCCACGCCATCTCTCCTCCGAGGAGCTGGGAAAAGAAAAGAAACACTCCCTTTTCCCAGGAGCATGTTCACCTGTATGATAACACAGATGCCAACACGAGTTGCCATTTTGATGCCTATTAACGAGGAGACAATTGGAACTTGGCACGTACCATCCAGTTTTTGTTCAGTCTGTTTTTTTCACACCAGCATGACACCCCGTATCCCTCCCTGCCCCCCACCCCCCGCCTGGCATGGCTCCATAAACCCGAGCAGTGCCACGTTATTGTGGTGGTGATGATGCATCAAGAGACTCTGTGGCATTCCGTTAGACCTCCATCCTGATCTCACAAGTTTCACGTTATCTGGAATAGTGACCTTAAATCCCTTCTTGAGTCGATCACTATGTGCACTGTGACTGTGTACAGGACTGGTTTAGTTAATTTCCCTCTGGGATTAATAAAGTTCTAATTAACCAGTAATGGAGGTTTAAAGCTAGCAGTTTAGTTCGAACGAAAGCAGGGGTTCCGTAATGGCAGGGGTAAGGATGAAAGGATTCAGGGGCCCCTGAGTGACAGGGGCCCCTAAAAATGCTATTTCAGTTAAAAAAGGGTCAGGGATGGGGCCCAGGGTATTAGGGGCCCAGAATCACTAGCGCCGCCCTTGTGCATGTGTAACTAACTCCTCCGACAGCGGCGTCTCCTCAGAGCCTCAGACAGACCTGTTGATAAGTTTTCTGACTCGCAGTGACACACAGATGTCGGTCAACACAAAGAAAACGATGACCTTCTAAACTCAGGAAATTCAGGACATTTGCAACGAAGCAACCCTCAAAGAGAAGCAACATCATTATTATAGATCAAAGCTTCTTTCTAATTTTTAGACTTTGTGACGGGTCACATTATGAGCCTTATCACTATCAGCCTTAGAGCTTTGCTTTCTCCAAACGTCTCAGTGTAATGAACTTTTTTACAGTCTTACACAACGCACCCACAAACACTCACACACACCTGATACAACTGCTTTCCGCCTGTACACACCTGTGAGAATCCAGGAGCTCTGATCTCTGATGTGTGTACCCGGTGGGAAAACCAGCCATCAGATAAAGTTCTGTCGAGAGTTTCCCCTCCGTAATCTCGCCCTCCTTCTCACACTCGGCCTCTACTACCCCCCCCCACCCACCCACCCCCCCGCTGCCTCTTTATGGTTCACTTCTGTATAGGATTAAGTCGAGTGGTAATACAGTGCTTTAATAATCTTAGCATGGCAGCGTGCACCACTTAAACCCGCAGCACAAACAGCTCGCGCCTGTGGGAGATCACCATGGGAAACTGTCCAAGACTTTCGTCTGCCTACGTATGTATGTGTGTGTGCGTGTGTGTGTGAGGAATTAAAATGAAAAAAAGAAAACAACCCTTAGGGGGTGGTGAAGGGAGGGTTGGGGGGGGGGGGTAGCGGGGCAACACCAGCACTCGATGTGGCCTGAGGTTTTTAATTCCACTAAAAAATCTATTTACATTTCTTGGAAACAACAGGCGCTGAGTGTGAGAAAGAACGTGAAAGAAGCCAGACAGACGACCAGGTGCAGTGTGTGTGTGTGTGTAAATAAACAGCGTACTGAAAAATCCACTCACCAGACTGTGTTTTTTATTATTTATTCGTCTCCAGCTGTGAAACAGTATTTATACTTTGACTTTAGCCCATGATTCACACAACATGTAACAGCTGCTTCAATCGAATATTTGGATAAAAATAGTTCATGTGAAGAAGTTACTGTTTCCAGACAACATTTTATCTGTTTAATCTTAAATTTAATGTTTTGTAAATAAAAAAAAGGATGTAATTTTCTTACAAATGATCTCTTTATTCTCTCTTTAACTTCCTTCTCTCTGCTCTAGTGCTGTCCCGTTGTCCAGTTCTTCATGTCTATGACGGTCTTGGTTGGACTTTACGTTTGAACCGCTGGCCTTTCAGGAACTTTAATGGGTCCAAACATGTGGAAATGAGCTTGTGCAAAAACAAAAGGCATTAAGAGTTCCTGGGAGGCCAGCGTCTCAGCATCTCAGGGTCTCAGCGTACAGAGAGAACGTTCCACCCTGATGGTGTCCAAGCTCTAGTGAGACACTGGGATAAGTGCTTTAGTGTATCAGGGGATTATATAGAGACATAAAGGGAGTGTTTACTCTCAGGACTGAGTTCTGTTATTCTGTACTGACAAAAGTCCCAGTTTGACCTGAGCACGGCTTGTGTAAGATTTTTAGGCCTGTTTTCCTAATTTCTTGTTTTATTGGAAGATATTTTCGTCTACTTTTATGAATATTAATTCTTGATAGACTTAAAATCTTACTCTTAGGGGTTTAATAATGTTATATGTTATATTAGAATTAGATATGTTTGACTAGATTTAGGATATTATCACTTACACGTTTGCACCGATCCTCTTGGTCTTCCTCATTTCGTTCTTTTGTTTTTTTTTCATGCAATCAAAATCTTCCTCATGACATGTCCAACTGACTCAAATTATTCCTCACTGCATGTGTATTTGCTCCACTACCCACTCATTTGTCTTCTTTTCCATCCATTTTATCCTCAATACCTGCCTGGGCCTTTTCATTTCTCTTCTCTAAACCTAAATGCAGTTTTAATTGTCTCTCTCACATACACAATCTTATACAACACATTTATTAGGACCGCATGACGGCAGAAAATCCTACAAAGTAAGAATTCAAAACTTCGAAAGCTCATTTTTAAAGATGTCACATGACATTTTTTCTGATAATTTTAGGGCTTAAATCGTATGTGGTGCAGTTTGTACACAGTTTATTTGCTTTGTATCGATTTGTTTAAGAAATGTATTCAGAGAAATTAAATAAGATTATTTGTAAGGGTCCTCCACTAGAGGTCACTGTTTTTATTTTGTAGTTTTTGTTGGCCGACTCAGTTTCCCAGCAGGCACCTCGGTCAGGTGATGCAGTGCACACCTGAACCGAGGTAGCCATCAATCAATCTATAAATAGCTGTTTAGACTGGGAAACTGGGTCGAGCATTTTTGGTAAAACCACTGTCAGTTATGTGGGCATTTTGGTTTGTTTTGTCATCTGTTTAATTTGTACTTTGATTTTAGTTGTGTTGACTTGTGCTCTCTAATTGGCAATGTCTCTGTGTATGTTTTGTGTGTCGGTGTTTGTGGAGCTGATTGAGTCCTGTCCTTCTGTGTTCTTGTGGTTAGCTAGAGCAGGTAAGCAGTTAGGTGTGTGTGTGGCTAGGAGCATGAGTAGCTAAATTCTATGTTGAGTTATAGTACAGTTACAGTACTAGCATGCTTCTAGCCATAGCCCCTCTGTGTCTCTAGCTGTCCTGTGTTTCCCACCTCCCTAGTTGCCCAGTGAGCCTAGCCTTTGAGTGTCTCCTAGCCTAGCCAGTGAGTGTCCCCTGGCCTAGCCAGTGAGTGTCCCCTGGCCTAGCCAGTGAGTGTCGCCTGGCCTAGCCAGTGAGTGTCGCCTGGCCTAGCCAGTGAGTGTCGCCTGGCCTAGCCAGTGAGTGTCGCCTGGCCTAGCCAGTGAGTGTCGCCTGGCCTAGCCAGTGAGTGTCGCCTGGCCTAGCCAGTGAGTGTCGCCTGGCCTAGCCAGTGAGTGTCGCCTGGCCTAGCCAGTGAGTGTCGCCTGGCCTAGCCAGTGAGTGTCGCCTGGCCTAGCCAGTGAGTGTCGCCTGGCCTAGCCAGTGAGTGTCGCCTGGCCTAGCCAGTGGGTATCCCTTGTCCTGTGTTTCCTCTCCCCCTATTGTCCCAGTGCGCCTAGTTTTAGAGTGCTGTCCCTCCTGACTGGGGAGTAACGACTAGCTTGTGAGTGCCGCCTCGCTTAGTCTTGGAGGGCTGCCTCGCCTAGCCACTGGGTATCCTTTGTCTGTGTTTCTGTGCCCCTATTCCCTAGTGTGTTTAAGCTATTAGGTAAGTATAGCTTAGTGCCTGTTGGGGCTAAAGACATGCTTAGCTAGGTGTATGTGTAGCTAACTGCCATGGTTAAGCAATGCTTAACCATGTTTAGCTAAAAGCCATGCCTAGCTGATTGCCATGTCTTTAGCCCTTGTCCTGTCCCTCTCTTGGTCTCTCGTCTCATCTTTACGTGTCTCCCGTCCTCTCTAGTGTCTCCCGTCCTCTCTAGTGTCTCCCGTCCTCTCTAGTGTCTCCCGTCCTCTCTAGTGTCTCCCGTCCTCTCTAGTGTCTCCCGTCCTCTCTAGTGTCTCCCGTCCTCTCTAGTGTCCAGTTTCAGCTCCACGCCTCGTTTGTGTCTTGTTACGTTTGTCCCCTGCCTGTGTCTCGCCACAGGACGTGTTTTGTGTAACCCCCTGCCTGTGTCTCGCCACAGGACGTGTTTTGTGTCTCCTCCTGCCTGTGTCTCGCCACAGGACGTGTTTTGTGTCTCCTCCTGCCTGTGTCTCGCCACAGGGCATGTGTTTGTTCCCCTGTCTGTGTCTTGCCAGAGAGCCCCTGTTAGCACACAGTTAAGTATGGTTTGAGTTTGTTTGTTCCTTAGTTTGTATCTTTATTTATACTTTGTGTTTACTTATTATTAAAAAGACTCTTTTTTGGTTACACCACCCCTCTGCCTCTATGCCTGCTCCTTCCGCCCACGGCGTTCAACACCTGCCACAACACCCCGATCATGACAGAATGCTCGACCCACCAAGGCATAGCAGAGGGGGCTGGGACTGTAAAGCGGCAGCCTCGCGTGGAGGCCACCGCTGCAGCACGCTTCGAGCCTCACGGGGAGGCCACCGCTGCAGCACGCTTCGAGCCTCACGGGGAGGCCACCGCTGCAGCACGCTTCGAGCCTCACGGGGAGGCCACCGCTGCAGCACGCTTCGAGCCTCACGGGGAGGCCACCGCTGCAGCACGCTTCGAGCCTCACGGGGAGGCCACCGCTGCAGCACGCTTCGAGCCTCACGGGGAGGCCACCGCTGCAGCACGCTTCGAGCCTCACGGGGGGGCCACCGCTGCAGCACGCTTCGAGCCTCACGGGGGGGCCACCGCTGCAGCAGCCGCCGAGCCTCACGGGGGGGCCACCGCTGCAGCACGCTTCGAGCCTCACGGGGGGGCCACCGCTGCAGCAGCCGCCGAGCCTCACGGGGAGGTCCCAGCAGCAGCAGCCGCCGAGCGCCTCGAGGAGGTCCCAGCAACACCAGCAGGCCTCATGTGGAGGCCCCCACCTTCGTCCAGAAGCCCTTATTCAAGGCTCACTGCCTTCGGAGCGACACCCCAGCACAGCGTCCAGCACCCGGCTTCGATGTCGGGCACCCACCGCTGCACGGCGGAGGAAAAGCCAGTACTGCATCGGCCGCCCGGATTGGGGGACAACACAGCACTGTCTTCAGAGGCTCTACTTCTCAGAGCAATACAGTGCTGCCCCCTCCGCCCGGCCTACAACAGCGATCCGGTGCTGCCTCCGCCACACAGTTGACTACGGGAGCTAGCCCGTCGGGGTCGGGTGAAGGGACACCAGGGAAGTGCCTTGGGACCACCAATAGCGCTCCGGAGGAGCGGTTTAAGGGGGGGGGGGTACTGTAAGGGTCCTCCACTAGAGGTCACTGTTTTTATTTTGTAGTTTTTGTTGGCCGACTCAGTTTCCCAGCAGGCACCTCGGTCAGGTGATGCAGTGCACACCTGAACCGAGGTAGCCATCAATCAATCTATAAATAGCTGTTTAGACTGGGAAACTGGGTCGAGCATTTTTGGTAATACCACTGTCAGTTATGTGGGCATTTTGGTTTGTTTTTGTTATCTGTTTAATTTGTACTTTGATTTTAGTTGTGTTGACTTGTGCTCTCTAATTGGCAATGTCTCTGTGTATGTTTTGTGTGTCGGTGTTTGTGGAGCTGATTGAGTCCTGTCCTTCTGTGTTCTTGTGGTTAGCTAGAGCAGGTAAGCAGTTAGGTGTGTGTGTGGCTAGGAGCATGAGTAGCTAAATTCTATGTTGAGTTATAGTACAGTTACAGTACTAGCATGCTTCTAGCCATAGCCCCTCTGTGTCTCTAGCTGTCCTGTGTTTCCCACCTCCCTAGTTGCCCAGTGAGCCTAGCCTTTGAGTGTCGCCTGGCCTAGCCAGTGAGTGTCGCCTGGCCTAGCCAGTGAGTGTCGCCTGGCCTAGCCTGTGAGTGTCCCCTGGCCTAGCCTGTGAGTGTCCCCTGGCCTAGCCTGTGAGTGTCGCCTGGCCTAGCCTGTGAGTGTCGCCTGGCCTAGCCTGTGAGTGTCGCCTGGCCTAGCCACTGGGTATCCCTTGTCCTGTGTTTCCTCTCCCCCTATTGTCCCAGTGCGCCTAGTTTTAGAGTGCTGTCCCTCCTGACTGGGGAGTAACGACTAGCTTGTGAGTGCCGCCTCGCTTAGTCTTGGAGGGCTGCCTCGCCTAGCCACTGGGTATCCTTTGTCTGTGTTTCTGTGCCCCTATTCCCTAGTGTGTTTAAGCTATTAGGTAAGTATAGCTTAGTGCCTGTTGGGGCTAAAGACATGCTTAGCTAGGTGTATGTGTAGCTAACTGCCATGGTTAAGCAACGCTTAACCATGTTTAGCTAAAAGCCATGCCTAGCTGATTGCCATGTCTTTAGCCCTTGTCCTGTCCCTCTCTTGGTCTCTCGTCTCGTCTTTACGTGTCTCCCGTCCTCTCTAGTGTCTCCCGTCCTCTCTAGTGTCTCCCGTCCTCTCTAGTGTCTCCCGTCCTCTCTAGTGTCTCCCGTCCTCTCTAGTGTCCAGTTTCAGCTCCACGCCTCGTTTGTGTCTTGTTACGTTTGTCCCCCTGCCTGTGTCTCGCCACAGGACGTGTTTCGTGTAACCCCCTGCCTGTGTCTCGCCACAGGTCGTGTTTTGTGTCTCCTCCTGCCTGTGTCTCGCCACAGGACGTGTTTTGTGTCTCCTCCTGCCTGTGTCTCACCACAGGGCGTGTGTTTGTTTCCCTGTCTGTGTCTTGCCAGAGAGCCCCTGTTAGCACACAGTTAAGTATGGTTTGAGTTTGTTTGTTCCTTTGTTTGTATCTTTATTTATACTTTGTGTTTACTTATTATTAAAAAGACTCTTTTTTGGTTACACCACCCCTCTGCCTCTATGCCTGCTCCTTCCGCCCACGGCGTTCCCTATTGTCCCAGTGCGCCTAGTTTTAGAGTGCTGTCCCTCCTGACTGGGGAGTAACGACTAGCTTGTGAGTGCCGCCTCGCTTAGTCTTGGAGGGCTGCCTCGCCTAGCCACTGGGTATCCTTTGTCTGTGTTTCTGTGCCCCTATTCCCTAGTGTGTTTAAGCTATTAGGTAAGTATAGCTTAGTGCCTGTTGGGGCTAAAGACATGCTTAGCTAGGTGTATGTGTAGCTAACTGCCATGGTTAAGCAACGCTTAACCATGTTTAGCTAAAAGCCATGCCTAGCTGATTGCCATGTCTTTAGCCCTTGTCCTGTCCCTCTCTTGGTCTCTCGTCTCGTCTTTACGTGTCTCCCGTCCTCTCTAGTGTCTCCCGTCCTCTCTAGTGTCTCCCGTCCTCTCTAGTGTCTCCCGTCCTCTCTAGTGTCTCCCGTCTTCTCTAGTGTCCAGTTTCAGCTCCACGCCTCGTTTGTGTCTTGTTACGTTTGTCCCCCTGCCTGTGTCTCGCCACAGGACGTGTTTTGTGTAACCCCCTGCCTGTGTCTCGCCACAGGACGTGTTTTGTGTCTCCCCCTGCCTGTGTCTCGCCACAGGACGTGTTTTGTGTCTCCTCCTGCCTGTGTCTCGCCACAGGGCGTGTGTTTGTTTCCCTGTCTGTGTCTTGCCAGAGAGCCCCTGTTAGCACACAGTTAAGTATGGTTTGAGTTTGTTTGTTCCTTTGTTTGTATCTTTATTTATACTTTGTGTTTACTTATTATTAAAAAGACTCTTTTTTGGTTACACCACCCCTCTGCCTCTATGCCTGCTCCTTCCGCCCACGGCGTTCAACACCTGCCACAACACCCCGATCATGACATTATTAGTGATGGGAAGATTGAATCATTTTAGTGACTCGGTTCTTTGAATCTCGTTCATCAAAATGAATGAATCTTTTTTGAGTCATTTAGTTCATTTCGTACTTTTTTTATTGTTTTATCACTTTTTACAACGGATAAAGGAAGAAAAAAAACATATATACCTTATATAACCTAACAAACAACATAACATTCATACAAAGTACTTTTCTATTGTGTACAGGAAATAGCATCAGAACATCATAAGCAAAACCTGGTTACAGCCACATAGTTTTGTCCTCTTGTCATATTTGGTTTTTGATGTGATCTATGAAAGGACGCCACCTAGCCTTGAACTTGGATCTTGAACCACTTAAATTCAGTCTTATTTTCTCCAAACTAAGGAAATACAGGACATCTTTTGCCCATTGTTTAAAAGCCGCGGGAGATGATTGTTTCCAATTAATTAAAATTAGGCGTCTTGCCAACAGGGTCTTATTACGCTTAATAATATTGTTAACCTCTTTCACGTTCCAGCTCACAAAGTTCACTGTGGGTGATCCATTACGTCCCAGGTTTGCAGTATTGCTTAATATATAAAAAACTGATG
This sequence comes from Clarias gariepinus, assembly GCF_024256425.1. NCBI lineage: Eukaryota > Metazoa > Chordata > Actinopteri > Siluriformes > Clariidae > Clarias > Clarias gariepinus. Next base: position 71,000 of record NW_026521001.1, on the reverse strand, counting down.
CCTTCTATCTGAAATATTCTTAACGTCAGTACACAATAGCAACCGAACACATGAACACATTTAAATATAGAACAAACACTTCGAACCCATCCCACCCCCCAAACAAGAAGCAAGGGAAAAAGAACATCCCACATGTAACTACCCTTTGGCGTTTCCAAACGCATCAGACTTCTTTCAGGCGCTCAACTTTAATGTTTTTAAACACGTAATTACCTTATTACTCCAAAAGAGATTATTGTTCTAAATATTACCAGATACCCTGTAATAAACATCAAGAGGGACCAGAGAGCTATTCGGCGGCCAGAGCTCTCAGTTTTGGTTTAATATGTTGCTCGTAGTAGGCGTCTGCCTCTGACGGTGACTTGAAAGATAGTCTGGTGTTCTCAAAGGTGTAAATCTGCTGGATGGTATATACCGAAGGAGATTCCCGCCTGTTTAAGTTTGAATTTCACCGAGTTGAAAGCTGCTCTTTTGCGGCTCAGATCAGCACTCAAATCCGGGAAAATATGGACCCGTGTTCCACGAAATGTTAGCTCTCCGCGCTTCCTGGAAGCTTGAAGAATCTTGGCTTTATCAGAGAAGTAGTGAAGACAAACAATCATTGCTCTAGGCCTGTCCCCGGGGCGAGGTTTCGGGGCAAGGGTATGATGAGCACGATCCAAAACTACTGACTAAAGATATTCAAGATTCAAGATTAAAATAACTTTATTAATCCCAGAGGGAAATTGCTTATGCGCTGTTACAGGTGCTCACAGTTGTTAACTAAGAAAAGGTAATAAATAATAATAATAATAATATCTAATCTTTAAAAAAAAAGTTCCTAAAACAGTAAGTACCATCAGAATATGACTCAAGACCACTTGTAAGTATTGCCCAGTAATCTAGTATTGTTTATGTAATATTGTATTATTGTGTGTGATCTTGTATTACATATTTTATTGGGAAGTAGTATTGCAGTTATTATATTATTAATATGGTATGTGATAATGTCCTGTTGTGTAACAGTTAGTGAAAAATCCACATAAATGTGTGTATGAGTTACAGGGAGGCCGTTTATGGCCGTTGTGAGAAAGGATCTCCTGTGGCGCTCTGTGGAACACTTGATAGTAATCAGTCTCTGGCTGAAACTGCTCCTCTGTTCAGCAAGGACACTGTGTAGCGGGTGAGAAGGATAGTTCAAAATGAATTGTACTTTGGATAGAATCCTCCTCTTCGCTACTACATCCACAGAGTCAAGCTCCATGCCCAGCACAGATCCGGCCTTTTAATTACCTTGTCCAGTTTGTTCCTAACAGACACCTTCATGTTACCACCCCAACAGACCACAGCGTAAAAAATGACACTCGCCACAACAGTTTCATAAAACATCAGCAGAATGGTGTTACAGATGTTAAAAGACCTGAGCCTTCAAAGAAAGTACAACCGACTCTTGTAGAGTGCCGTTGTGTTAAAGATCCGATATGTCTTCGCCTAACACCTCCGAGCAGAAACCGGACATGAAGTCAGTGGGTCGGCCCTTCTCCGAGTCTTAAGGTATACCTATAATTTGCAGATTTTGGCGGCGACTCCTGTTTTCGAGATCTTGTTGTTGTTCCTGCAGCTTCCATATTAGTTTTTTTAGAGTTGAAACTGTAAATTTAATTGTTTCGAGCGAGTCATGATGAGAGTTGAGTGTTGTTTCCGTTTTCTCCATGGTGTCAGACATATCAGCTTGTTTGATTTGAACGGAATGAATTTGGCCTGTTATGTCCAATTGCAAGGCATCCATTTTAGTTTTGACATCATAGCGGAGAGTTTTGACAATCAATCTGACCTCAGATTGGAATGTCAGTTCAGTTTTGATCAGATAAAGAGGTGAATTGTCTTCAAGCGAGAAAGGCTCACCGCACTTGCTGACGCTACTTGTAGGGATCACAGCGGCCTCCATGTTGTTTTGCTTTAAGAAAGGGCTATCAAGCCGCGTTTGTCTTGTCGGCGATTTTTTTACATTTTTGCTTGCCATTTTCCTACAAATACGTTGACCGTAAAGGCAGGCTCTTGGTAGACACAGAATTCTCTCACTTCAGGGTAAAGTTATGCGTAATTAAGACTAATAAAATAAAAGTCAATGAGAGCGCGAGCGGAACACGACTACCTCCTCATCTTGCCACCGGAAGTCCCCAGTTCATTTCGTACTTTTGATCAAAAATAAAATAAAATGTTACATTTTCAATACACAGACCTTCAACACGTCTACATAAACACATTTTTAATAATGAAAATATTACAATGCAGTTAAGGACATATTACTGTATAACAAACAAAATGAGCAGCTCACCATCATATCTTCTGGTCCGAGTCGTTCGTTCTTTTGAATCTATTGCACCACATAGCATCTATGGAAGTCACGTGACAAAAAAACGAACGACTCGGACCAAAGACTCAAAGGTCATTACTCAGTTCTGTTTCCTGGAGGTTCCTATGGAGGTTTTGTGATAATTTGCGCATGCACGCCCAATAGAACATGAACAAATCACTCTCCGAGACACTCGTTCTTCTGAGTCACGTTAAAGATTCGTTCAATAAGAACCAATCGTTCATGAACGACCCATCACTAGTTATTGGATTGTTAGAATTGTTAAACAGGATGAAACTTGCCCATGTTCTGACCCATGGCTACTCAGACACACCACTGCTTCACCACAAATTTACACAGTGTCACATGACTGCACTAGGATGTTTATTAGACATCCTTAGGGACTTCATGAGTTAAAGTCAAGGATAAAGCTAAATAAGGAACTTTACAGTATATTTAAAGGGTTTGTAACATCTGCATTACTGTAGGTTCTTCGAGTAAAAAATTTATAAGATTCATCAGCAATTGCTTACTAGTAATTTAGATCACGATCCCAGTCTTTTGGTCTCAAGAATGTCTATACATTACATACAAAGATCTAAACCTTCCACCTGTCAGCTTGACCCAATGCCTACTTGCTTAGTTAAAGTTTGTCTACCGTCACTGTCCTTATTATTCACAAAAATTATTCATTCCTCCCTTGTTACTGGGTATACATAACTTCCTCTATGAAAACTTCTGTCATTACTCCCATTCTTAAGAAATTAGGGGCAGATCCATTAAATTTAAAAAAATTATAGACCAATTTCTAACTTGCCATTTATTATTAAAATATTGGAAAAGTGTGACAAAGCTCGAATTCATGAACGCCTTTCTAAGAACATTTCTAATCTGGTTTTCGTTCTCATCATAGTACAGAGACGGCCTTGGTTAAAATAACTAATGACTTGCTATTAGCAGCTGATTCTGGTCTTCTGACTATACTAGTCCTACTTGATCTTAGTGCGGCGTTTGACACTATCTCGATACAAAATACTATTGGACAGGTTAGCATCTTTAGGAATCACTGGCACCCCCCTGTCCTGGTTTAGATCTTACCTTAACCGGTCGTAATCAATATGTCCAAATAAAAAATAGCAAATCAAGATCACTTATAGTTACCTCTGGAGTTCCTCAGGGATCTGTTTTGGGGTAATTTTCTTAAACTTAATAGTGTGTAACAGGTTCGACCCTAACATGCACGGGCGACACCATGAAACACGGACACGAGGCGAGGTCTTATCGGAAAAAGGGTAATTTATTTAGAAAAATGGGGGAGGGGGTTAAAGGAGGGAGGATGAAAAGAATGGGAAGGAAAGCTTGTGATGATGCACGTGCTGGTCTGGTTGGCAGTGCCCCGCTGGCATGTGGGCACAGGCTGGTGGCAGGCAGAGTAGCAGCTTTGGAGCACGTGGAGGTGTCGCTCCTGCACGCTCCCGATGATGGCGACCTCGTCCGCTGTCGCGAGCCAAGACCGGTCCCTCTCAGCTCTCTCTGGGCGCAGCCACAGGGCGGGAGTCTTAGCAGCTTTCCCGGCTGGGATCACGCAGTCCTCTCGGCGGCCTTTTCCTTTTTGGCAGGGGGAGTCGAAGGCGGGCTCTAAGCAGGAGCCAAGGTGCCGCGGGAGCTCGCACAGTTCGTTCACACGTTGTCCTCTCGCGGAGATCAAAGGGCGGCATTCCGCTTTTAAAGTCTCAGGGCCGCGTCACATTGCCCCGCTCCTGTGCCACTGTGGTTTCTAAAATCCACCGCGTAGCAAAAGTCCAGCTTCCCAACAGTCAGACCCCAAGCTACACTCCCCGCTGTGTTTTATAGCACAGGGAGAAGCCCGGGATCATTAACGGCGATGGCTCACCAGCCGTGCTTAATTCCGCGGCCCTACTCCTTCGCGCACCAGTAGAAGGAGAGGGCGCCTACCTAGTGAGCGAGGAGTGAGTGAGGAGTGAGCGAGGAGCAATATTAATTTGGGCGCACGCCCATCACAGACACACGCCGTGACAAGTGACAAAACCGAAGTTTTACTAGTAGGTACTAAATCAACTTTGGCTAAATCTGATTGTCTTTCTTTAGTTATCGATGATACTGTAATTTATCCATCTCAACAGGTCAGGAGTCTGGACAGCACACTCTCCTTTGAAGCTCATGTTAATAACATTACACGCACCGCATATTTTCATTTGCGTAATATTAGCCGCCTTTTAATTCATTTCAATTTTAATTCATGCGCTGGTCACTTCACGAATTGATTACTGTAATGCTCTTCTCTCTGGTCTTCCTACGAAACTTCTCCGCAAGCTTCAACTGGTCCAAAATTCAGCGGCTCGCGTCTTGTCCAGGACTCCTCTACACGAGCACATCACTCCAATTCTACAGCAATTACAGTGGCTCCCAGTTAAGTACCATATTGATTTTAAGATTTTGCTTCTTACATTTAAGGCTCTACATAGTTTGGCTCCTCTGTATCTCACCGATCTTCTAAACATTTAAACTCCATCTCATTCTCTTAGATCAATTCACTTTATTTCTCTTGTGCCGCCGCACATTCCCTTAAGTACAATGGGAAAACTTTTAGTCTTGTGGCACCTCAGTTGTGGAACTCGCTCCCCCCCATCCCCCCCCCCCCAACATACAGAACAGTGACAGTCTTTATATTTTTAAATCTTGTCTTAAAACGGATCTTTTTACTCAGGCTTACGTGTGAATTGCAGCTTTCTTTTTATTTTGATATATGATTTTGATATATGATTTGATATATGATTATTTATGCTGTAAATTTTATAATGTCCTTTTTATATTGTTATTATTTTATTGGATGTTTGCTGTAAGGTGTCCTTGGGTGTTTAGAAAGGCGCCTTTAAATAAAATGGATTATTATTATTATTATTATTATTATTATTATTATTATGAGCTACAAAAATAAAAGCAAAATGCAGCTTTCACAGAAAAAAGAAGAATAAACCCCCTGTTCTAAAGAAAACAAAGAATGAAATAACTTAAGCACTGGAGTGCTGACACTGTGGACTCCTTCTATAAGGAGGTGGACAGGTGGATTTATATTAGGTCTGAACAAGTGATGTGGAACTTGCAGGATAACATTTACTTCTTCAATTTCTGTCTCACACCTAACTCCAGATTTTAATATGACGAAGGAAGAACAAGAGCAAGCTTCATTATGAAACCGATCTACCAGAACACATTAGAAATGTTCCACAGCAGAGATTACAAATCCTGGTTCTTATATCTTCCAGCTTCTGAATGACTGGACACACCTGGGTCCAGGAATAATTGGAGAACATGCAGGGCTGAAGATCTTGAGGAATGCGGTTGGCCTCGCCTTTTCTACAGGAAAAATCTCCACTTAACACTTTTTTTAAAAAAATGTAAATTCATTAACAAAAACCTCCTCTACATGATTGGATTCTTCTCACTATCTCATGATGAACTTAAGCATGTAACTGCACGTTCATCACAACTTATTGACTGCCTCCTGCCTTCAATACAATCGTCTTTTGTCAAAGGCATTCTTAAAGGCTATCTGAAAAATATATATATATATATATAACACACATAACACATATATAACATACAGCACAATATATAATTCAATTCAATTCAATTTTATTTGCATAGCGCTTTTAACAGTTGACATTGCCGCGAAGCAGCTTTACACAATCAAAAGAATTATTTAAGTTTGTATGAAATGTGAATGTGTATGAATCAAAATGGTCAGTTTGTCCCTGGTGAACAAGCCGAGCGCGACAGTGGCAAGGAAAAACTCCCTGAGATGGTAATAGGAAGAAACCTTGAGAGGAACCAGACTCAACAGGGAACCCATCCTCATCTGGGTGAAACAGAAAGCAGTAAATGATCTGCATTTATACAGTGTGTAGGGTGGGAGGCAGTTCAGCTATAATAGCTGATGTTAATTGATGTTAATATGGAGTCCAGGTAGTTATTGAAGACCCAGGTAGACTTGTAAGAAGTTCCAGTCATGAACTATCGAACTGTCAAGTCCCCAGAGAAACAGTTGCCAACACCAGTCGAGGCCAGAACCATCTTCTAGGTAGAGAGAATCATCCCCAGACACCAGACGCATCCCAGAGAGACACACGGGGCATCCATGTGACGAGATCTTCAGCCAGAAGCGGGGCACCAGGATGGGTCAGACTGGTCCGGAGGGCAGAGGGAGTCTGGATCACTGGCAGCTCAGGAACGACATGTGTAGCTCGACAGAGAGAGAGAGAAAGAGTGAAAGGGGGAGACAGGAGGAGAGAGGAAAGAGAAAGAGGGGGGGAAAGAGAAGAAGAGGAGAGATGGCAGTTAGGTATGGTCACAGTCACACAATGTATAATGTGAATGTATATTAACTGTAGAGTGCAAGCAGAGACTCCAGCAGGACTAACTATGACATCATAACTAAAAGGGAGGAGCCAGAAGGAAACACAAACATGAGGGGGAACTGAGATGTAAAGCAAACAATCACCTCACCGTCAGCAAACCTGAGTGATCAATGAGAGTGAGGAAGACAGCATCCAAACATACCAGTTCACCATAATACTCTACGTCCATGAGTCCCCCAGATCTGCTCCTTTACCTAAGGCTAATCTATTTATAAAAATGCTTGGCTAAATAAATAGGTTTTTAGCCTGGACTTAAACACTGAGACTGTGTCTGAGTCCCGAACACTATTTGGAAGACTATTCCATAACTTTGGGGCTTTGTAAGAAAAAGCTCCGCCCCCAGCTGTAGTTTTCATAATACGCGGTACTGACAAGCAGCCTGCATCCTTTGATCGAAGTAGGCGTGGCGGATCGTAAGACACTACCAGTTCACTCAGAAACTGCGACGCAAGACCATTTAATGCTTTATACGTCAAGAGTAGTATTTTAAAATTAATGCGAAATTTCACAGGGAGCCAATGAAGTGAAGATAAGATAGGGCTGATGTGCTCGTATATTCTGGTTCTAGTGAGGACTCTCGCTGCTGCATTCTGGACTAGCTGAAGCTTGTTTATGCATCTAGTTGAACAACCAGACAGTAAGGCATTACAATAGTCCAACCTAGAGGTGATAAAAGCATCGTTTAGTGACAATAAATTTCTTATCCTGGCAATATTTCTGAGGTGAAAGAATGCTATCCTGGTAATATTATCTACATGAGCTTCAAATGAAAGGCTGGAATCAATAATTACACCGAGGTCTTTTTATAACACACATAACACATACTTAACACATGTCACAATATATAACACACATAACACACACACATATATATATATATATATATATATATATATATATATATATATATAGAGAGAGAGAGAGAGAGAGAGAGAGAGCTACGGACGGGACTCCAGAAAAATTAACTGATAATTATAGGAAGCCACGTATTCTTCTGAAGGCAGGAGACGTTCTAGATCCTCACTGTAAAGAACAACACAGAGTCTAGTGTTAATTAATAAACTGAAGTGTTAGTTAATTAAGTCTAGTGTTCATGTTGAAATTCTAGAAAGTTCTACGGTGCAAATTCCTGAAAACAGAAAAATTTCTAGACATTCTAAAACTACAGTGGAACCACTGGGGCATTCAGAGGTACATGTAGGAATTCTTAAAGAAATTTCTAGAACATGACTGAAAAAGTCCAACTTCTTGGGAGAAATTAAAAATACCTAAAAAATACCTCAAGTTCACAGGGAATTCTATGAAAACAAAATTCCAGAACAAAGAGCGGAAAGTGTAGGATTAGGAATTCAGAGAAAAAAAATCTAGAACCTAGCTCTGAATTCCAGAAGCACAGATGGGAATTTTTCAGTAAATCTGCATAAAAATTCCTAAAATTCCTGCAGTTAGTAACTTCTGTGAACACACACATACACACACTCACCCATGCATATAGCTGACAGCAGGTCACTGTGCCTGTCTGTGATTGGCTGGGACTCCTGGCTCCGCCCCTTCCTTGTTCCCATCAGGTAAGAAGGTACAGGTGGCATCGGTAAAGGTGGTTCTGGAGAGGGCGGAGTTTGAAGTGATCCAGGAAGTGGGACAGGTGGGAGGGGACAGGATAAAGCAGACATGGATGGTCCTGGATGGGAAGGGGGCGGGACGTTTCTCATTACCAATTGTCTACAGGAGGGAGTGTGATGTCATCATTAACCACGCCCCCTGTGGACATGTGCAGAGAAGACGAATTCAACCTGCACCCAGAGGAAAGACTAGCGGCCACACCCACTGGTCCATCAATGCTTTGGTACTCATGCTCTGCCCCCTCATTGGAATAAGACAAGGCAGGTTAGGTAAAAAGGGCGTGGTCTAGAATGTCCAGACAGTGAGGGGTGACGGAGAGCAGAATCGATTGTATGGATTAAATCATACCCATGGTAGTGTTCCATCCTCAACACTCCTCTGCTCCTAAGAGACAGTGAGAGAGGGAAAGGCAGTGAGAGAAGAAAAGAGAAGAGAAGAGAAGTATCTCACTCTCTGTCTCCTCTTCTCTTTCCTCTTGTCTTCAGTGTCCTGAAGCATTTTTTCTTTCCAGAGGTCAAAGAAATATAAGGAATCCGTGTAGAACATCATTCCATCTAAGAATAAGAATTATATAAATTCAATCTATCATAAGAAGACATGATATGGTTCAATAGGGCACATAATAGAGTATATACGTAAAATATTTAATAAATAAAGTTTAAAATATTGAATAATAATATTAATAGCAACTAGTTTTTACATCTCACACTATTTGGCTTCGCCTTTTTCTGCGCTTTTTGGAGAACGCGCAAGTTTCTTTTTCTAAAAAAAAAACAAACGGAATTCAGCTCCAAACAACTAAACTCCGACTCAGGTACGTTATCATGTCCAATATTCAGCTTGTTCAGTGTGTAGAGTGCAGGATGTTTAGACATTCTTCCTCCGTCGTTAGCGGTAATTTTATTTGTGATAGGTGTGTGTTAGTGAGCACTCTGACGGAGAAGATATCAGCGTTAGAGGAGCGCATCCAGACTTTAGAGAGGGTTAGAGAGTGTGAGAGCAGTGTTATTCCTGTAGCGGACAGTCTGGGTGCCGCAGGCGGAGATAACCAGCCCCCGACTCCGGCATTAGAGCCCTCACAGCGGGGCGAGTGGGTGACGACTCGGCGGCATACTCGTTCAGCCAAAGCTAATGCTAAGGCTAGCCCACCGGAGCACACCTCTTCTGCGCTTCACGTGTCCAACAGGTTTGCTCTCCTCAGTGATGCACCCACTGAGAAACCTGAAAGAGCTCTGGTTATAGGAGACTCTATAATGAGGCACGTGAAATTAGCTAGACCTTTAGGGGCGCCAGCGGCAGTGGTTAGGTGTATCCCGGGAGCCAGAGCACCGGACATAGCAGGTAATCTTAGGGCTCTAGGACAGCACAGGTTCTCCAAGATAGTAGTACATGCTGGAGCTAACGATATACGCCTTCGTCAGTCAGAGGTTAGTAAGAATAACTTTATAGAGGTGTTTAAATTAGCGAAGGCGATGTCCGATGGAGTAGTATGCTCTGGTCCCATCCCAATGAGACGTGGTGACATAACTTACAGCAGGTTATGGTCGCTGAACCGCTGGATGTCCAGGTGGTGCTCCGAAAACAACGTGGGCTTTATTGATAATTGGAAGACCTTTGAGGGCAAAGCTGGCCTGTTAGGGCGGGACGGTGTCCATCCCACTCGGGAAGGTGCTGCTCTCATTTCTTGTAGTATAGCTCATAGTCTTAGAAAAGGCCTAGTTAATCGGTGACAATCCAGAGCCCAGGCCAGGGAGCAGACAGACAGGCTAACCCAACCGTCTGCTAGCTGCATAGAGTCGTCACTCAGGGTTCACTCTATTGAGACTGTGTCTGTTCCCCAAGCTAAAACCAAATTTAGAAAGCCTCAGAAAGTCTGTTTTAGTAATTTAATTAGCATAAAGACCACAAACTTGGATCAGACTGAATGCGCAGCCGGCACCTCTGATCTGAAGCTAGGACTGTTAAATATTAGATCTCTCGCATCTAAAGCAGTTATAGTTAATGAAATTATCACAGATCAGGAGTTTGATATACTCTGTTTAACAGAAACCTGGATTAAACAGGACGAGTATGTAGCTCTAAATGAAGCTAGTCCTCCTGGATACAGCTACATACACCAGCCTTGGTTAACTGGTAGAGGAGGAGGCGTCGCAGTTATTCACAATGATAATTTGACTATTGTACAAAAACACGGACACAAATTTAATTCATTTGAAATTCTTTATAGTAACATAAGTGTATTTAACTATATTAAGTCAGCTCAGTCGATCCCGCTAATTGTCATTTACAGACCTCCAGGGCCGTACTCGGAATTTCTTAGTGAATTTGCAGATTTCCTCTCAAACCTAGTCGTTTTTGTAGACAAAGTGTTAATTGCTGGAGATTTTAATATTCATTTTGAAAACCCAGAAGACCCTCTGAGAACTGCATTTATGTCTATACTGGACTCGGTAGGAGTAAATCAGTGTGTAGTAGGACCCACTTATAAAGCAGGTCACACTTTAGATTTAATAATATTATTTGGATTAAGTATAAGAAATTTATTCACAATACCACTATCTGAAGTTATCTCAGATCACTATCTTGTCTCAATTCAAGTGTGTCACAATAATAATGTACACACAGCGCCGCGCTACCGTATGAAACGTACATTCACATCAACTACCAAACAGAGTTTTATCAGTAATCTCCCAGAGTTCCCAACTCCGATTAGATCACCGTCCCATTAGACGCCACATAATTCGATCAGGCGACTGAATATTTAGAGTCGACATTTCGCTATACCTTAGATAATGTAGCTCCAGTCAAGAGAAAAATTATTAGAGATAAAAAACTTGCTCCCTGGTATAACGATCACACGCGCACTTTAAAACAGACCGCTCGGAAATTAGAACGTAAATGGCGTCAAACTAAATTACTAGTATTTCAAATAGCATGGAAGGAGAGCATCCTGAACTATAGAAAAGCTCTTAGTGTAGCTAGATCAACATATCTCTCCACTCTTATAGAAAATAACAAAAATAATCCTAGATTCTTATTTAATGCTGTAGCCAAATTAACCAGAAATAAGACCACTGCAGAAATCTCCACAACAACATCATGCAATAGTGAGGACTTCATGAACTTTTTTAATAATAAAATTGTAAATATTAGGCATAAAATTGAGGTTTTAAACCTGAACAATGTAATTGATCCAGATGTTAATCTAGCCATGTCAGATCAGAACCTAGAATACTTTACTCCCCTTGAAGAGAATGAACTAATTTCACTCATCTCTTCTTCAAATTCATCAACCTGTATATTAGATCCTGTACCGACACATTTTCTTAAACAGATAGTACCAGCAATAATAGAACCCCTGTTGAGAATAATTAATTCTTCACTCAGCATTGGATATGTTCCAAAATCTTTTAAATTAGCAGTTATCAAACCAATAATTAAGAAACCTGACCTCGACCCCTGTCAGCTGTCCAGTTACAGACCAATATCAAACCTCCCCTTTATCTCTAAGATCCTGGAAAAGATAGTAGCGGAGCAGCTATGCTCATATATACATAGAAATGGCATACATGAACTGTATCAGTCAGGATTTAGGCCTCATCACAGTACAGAGACAGCGCTCGTTAAAGTAGTAAATGACATTCTATTGGCCTCTGATCAGGGTTGTGTAACTATGCTTGTATTACTTGACCTCAGTGCAGCTTTTGACACTGTTGATCACGCTATTCTTCTTCACAGATTAGAAAATGTAGTGGGAATTAAGGGTACAGCCCTCTCCTGGCTCAGATCCTATCTGACCCATCGTTATCAGTATGTAGACTTAAATGGTGATTTTTCTGCATGTTCTCTAGTGGAGTTTGGCGTTCCGCAGGGTTCAGTTTTAGGTCCACTGCTTTTTTCCCTTTACATGCTTCCTCTGGGCAACATAATCCGTAAGCATGGTATTAGTTTTCATTGTTATGCTGACGATACACAGTTATATGTCTCAGCAAAACCTGATGAGAAAAAACAGCTTACTAAAATTGAGCAATGTGTGCAGGACATAAGAAATTGGATGCTAATTAACTTCCTTCTGCTAAATCCGGATAAGACAGAAGTTCTAGTCATAGGACCGCATACAGCTAGGAGTAAAATTTTAGATCACACCGTAACTTTAGATGGCCTTTCTGTTCCATCAAATGCAACAGTGAAAGACCTTGGTGTGATTATTGATTCCAGCCTTTCATTTGAAGCACATGTAGATAATATTACCAGGATAGCATTCTTTCACCTCAGAAATATTGCCAGGATAAGAAATTTATTGTCACCAAATAATGAAGAAAAACGAGTTCATGCTTTTATCACCTCTAGGTTGGACTATTGTAATGCCTTACTGTCTGGTTGTTCAGCTAGATGCATAAATAAGCTTCAGCTAGTCCAGAATGCAGCAGCGAGAGTCCTCACCAGAACCAGAAGATATGAGCACATCTTCACTGCATTGGCTCCCTGTGAAATTTCACATTGATTTTAAAATACTACTCTTGACATATAAAGCATTAAATGGTCTCGCGCCGCGGTACCTGAGCGAACTGCTAGTGTCTTACGATCCGCCACGCCTACTTCGATCAAAGGATGCAGGCTGCTTGTCAGTACCGCGTATTATGAAAAATATAGCTGGGGGCAGAGCTTTTTCTTACAAAGCCCCAAAGTTATGGAATAGTCTTCCAAATAGTGTTCGGGACTCAGACACAGTCTCAGTGTTTAAGTCCAGGCTAAAAACCAATTTATTTAGCCAAGCATTTTTATAAATAGATTTGCCTTAGGTAAAGGAGCAGATCTGGGGGACTCATGGACGTAGAGTATTATGGTGAACAGGTATGTTTGGATGCTGTCTTCCTCACTCTCATTGATCACTCAGGTTTGCTGACGGTGAGGTGATTGGTTGCTTTACATCTCAGTTCCCCCTCATGTCTGTGTTTCCTTCTGGCTCCTCCCTTTTAGTTATGATGTCATAGTTTGTCCTGCCGGAGTCTCTGCTTGCACTCTACAGTTAATATACATTCACATTATACATTGTGTGACTGTGACCTAACTGCCATCTCTCCTCTTCTTCTCTTTCCCCCCCTCTTTTCTCCTTCCTCTCTCCTCCTGTCTCCCCCTTTCACTCTTTCTCTCTGTCTCTGCTTGCACTCTACACTAAATATACATTTATATTATACATTATGTGACTGTGACCAGACCTAACTGTTATCTCTCCTCTTCTGTTCTCTCCCCCTCTCTCTCTGTCGAGCTACACATGTCGTTCCTGAGCTGCCAGTGATCCAGACTCCCTCTGCCCTCCGGACCTGTCTGACCCATCCTGGTGGTACCCCACTTCTGGCTAAAGATCTCATCACATGGATGCCCCGTGTGTCTCTCTGGGATGCGTCTGGTGTCTGGGAATGATTCTCTCTACCTAGAAAATGGTTCTGGCCTTGACTGGTGTTGGCAACTGTTTCTCTGGGGACTTGACAGTTCGATAGTTCAGGACTGGAACTTCCTACAAGTCTACCCGGGACTTCAATAACTACCTGGACTCCATATTAACATCAATTAACATCAGCTATTATAGCTGAACTGCCTCCCACCCTACACACTGTATAAATGCAGATCATTTACTGCATTCTGTTTCACCCAGATGAGGATGGGTTCCCTGTTGAGTCTGGTTCCTCTCAAGGTTTCTTCCTATTACCATCTCAGGAAGTTTTTCCTTGCCACTGTCGCCCTCGGCTTGCTCACCAGGGACAAACTGACCATTTTGATTCATACAAATTCACATTTCATACAAACTTAAATAATTCTTTTGATTGTGTAAAGCTGCTTTGCGGCAATGAGAATTGCTAAAAGCGCTATACAAATAAAATTTAATTGAAAAAAAATTTGAATTAAATATTAGTGGGTGAGATAGGGGTATTAGTGGGTGAGATAGGGGTATTAGTGGGTGAGATAGGGGTATTAGTGGGTGAGATAGGGGTATTAGTGGGTGAGATAGGGTATTAGTGGGTGAGATAAGGGTATTAGTGGGTGAGATAAGGGTATGAGTGGGTGAGATAGGGGTATCAGTAGGTGAGATAGGGGTATCAGGAGGTGAGATAGGGGTATCGGTAGGTGAGATAGGGGTATCAATTGGTGAGATAGGGGTATCAATAGGTGAGATAGGGGTATTAGTAGGTGAGATAGGGGTATTAGTAGGTGTGATAGGGGATCAGTAGGTGAGATAGGGGTATCGGTAGGTGAGATAGGGGTATCGGTAGGTGAGATAGGGGTATCAATTGGTGAGATAGGGGTATCAGTAGGTGAGATAGGGGTATCAGTAGGTGAGATGGGGGTATCAGTAGGTGAGATGGGGGTATCAATAGGTGAGATAGAGGTATCAATTGGTGAGATAGAGGTATCAATTGGTGAGATAGGGGTATCAGGAGGTGAGATAGGGGTATCAATTGGTGAGATAGGGGTATCAATAGGTGAGATAGGGGTATCAGGAGGTGAGATAGGGGTATCAAAAGGTGAGATGGGGGTATCAATAGGTGAGATGGGGGTATCAGTAGGTGAGATGGGGGTATCAATAGGTGAGATAGGGGTATCAGTAGGTGAGATGGGGGTATCAGTAGGTGAGATGGGGGTATCAATAGGTGAGATAGAGGTATCAATTGGTGAGATAGAGGTATCAATTGGTGAGATAGGGGTATCAGGAGGTGAGATAGGGGTATCAATTGGTGAGATAGGGGTATCAATAGGTGAGATAGGGGTATCAGGAGGTGAGATAGGGGTATTAAAAGGTGAGATGGGGGTATCAATAGGTGAGATGGGGGTATCAGTAGGTGAGATGGGGGTATCAATAGGTGAGATAGGGGTATCAGTAGGTGAGATGGGGGAATCAATAGGTGAGATAGGGGTATCAGTAGGTGAGATAGGGGTATTAGTAGGTGAGATGGGGGTATTAGTAGGTGAGATAGGGGTATTAGTAGGTGAGATAGGGGTATTAGTAGTTAACAGATTATGGGCTGAACTTCACTGAGTGATGATGGTAGAATAATTATAAAGGTCTTGACTAAAACAACATGCATGAGGAATCACAAAGGAGTTTTCATTTTCTGCAGTGGAAAAATAGTCGAACTAGTTACTTTAATCAGAAAGTAACGCTGTAATGTAACTGATTACTTTTTAAAGACAGTAATTTTGTAACGTAATTAGTTACTTTAAAAAGTAACATTGCCCAACACTGACAGTCAGGCAGACAGACCGACAGTGAGAGAGACAGACATAAAAAGAGGGAGAGAGAGAGGAAGAGTGAGACAGACAGACAGACTGAAAGAGAGACAGACAGAGAAATAGATATTTAGAAAAAGATAAACCAAGAAAGAGATTGAAAAAGTCAGCGTTAATGAGTGGAAGTTAAACCTTGTGGAGTCTTTCCCTGTGGGGCCAGGGGTAGCTCAGTGGTTAAGACATTGGACTATGGTTCGGAAGATCCCAGGTTCAAACCCCACAACCACCAAGTTGCCACTGTTGGGCCCTTGAGCGCGGTCCTTAACCCTCAACTGCTCAGATGTGTAATGAGATAAAAATGTAAGTCGCTCTGGATAAGAGCCAAATGACTAAATGTAAATGGTTTTCACTCTCCTGGGGATCAAAGTGTAACAGTGTCTCTCTCACACACACACACACACACACACAGGTCTCTAGTGTTCCTGATCCTCAGGAGGTCCTGATGTAAAGAACGTCTGACTGGTGACTGACAGCTGCTAATTACATCGTTAGCTTCAGTAATCACCAGAGCAGCCGAGTAAGAGCAGCCGAGTAAGAGCTCCGGCCCACTGACACCGTTCAGAACAACCTCGCTTTTCATTCAGTCACGGACATCTAGTCCATTAATAATGAACCAGGAGCCGCGTGACAGTCTGAGTCAGAGCGCAGAGACACTGAGGACAAGTTACTGAAAGAGGAAAAAGAAAAACAGAGAGAAGACAAACAAAAAAGAGAATAAACAGAAAGAATGCAACTCATTTGTTCAGGAAAAGTCTTTATTCATTTTCATGTCTTTGACATTCTGATAAAATGTGTGTAACTGCAGGACTCGACCTCACACTGAGCCTCAGTATAAAAAGTTTTAAAGAAATACGAATGTTTAATGCGAGTGTTCGAGACAGGTGGCGACTCGGCTCCTCGCCGATCAGTTCACTTTGGGATGACGGAAATCTTTCCCTGCAAACTTGGCCTTGTCTCCCAACTGCTCCTCAATTCTGTGAAGAACAGAATAAAGAGAAGGTGAAGGACGAGGGACAAGTGAGACACATTGAAGTAAGAAAGAGAAACAAGGAAACTGACCTCATCAGCTGGTTGTATTTGGCCAAACGTTCTGACCTACAGGGGGCGCCGGTCTTAATCTGTGCAAGAGAGGGCAGGAATAAAGAATGAAAAATTGTAATATAATGAATATTATTAATTAATAACTAAAGAGAGAGAGAGGGGAGAGAGAGGGGGAGAGACAGAGATAGAGGGAGACATAGAGGGAGAGAGAGAGGGGGGGAGACAGAGAGAGAGGGAGAGAAAGAGACAGTGAGGGAGAGAGAGAGAGGAGGAGAGAGGGGGAGGGAAAGTGAGACAGATGGAGAAAGAGAGACAGAGGAAGAGAGAGAGGGGGAGAGACAGAGAGGGAGAGAGAGAGGGAGAGAGGGAGGGAGAGAGAGGGAGAGAGAGAGAGAGAGAGAGAGAGACCTGTCCTGTGCAGAGTCCAACCACCAGATCAGCGATGAAGGTGTCTTCAGTCTCTCCAGAGCGATGGCTGACCATCACACCCCATCCATTCTGCTGAGCCAGTTTGCATCTGCGCGCACACACACACACACACACACACACACACTTACAATCACTACTCCTCCTTGAGTTAAATGTCTAAAAAGAGGATTACAGTCATAGTCCCTATTGCGGAGCTGCATGAGGGGGCTGTAATTAGCAGTTGTATACAGTTGTGTTTAAAATAATATCAGTCCGACATCAGTAACCAGATCAATAATTGTTTTTGGGAGAAATAAAATTTTAGGTGTAGTGGAGTAATAGAAACCAACAGACCCAACAGTCATGACTGGATGCACCAGATTCTGTGTAATTGAATCATTAATTGAAAAGGGGCGTGTTCAAAATAATAGCAGTGTGGAGTTCAATTAGAGAGGTCAATTATTCTGTGAAAAACAGGCGACAAACAAGTTCAAGGATAAAAAATTCAAGAATAAATGCAGAAAAGGTTGTCTTGTGCATTTCTTTCTGAAAATAAAATGGGTCGTTCCAGACGTCGTTCAGGAGAACAGCGTACTTTAATTTAAAAGTCGATTAGAGATGGGAAAACATACAAAGAAGTGCAGAAAATGAGAGGTTGCTCTGCTAAAATGATATTATAATGCTTTAAAATGGAGACCAAACCAGAAAGCTATTATCACGAAGCCCCCGCTTCCCCCGCCATTGTTGGAGAAAAGACGTGCTGAAGAGGTTACAGTTCGCCAAAGAACTCACTGACTGGCCTAAAGAGAAATGGTCACGTTGCCTTATGCTGAAGAGGAAATGCCCTTAAAATGGGTGTTTCAACAAGACAACGACCCCAAACACACCAGTAAGCGAGCAGCATCTTGGTTCCTGACCAACAAGATTAACGTTATGGAGTGTCCAGCCCGATCCCCAGACCCTAATCCAATAGAAAACTTGTGGCCTGACATTAAAAATGCTGATTCTGAGGCAAAACCAAGAAACACAGAGGAATTGTGGCGTGTAGTACAGATGCCACAGATGTGAAGCAGTTCTCAGAAAGCAGGTTATACAACTAAACATCAGAGATGCAAAAGAAAGATTAAACTTCAAGCATTTTTGTTTAAACAGTAAATTCATAACTTTGTAAAGATCAATAATGTCACTGCTATTATTTTGAACAGACTAATATTAGTTTTTCTTCACTTACATTAAACTAATAATCCATTTATCACGTTTTTCTTCATGTTGTGATTCAGAATAGAACGTGCAGGGGTGATTTAAATTAAAAGTTATTATATGGATATGGAGCTTTACTCACTTTTTTCAACGCACTGATATAATTTTGAACACAACTGTATATATTTATCTCCTGCTGTCGAGCTCTATAAAGAGTTTGTGGATTCACCGTTCCACCTTTCGTGGAGCTGCTCAGTGGGGCTGAAATGATTTGGCCCATCACAGCTCCTGTGGTCCTTATCACAGGGCCTCATTACAGAGCTGTTTTCATATAAAGATCAGCTGTAGTGCAGAGCGACTGCATGTGACTTTATTTACACGCTCATGAGAAAACTCTACAGCTATATTAACAAATAAAACTAAAAAGCTGCACAAGTGCACAGTGAGTATAATATAAGTCGTACGGCAGCACTGCTGTATTAATGTAAGAATAAGCCCTATTGCAGAGCTGCATGAGGGGGCTGTATTAATGGAAGGCCACGCCCTATGACTGGGCTACATTTAAGGATAGGCCTGGTTGCGGAGCTGCATGAGGGGGCTCTCTCTCCCTATAGCTACTTACGCCTGAATGGATTCAGTGACTGAGCCAATCTGGTTAACTTTGAGCAGCAGACAGTTGCAGGCTTTCTTCTCCACAGCCTGCTGAATGCGTTTGGGGTTTGTCACTGTCAAGTCGTCCCCCACAATCTGGATGTCCACAGAACTGGTGAACTTCGTCCAGTTTTCCCAGTCGTCCTGGTCGAAGGGGTCCTCAATGGACTGGACTGGGTGATGGAGGAAAGAGTGACATTTTAACACAATTATTTATAAAATCCCATCTGATCATCCGATGATCCAATCATCTGATCATCCTGACCTGGGTAATTTTTGATGAAGCTCTTGTACAGATCTCCGAGCTGGTCACCAGTGATGTGGCGTTTGGGATCATCGGGGGATTTGAAGTCCAGGTCGTATTTTCCGTTCCTGTAGAACTCAGAGGCAGCGACGTCCATGCCAATGATGATCTTATCTGAGTAGCCGGCTTTCTCAATGGCTGACTTCAGCAGCTCCAGAGCTGGAAATCCAACACAGACACAGAGATCAGACTAGAGCTTAAAGTAACATTTAGGACTTGTACGGAGAATAATTTTTTTTTACAATTTTATTACCAATTAAATTTACAAAAGACATTACCAATACCATCAGCATCCAAAACACTTTAAGCCTAGATCTCTCTTCTCCTCTCCCTCTCCCTGTTTCTCTCTCTGTCTCACTACACACGTCTCTTCTGAGCTGCCAGTGATCCAGACCCTCTCTGTCCTCTGGACCTGTCTGACTTGTCCTGGTGTCCCTATTCTGGTTGGAGATCTCATCACATGGACGCTGCGTGTGGTCTGTCTGGAATGCGTGTGGTGACTGGGGACGGTTCCACTTTACCATGAAGACGGTCCTGTCCTCGGCTGATACAGACAGCTGTCTCTCTGAGGACTCGTGACTTCAGTCACTCCATAGTTCAGGACTAGAGTTTCCTACAGTCTACCTGAGACTCCAATAACCAACTGGACTCCATATGAACTTCTCCACATCTCCTGTTCTACTGAACTTCCAGCCTCCTAACACACAGTATGAGTGCAGATCAATCCCTGCTATCCGTTATCACCCAGATGAGGATGGGTTCCCTGTTGAGTCTGGTTCCTCTCAAGGTTTCTTCCTATCACCATCTCAGGGAGTTTTTCCCTCAGCACCGTCGCCTTCGGCTCGTTCATCAGGGACGATCTGATCATTCTTATTCACACACACTCACATTCCATACAAACCTCGATCATTTCTTTGATTGTGTAAAGCTGCTTTGCGACAATGATGATTGTATAAATTACTATATGAATAAAATTAAATGGAATTGAATAGCTAAATGTAGCATGTGGTATGGTTTCTATGTAATGGTGTAGATATTTGAGAAATCCTGTATTTGTATGGAATGCACAAATTACTTTGATGGAGGTTTTATTTATCATTGTTTGGTCTGAAAAATAAAAACTCATGACCCAGGTTAAAGGTCACGGCGATGACCGAGAGAAGCAGTGCTTATATGAGCCTCACCCTCGTTGTTCTCCAGGATGTTGGGGGCGAATCCGCCCTCGTCTCCTACGTTGGTGGCGTCTTTTCCGTATTTGCCCTTGATGACGCTCTTGAGGTTGTGATAAACCTCAGCGCCAATGCGCATGGCCTCGCGGAAGTTCGCTGCCCCGACGGGAAGAATCATGAACTCCTGCATGGCCAGTTTATTCCCAGCATGAGAGCCACCATTAATCACGTTGAACGCCTGCGGAGGGAACGATGGACAGACGGGTGGACAGGGGACTAAGGGTGAATATGTAGTATTGAATTTATGATGTGGAATGTTGACTGTAAACTTAAAGTTACACTAATGCGGGGTGTTGCCATGGAGACAGACTCACAGGAACGGGCAGAATGACATCGGCGTTGCCAGCGAGGTCAGCGATGTGGCGGAAGAGAGGAACGCCTTTCTCCGCCGCACCAGCCTTACACACCGCCAGAGACACACCCAGGATAGCGTTAGCACCAAACTTAGCTGAAAAGCAAAACCGAAGCATGTGACCACCTGAAGCACAGAGTGAACCTCAACCCCTTAATCATCTACTTATTGATATACACACACACACACACACACACACACACTCACACACACTCACACACACTCTCACACACTCTCACACACTTACACACTTACACACACACACACACTCACACACACTCACACACTCTCTCTCTCTCTCTCACACACTCACATTTGTTCTCGGTGCCATCGAGCTCCAGCATGAGCTTATCGATCTTCTCCTGGTCGACGACACTCAGCTTCTAACAGACGAGAGGAGACACGACTCACCGATTAACGGATCGATTATTTCATCTCTTAATGAAACTGTTTCAAATACTAATGGATCCATTTGACTCTGAGTCAACTCTTTTATCTCAATGTGTGTGTGTGTGTATGTGTGTGTGTGTGTATGTGTGTGTGTGTGTGTATGTGTGTGTGTGTGTGTGTGTAAGTGTGTAAGTGTGTAAGTGTGAAAGAGTGAAGACTTGTGTGTTTGACTCGGCTGTTTTGTGTGCTTCACCAGGTTAATAATATCCTCTTTAGTTTAGCAAGAGTGAGAGAAGGATGAGAGAAGAGTGAGAGAAGAGTGAGAGAAGTAAATGGAGAGTAAAATGTGTGTGAAAGATTAATGTGAGGGAGAGAGAGGAGTTTGTACGAAGAGTGAAAGAGCAGTGAGAAAAGAATGAGACATAAGTGAGAAGAGTGTGAGAAAAGTGAGAGAGGAGTAAAAGATGAATGAAAAAAAATAAAAGAAGAACAGGAGGAGAAACAGAGAAATGGGAGGAAAGTGAGATAGAAGTAAAAGAGGACAGAAGACTTGCTCACTTGCTCCAGCAGCTTGGGGACGATGTCCTTGTTCACATGATCAACAGCTTTAGTCACACCTTTATTTTAAACACACAGATCATCATCATCATCATCATCATCCAGTACATATTTATTTGGACTTTCTCTTTAGTTAAAGTGCATCGTGTCTCACCTTTGCCCAGGTAGCGAGTTTTGTCTCCGTCTCTCAGCTCCAGAGCCTCATGAACACCCGTGGAGGCGCCGCTGGGGACCGCAGCCCTGAAACGCCCTGAGAGAGAGGGAGAGAGGGAGGGAGAGAGAGAGGGACAGAGAGAGGGAGGGAACGGTGGATGACAGAAAACAGAGAAAGAGGAGAGAGAGAGAGAAACAATGAGTGAGGAAGGATTGATAGAGCAGAACCGAAAAGAAAAAATAAAAGGAATTGGAAGACTTTGTTTACTGAAGTGAGGATTTATTGTGTGTGTGTGTGTGTGTGTGTGTGAGAGAGAGAGACCTTTCTCTGTGTAAAGGTCGACCTCCACTGTGGGGTTCCCTCTGGAGTCGAGGATCTCACGAGCGTGGATCTTGATGATGGACATCCTGGCTGCAGTCAGAGCTACATGTGGGACAAAAAGACAAAATAGAACATACGGAAAAATACCAATCTAACACTAATGTAACTTAATTATAGCAGAAATGTAAATATGATATAAATGTAATGAATATAATGTAATTATGCTATTAATAGCAGACCTGAGAGTGTAATATAATAAAGCACACGGTCTCAGTGTCACCTTGTCACAGTGAATTCCTCCCCTAATATTATAACAAACTTCCAGATATTAATTATTAAAACATGGCGTGTGTAAAGGCTGGAGCTGTCCCCCGTCCCCCGTCCCCCGTCCCCCGCACCTGTGCTCAGTAATCTGTGTGCAGTTGTTCCTCTCATTCTGCACAACTCCTCTCTTCTCAACACAACCGGAGGCCAGTCCGCCTGGGTGACGGAGGCGGGACCTCGGCTCTGATTGGGCTATTCACCCCAGACTCACACTCTGATTGGCCAGTGGGATTTTTGGTTTTATTAATAGCACGGTATGTAAGGGTAATCACAACTGTACATCGCTATTTACACATAATAATAATAATAATAACATTTCTAATATTTTTAATTAATTGTAAGCACAATAAAAACAAACCAAATTAATGAATGTAAATAATATTAGTTTTTTTTCCATTCAGTTGATTGGCATTAAACAGTTAAAGCAAATATCTTATTACAGTAATTATATCATTATATCGCTGATATGATTATTAATATTAATAATACATTAATACGACTTAATAATTATTAGTAGTGACTTTTGTTGAACCCTTAATTGCTCTTTTTTCCTTTTTTGTCTCATTAATCCTAAACAGTTAATTAATATAAATTAATGTGTTAACAGTGTAAATAAATGTGTTTATTGTGTTAAGAATGTAAATATGTATCACTGTGATATTGCCAGGTACACTTAATATTAAATCATTTTAAGGATTATAATATTTATACAGAAATGTATTATTATTATTATTATTATTATTAATAATAATATTAATAATATTATTGTTATTAATAGCTAAGTAATTCTTTTTAGTTAACAATTTAATTTGATACATTTTATTATGTTAAATTTCTTAAACACAGTTGAACAATTATTAAATTGTCATTTTAGGTATTAATTATTAATGAATCATTTACAGTAAACGTATCATTTACACCCAATTGTGACAAAAAAAAGTTAATATTAAAGTTGATGAAGCTGCGTCTCGCTTTGACCCAGTCATCTGTCTCTTTCCGTCTCTCTCACTCGTCCTGAACGACTTTGAAGTCCTTGACATTTACACACCACAAATAGCTCAGCACTGTGTGAACGCCGTACGATCCTCACATCACCATCGCTCACTAGATCAGGACAAGGTCAGTGTCTCCGTGTCCTCGTCCTTGTCCTCTCCTGGCGTGTCACTTGGTGAAATGTGTTTCCGTATCCCTTCAGTGTGTCCCTCTCACATTCACAAACACTCTGGTTAAACCTGTCTGCACTGGAGAGAGATCTGTAGCAGGTTTGTCAAACCCGACGTGTCAAGCCCGACGTGTCAAACCCGACGTGACTATTAATTCTGTGTAAAGGAGCAGTGTGTGAGACGCCGCTGGCTGTCATGTCAACTGCAACTGAAATAAAAACCTAGGCGTGTTTTTTTATTATTTCTTCTCCAGAATACAAAGGGGGCGTGGCTTAGTAGTCTTGTTCTGTCTGGGGGCGGAGCTTTTCTTGAAACAAACCAAGTAAACTTGAACTAAAAGGGAAGAAAGTGTCCCACATGGTAACCTTACACACTGCACCTTTAATGTTAAACACAAACCCTTTAGATGACGTTACAGGACGCCGAGCGCTCGAGAACGGCGACGATAAAGAGTCACATATCAGTTATTTACATTTACGATAAACAGCGACGTCATATTTATTCCTTACAATAAGAAATCAGTGATAAAGAATTATTTTATAATTAAAAAGTAACATTTATTAAAACTAAACTATTAACTACTTTAAATGGTTATAATTATTTATATTTATTAATACCTGCTATAACTATTATTATTATTATAACACAACCTGCATTAACATTCACTATTAATAGCTGTAGATACACAGAAGAGTGTGTGTGTGTGTGTGTGAGTGAGAGAGAGAGAGAGATAGTGTACTGGCGTCTGAAAGTGAATACTGTACATGGCTGTACTCAACACATTCACTGCCAAGTCTCTCTCACACACACACACACACACACACACTTGTTTTTCTGTTCTTATTAAACTAAAAAGAAAATCTTTTCACACACAGAGGACTAAATATCTCAATACTTAAGTTCACCCCAAGTTTAGCTTAAGCTTATGTACTTACACACACACACACACACACACACACACCCCTTGAATCATAACATTCCTGTACAAATCTCTCTTAAACACCGCGCGTTCTAGTCCAAGGATTTCTTCTCCTTCATCTATTCAGTGTCAATTTATTTTAATCACGCGACTCTCCTGTACTGCCACGATCAAAGCTCTGGATTGCTTTAAAGAAAAAAAACATGCATTTCTCACACACACACACACACACACACACACACACACACACACACACAGGTAGAGGAGGATTTTACACTAGAACACAATAAATCCATTTAAAACCTGAGTGTGGGAGTTTAACACTCGCTCTCACACCTGCATCCGGTTCTGCTCACATCAAGTCCACTAACATTAACTCCATTATTGTTACAATACATAAAAATAAACAAAAAAACCCAGAAAACACTCACCTCAGTGTGTGTGTGTGTGTGTGTGTGTGTCTAGCTCGAGGGCTCCAGCCGAGTGCTCCTCCTGCCCCTCTGGCCGCCTATTTTAAGACGCTCCCTAATGTCAGCTGTCAAAAATGGACACGGCTCCCCGATCAAATATGGGACCATCTGTAAAGGTCAGGGATCAGCGCGGCCTCGAGGGCGCGTACCATCACTGACACGCAGAGCACAAAAACACTAAACCTGCTCAAATCCAGAGCGAAGAAAAGATTAAAGCTGAGATTATTGTCAAAGATTTAATAATGATGAATAATTCCAGATGAGACGATTAAAACGAACCTTGAAATGGAAAAGCTAAAAAGGTCAAAGGTCAGCGGTGCATTGAGTGGGCGGTAACATGAACCTGAAGGTCATTTCCAATATAAAGGGCAGACGGATACGCCCCAGGTGCACTAAAGGTCCCGGGTAAAATTAGTTTCCTTAAATGTGTGTGTGTGTGTGTGTGTGTGTGTGTTCTTAACACGAATAACCTCAATGTAACGATCAGTGGCATCATATCAGCTTTTGAGAAAAAATAAGTGTAATGCATTAAATATCACATGGAGCTGATTATTCTCTGATCACGATGATCTCATACAAAGGGGGCGTGGCTTAAAAATCTAAAGACAGAATGTCAAATGACACTAATTAAGACTTAATAAGCACGATGAAGCTCACTTCTTTGTAAGACAGAATCATATTATTATATTGTTTTATTCCTCGGCAACAATTTATATTTTATTGGCTACAAACACACAACTGAGGAAAAAACTCTTCTGTCCTGAAGATCTGGGAAAACTGCACCGTTCCGGCTTCACCTCCGACTCCAGGACTGGAGACTAAAGTCATGTGTTACAGAATCGTCTGTTTAACTTATTTACATCATTCATTAAGGAGCCGTTACCATGGAAACGACGACATCAGAACGAGCGTCTTAAAATAAACCAATCAGAGCGCACAATTCACGAAATAAAACTCAGGAGTGCAATTACGCACACACACACACACACACACAGACGTAGCGGAGGATTTTACACTAGTTGCACAATAAATCCATTTAAAACCTGCAAAAACCAGAGTCACACAGTGAATAGATAAAAATCCTTTTTATGGCACAAAAGCTAAACAGTGTAGTACATTAGGAATGTGGTTACACACACACACACACACACACACACATTCAAACATCTGTCTAACATCTTTGTGGGGAAACAAAAAAAAAAAAAAAAAAAAACTCAACATCATCATGATCATAATGATGACTTGCAGTGAGTGGTCCCAAGGGGGCGCTAGAACAGTGTTCAATTATAGTGTTATTCAAAACAGGGTGAAAATTACATACAGATTCACTCACACACATTCACACACACACACTTACACACACATGCTAATGTTACACAAGCTGGGTTACAGTTAAGTTTTTTTTCCACAAAACATAAAATGCCATCACACGCAGGTGGTTTAATTAAAAACTCATGACACTGCGCTCAGGTCCTAAAGACAGTCAGGTTAAAGAGCGAGCGTTCACTTCAGGCACAAATCCGATATATTACACGTTATTTATGTTTATTTAAAACACGCACTCGTTTACCTTCACCATTAACTATAGCGATCAGTAGAGAAAATAAAAATACACAACCTTCCCCATCTCGCCTTCACGCCCGGCTCAAATGTGTGACGCGACCGGTGTAGCTACCGTCTGATCGACACACACTCGACCGATCGGTGGATTTTGAGCAGCGGACTAAACCGGAGGCGTTAACAGACGTCACGGTGCCACGTTAGCTACGTTAGCCTGTCACAAACCAGACGAGAAGTCCAGACGTCCTGGCCGCTCGGGCTCCTTTAATTACACACGATACAGGACACCAGGTGCTGATCGTTAGGGGAAAGAGATCAACGGGTAGGTTAGAAACGCATTGAGACATCGCGTGAGACTGAACGAGTCGACAGGATGAAGGGAGAGAGGCGTCAGTTATAAAAAAACAAGCATAGTGTTACTGTACACGTGTGTTTAGAGAGCGAATATATCTACATATCCGAGTGTGTGTGAAAAGTAAAAAAAAATAAACAGAGATGAAATAAAGATCAGCAGCGCTGCACAATAACTCACTGATTAGTCTGTTAATCCTGACACGATCCAGATGATTCCGATCCATGGACGCGGATCTAAAAAGGCGGATTCAAGTCATTAATCAATCACATACGAATTTAATCACGCGCGTTGTTTGCGTCCGAACTGTGCAGCCTGATGAGACGCAGAGACTCGTCTATCTACATAAAACATAAAAGGTCCGTATTGCACAATAAATCTCTAAAGCCCTGTTCTTTCTGCTCGAAACACTGCGACAGCGTGTCCTGACAGGTGTCCTACCTCCAGAGGGCGCTGGTTCTCACCCTAATCCTACAACTTTTCAATCACTGGGAAATAATAATAAAAAAAAATCTTCACTCTATACCAACTAGCCCTGAAAATTAGGTTTAAAAATAAACAAAAACAACAAAAGAAAGTCTGAAAAGGCTCGTGTTTAGTTTTAATTCTCCTTCCCATGATGCTTTGCTCTCACACCCTGACGGCGCCGCGGCCGATCAGCTGCGCCGTATCGTCGTCATCGTCTTCGCCCTCGTCCGTTTCCTCCGTGTCCTCCTCTGAGCCCTCCATGGGGGAGTAGTAACCCTCGTATCCTAGCAACGGAGAGTCACGCTGAGGCAGGCACTGTGCTGAGGTGGTTACCGTGGCAACCGTGGCCTCGTAGGTGCCCGAGGTCGGAGGAGACGGATGGAGCAAAGGTGTGCGCTCAGAATGCCCCTCCCCGGAAGCCCGGCCCTCTCCGTCATCGCCCGCGTGAGGCCCCGCCTCCTCCTCGGAGTCAGACGAGTCAGAGTAGTCGGGGTTGGAGCGCGTGACTCGCTGCTTACACACGGGACACGTCTTCTTGGTCTGCGTGAGCCACGGGTCCACACACCGGCTGTGATAGGCTGAGAACCAGGACACACACACACACACACGCGCGCACAGAGGAGTGTGACAGAAAACACACAACTCAGTTACAACTTACTCATGAGTCCAAAAACATGATATTTTTCATTTAAAAATCACACACACACACACACACACACACACACACACACACAAGTTTACCGTGTGAACATGGCAGCACCCGCAGCTTATCCCCTTCTTCATACTCATCCAGACAGATCGCACACACATCATACTCATCACCTGAAAGAGAGAGAGAGAGCGAGTGAGAGAGAGGGGGGGAGGGGGGGGGGAGGGGCAGGAGGGGGAGGAGGAGGGGAGGAGATTAGCAGGTGATTCTTTTAGCTAGAAATGAATTAAACGAAATTATGATAGAGTTTTTGATTCATGAATCGATTCAGTGATTCAGGTTTATTTAACACAAAGTTTTATCTAGAAAACCTCTAAACATTTCTCACCTCTAACTCTGCACCAGTCTTCTTCTAAATAAGTTGCTATTCATTGGATTTATAATTAATTTGTCACTAATTATTTTGTGATTCTGATGATTTCGAGGTGAACGTCTCGTTCCTGGGGCGAGTCTCACGTCTCTAACACTTTGCTCTCTTGACTCAAACAGAAATAATAAAATAAATTTAAAAACAGGAAGCTGACAGGTCGGTGACTGGACACGCCCTAACACGAGGTCAGAACACACCAGGTAGGGTGCAGAGGTGCATCATGGGGGTTTGGTGAATCTCACCTTTAGTGAATTTGTGAATGGGGATTTTCTTCAGCTGCTCTTTTGACAGTCTGTTCTTCCTCAGTCTCTTCCTGTACTGTACACACCGCACCACCTGCGCACACACACACACACACACACAAGTTTAATAATTAAAAAATATTAAAAAAGAAGAAAAATCCACTAATATAAAAAAAAACATTTAATTAAAGTAGGATAACATTTTGTACTTAAAACTTAAAACAACTGTAAAGACATACAGTATATATGAAGGATTCCTGGTTGCCGTGGCAACTGTGAACTTAACTTTCTGTGTGTTAAAGGTTGTATTTAGAAGTTGTAGTATGTGCATGAGCCTGTTATCTTCAGCTTGTTCCTATAATGTATAATAACTTACATTCTTTTACTGTTTATGGTTTCTATGGCAACAGGGACTAAATCCATGTGGAAGTACTGACAACAGCGACACCTAGCCATAATCATCTCCAACCTGGAAAGACCAATGTGAGGCTGAAAGACTAAAATCTCTCACCAGTATAATGACCATGACGATGATGATCAGGCCCACGATGCCGGTGAAGGGGATGAGGTAGAAGGTGATGGGGAAGGAGAAGTCAGGCTTCAGGATCACGTAGGCTCTGTGGATATAAACACAGTGGTGTGAGCGTCATCATCATCATCAGGTGTGTGTGTGTGTGTGGTGTTTTATCATAAACATATAACGCCCAGCCCTGACATTAAAGGCCCCCTCTGGTCTCACCCCCGGTCCTGTTTGATGAAACTGTGCAGGATTTTGGAGGCGGAGTAGCTGGTGAACACCGACGGGATCTCGATCTCTTCAGCTATCGTTTCTGCAACACAACAACAGAAGACGAGGTCAGAAATCAAACACACACGAAGACCATCTCTATCTGAAACACACGTGAGCCCCTGAGTAGGAACGTGGAGGGACAACAGACTGGTTTAATGACCTGAAGGTTCAATAAGCCAGAGGGACTACAAGCCTTTGGAGTGGTTTGTAGAATTGGGAACATTTCTGAAAAACCTGTGTGTGTGAGCAGAGGTGTCAAGTAAGGAAGTACAAATACTTTGTTACCTTACTTAAGTAGAAATTTGGGGTATCTATACTTTACTGGAGTAATTATTTTTTAGCCAACTTTTTACTTCTACCCCCTACGCAGTTATCTGTACTTTCTACTCCTTACATTTTAAAAATAGCCTCGTAACTCCTATTTTATTTCAGCTCGTCATTAAAAAAAAAAAAACATCTGAATAAACCGCGCCATCCGGATGGAGCGAATTTGATTGTGGTTGGATGAGAAGTATAAACATACCATTCCCACACCCTATTGGTTGGTATGCGATCCATCGCACCTGCACATGACGTTATGTCACACACTCCAGCAAGGACGTTTGAATAAAATAGCATTTTCGGTTGATAAGGTTGTAATAAGTAGACGAAGATGTCCGTGATAGAGACTCAAGATTCAAGCGAAATGTCACAACCAAACACCAGCAAGGAAGGGAACAGCAATGATATATATATATATATATATACACATACATACATACACACACACACACACACACACACACACACACACACATATATATATATATATATATATATATATATATATATATATATATATATATATATATATATATTTTTTTTTTTATTAAATCACTTGTATTAATCCTTCACTCTGACAGCACTAATGTTTATTGTAGACAACCACACAAGGGTAATTGTTACTAAGCCTGCCCTGGGTGCACTAATTTTTCTGTATGTTGCCCTCACAGATTCCTGCAGCTGAGCTTGGATGTACATTTACATTCCATTAAAGGTTACCGATGACACGCCTCTGAAGTTTGACTTTTTGCACCATTAAAATACTTATAGGCAGCTGGTTATCATATCTTCTTCTCCATAAACATGTTAATGCTCAGTAGTACACATATATGGTTCTTTAATGTATTTGTGTTGTACTAAAATGCATTATCTCTTAATTGCCGTATACAGAATCCCAAATCACTATGGCTGTTAAAAAATACAACCAAACAACACATTTTTCTTTTTGTTTATGAGGTGTTAGTGCAGTATATAGGCCCGTGGCACAGCCTAAGCTTTTATCCTTAATGCTTTTCCCCC